>NC_083368.1:13483181-13791590 GCF_030254825.1 Meriones unguiculatus | reverse complement strand
TACAAAAACATTTTAAATGAAGTAGAGAACACAGGAAATCACTGTGAATGAAAAGCAGAGCAGGGGCCGCCTGCCTCCATGCAGCGAGGGAAGATGGAGGTAAAGACAGACAGAGTCATTACTTATGCCTTGCACACGTGTGGGGCTCTACTTAGAGATAAGGACTAATAAGACTCAACGTGTATCACATCACACAAGGAAGGGTTTCCCCACACTCAGCTGACTGTGCAATTAGAATCTTTGAAGTCAATGCTGGGATCTGACTAAAGAAAAAAAAATAACAGATGCACGTTAAAAGTTACTGGTAAAGGATATGTCACAGCCGTGTCTGTGATCCTGGATCGTATAGGGTAGTCCATGAATATCCAAGGATGGAGACAGGTTGGGGACCTGGTGACACACAGCCTGCTGAGCTAGTAAGTGTTTTGGAAGAATATATGGATGATCGTCCCGTGGAGAATGGAGTTGAGAGAGAGAACACAAAGTAAACATAGACCCAGGGAGGTGACACAAACCTGTACTCCCAGCATACCAGAAGCTGAGGCAGGAGGATTGACTTAAGCTGGAGAGAAGCCTGAACTAAAGTAAGACCGTATCTCAAACAAAACAAAACAAAAACCAATAATAACAATAGCCTAGGCCTGACCTTATTTTAGACATGAATCTGCATGAGTAAATTACACATGTCAAAAAACACACAGTAGTTAATTGGTAGAACAGCCACAAAATATTGTCCATTATTATTTCCTAAATTTAAGACCAGAGGTGATGTTCACACTCTCATCTTGACTTTTCTCCATTTTCTGACTACTTACAATAGCATGAATCTTAAACAGGACTAAAACCAAAAGCTTTTAAAATGTGATCTTCCTTTTCCTCTCCTTCTCTTCCTCCTCCTTCCTCTTTTTCCTTCTCTCCTTTCTCCCCCTTCTCATTCTTTTTTGAGACAGTGTCTTTTGTAGCCCAGTTTGGCCTCCAACTCAACATGTAACCAAGTATGACTTTGATCTTCTGCCTCTCCTGCCTCTACCTCCCTAGTGCTGAGATCAAAGATGTATGCCATTTTCTTTTGAAATGTTGTTTTTGATTTTATGTAAATGACTCTTTGCCTGCATGTATAAATGTGTACTACATGCAAACATGGTACCTGCGGAGGCTAGAAAAGGGTGTCAGATCCCCTGGAATTGGAGTCACCAGTGGTTGTGGGCTGCCTGATTCTGAAAGTGCTTGGAACTGCACCATGGTCCTCTGCAAGAGCAGCAGGTTCTCTTAACTGCTAAGCCAACTCTGGCCCCTCACTTCATTGTTAATTGTTAATCACATGCTCTATGAGGGAGCACTGACACTGCCAATGTGGCTGAAACTCTCATATTGGACAAGTGTGTCTCCTCTCACAGAAGTCAGAAGATAGAGTTTCCAATCCGAAGCTGAAGTCAGTTGCTTGGTGCTCCCACGTCCTGGAGCTTACAGCTGGTCCTCCCTGTGTCCTCCATCTCCATCTTCTTAACTGGAAGACAAACTGGGGAGGACCAACTGGTACCCTTCGTAAAGGTGTGCTGAAGTCCTATCCCATGTGTGATAGTTCAGATCTGAAATGTTCACACAAGCTCATATATTGGAGGCTCCATCCTTGAAGCACCTGTACAAAGGCCGAGCTTCCAGACCTGTGTGAACCACTTCACTGAAGGGCTTACAATTTGGTGCACACTTAGGTGGTGGCACTTAGTTGAAGAGAATGGGTCTTTGGGGGCCATGTCCTTGATCCCAGCCCTTTCCCTGCACCCCCTCCTGGAGGTCATAAGGTCAGAAGCTTTACTCCTTACCATGGCCACAAAGCAATGGAGCCAGCTGACCAGGGATTGAAGTCAACAGGAAAAACAACCCATTCCTACTTGTCATCACTAACCAGGAAACACACCTCTGGGCGTGGCTATGAAGATATTACCACAGAATTAATTGGAGAGGGAAGATCTGTCCTAAATCCTTAAAGATCGTTTCTATGGGCTGGGCATCCATGCTGAATAAAAACGGGGGAAGGGGAAAGCCAGCTGAGCATTGGAATTCACTGTAGACGTGATGTGTGCTGGGGCCCTGTACCACTACTGCTACCCTTTCTTCACGGTGATAATCTGGATCCCCTTAAACTATGGGCCAAAATAAAGCTTCTTTCTGTAGGTGGCTTCTTGCCAGGTGTTTGGTCAGAACAATGAGAAAAGAAACTAACGTACTTTTCCTGGCATTTTGTCACAGTAGCTAAAACCTGACAAATAAGCTGTTACCTGCAAAGTGAATGTGAAGAAGTGGGGTCTTTGATGACATAGTAGTTGAGATGAGGTGGGTGGATATTTGATCCTGTGTCATGTCCCTTTAAGTGGAGAAAGCTGAACAGAAAGTGTGCTATGTGTAAACACTGGCATGGCAACAGTAAGGCTGGACATGGTTCAACCAAAAGCCAGGACAGTGGCCCTGCCAGAACCCCTCCCCCTCAGGTGGTGAGGCTGGGGGAACCCTTTCCTTGAGTCTGGGGGACACAGGGCCTTGTAGACCTAGTGTGCCTATCAAGTCAAAGTCTTGTCCCTCAGACTGTCCTAATACAGTCAGGGGTCTCTGCTGCCCTGGGTCCAGACACTCAAAGAGCTACAGCCCCTCTAGCAATCCTGCACCTGTGTAGTAGCATCCTTAGACCTCAGAAGCCTATTTTCAAAGTTTCAGAGCCACCCCAAGCGTTAGATTTTGGGGAGTGGAGAAGGGGAGACAAAAAGAGGTGTTCATTCTGTCAGACCCTCCCAAGACACAAAATTCCCCTGGGTCCTTTGATAAAACAGGCTGCCTGGAAGACTCAGCCAGACCTGAGGAAACCAGCAGATGGTGAAACAGTCAGGCAGCCTAAGAAAGCCATTTGCATTGCTAGGGGAAAGGAACAGGCCTGGGCAAGCCTGGGCACCTTGTGAGCACCTCAGAGCTGAGCTAGTAGGAAGCCCACACCCATCTTCCCCCATCTCTTGCCAGCACCTCCTTCTGGCCAAACAATATTTGCCTCCTCTAGAGGGATTCAAGGACATGGTCAGCTGGGGTAGCCTATAGGTCACAGCCCAGGTAGACAAGAGGTAGTGAAGGGAAAAGTATGTGGAGATGACCAGCATGGGCGAGGAGGAAGCCCTGTGGCCACTTACCCCTAGAGAAGTCGACCAGGGCCAGCCATGGATGCAGGGCAGCGCATGTGTGGGTACAATGATACACTTGCATGTGGAGGCCAGACGTGGATGTCAGGTTTCTTCCTCAGTCAGCCTCCACCTCATGTATCAAAACGGGGCCTCTCGCTTAAACCCTGAGCTTGACAACCCAGGAAGTGCCGCTGGTGAGCTCGCTTCAGGGTTCCCTGGTCTCTGCCTTCCCAGTGATGGAGTTACAGGCCCACCCTGGCATTGATTGAGCTCTAAGGGCTCAAACTCGGGTCCTTACTTTTACACAGCAGTGACTCACTGAGCCATGTCCCATCCCTGATGAATACTTGGATCTTCCAGTAATCAGTACTAAGAACTCTCCTTCACTTAAATATATAGTACAAAAATGTTTGGGATCAATTCAGAAATTGTTAGAAACTCTGCCCTAATCCCAACCCAACATCCATCAAACAATTGTTTATAAATCCCCAATCAGCTCAAACAGTAGGCTTTTGTTGTTGTATCATTTTGGTTGGTTTGTTTGTTTGTTTTGTTTTGAGACAGGCTTTCTCTGTAGCCATAGCTGTCTTGGAACTCTGTAGATCAGGCTGGCCTTGAACTCACAGAGATCCACCTGCCTCTACCTCCCAAGTGCAGGGATTAAAGGCATGCACACCACCACCACCACCACCACCCAGCACAAGCTGTAGTTTTTAAAAACCAAGCAATCCAAGCCAAAGAAACATCTCTTGATGTTGGCAAGAAAATATTAAGTTTTGTTTTCTGTAACTAAATTGCTATATTTCTCTAAGAGTGGAGACTTTTGTATACACAGAATAAAACACTACAAGTCACATCATACAACAGTCTTGAACTTGTGAGTCTCGGGCACTGTTCTCTGATGCTGTGTGGTATGGTAGCATGTACAATGAATGCATGGGAAGTCCACCCACTGTCCCACCATTAGCTACTAGTGGCCTACAGCCTTAGCCATGCCTATCCAGCAGCACGGTCCTCACATCCTCTCTAACCCCTTCTGTTCCCTACCCTTCCCAGTCTTGCCCAGATTGACCATGACCTTGAGAGCATCACTGTCAATCCAGACTACAGCAGGCAACCTTCACTCCTCCTGCCTCCCTGAGGAGGCTCAGACCTCAGTCCTCAGTTACCTATATTGTTGTATCTTATACGTCTGTGTCTGCCCTCTCTGTGGCTAACATTCATCACTGGCCCTGCCCCTTAGGGCTCTGTCTTCTGACCCTCTGGCCCACCCCAAGCCTGGCTGAATAACAGGGTGTGGTCTTTCCGCTCTCCCTCTTCCTAGACACAGGAACCAACATACACAATGGCTGCCTGTGTTGTTGTAAGACTCCCTTGCCAATACTTACTAGGAAAGTGACAGGCTAGAGGAAGCTACACAGGCCAGAGTCCTTCAGAGCTCTTAGAGCCATTGTCCTCTGTGCAGCCCTGAGTACACTCTGGAGGGTTGATCAGAAGCAGGTTTGGTTCTGAGAGTGGTGTGTCCTGAGCATACCTCATCTCCCAATCAAGTGGAAACAAGCACCGGGGAGTCTGGAGACTCATCCCTGTGGGGTGTGATAGCTTACCAGCCCATGACCTTCATCTTGGGAGGCAGAAGTGGGAAGCCTGTATCCATCCCCACATTCCACAAGGCTCCAGAGCAAGACCACCTCGTGCTACTAGACAAGCTCCTCCATGCTGCTTTCATACCTCCCCATTACCAGCCAGCTTACCTCCAAGGTGACTGGTCTCCCAGGCTGCAGTGAGCCAAGAGATTCTCAGTCTTCACTCCCTCTGCTAGTAGCAATAGCCCGGAGTACAGATGCTTCTAGAAGAGATTCGTATGTGCTAACACCCAGCAACCTGGGTCCCTCTCCTCAACCAGACAATGTCTCACATGCAGGGACCAATGAAGGTCGCAGGCCATGCAGGGAGAACAGCCACAGCCCTGGCCTGAAGGGGCCGTGGACAGCAGAGACCACACGGTTTCCTTAGACTATCACCTGCCAGGTTTGTGCTTCTTACTTACAGTCCACATAAAGCCATGATGGTTCCCCAGGGGATGGGAAGTGACAGTGCAACAGGAAGCTTGTTGTTAATCTCAGGATTAACTACTTAAATAATGTGGAGCTTAAACATGACCTTGAGCCCATGGGACCAATTAGGGCGAATACTAGTTTTCTCAAGGAGACAGAGACAGGGAGAAGCCTTGGAGGAGAGCGAAGTTGCCTCCATGAGGAAGAGGGACGGGGGTGTCTGGGGTGCAGCTGACTTCTCGGTGTTGCTGTAACTGTGAACATGCCTGCTTACTTCCTGTGGTCCGGACTTAGGCCTGGACAGCATCTGACCACAGTGAGAAAGGGCATTAGCTAAACTACCATTTATAGTTGCAGACCAACAAAGATGATTTGGGGACACTATAGGCCACACTAAAAGCTGTGCCCCCTGGTGTGACGCCTGGGCTCCTTTCGGGCTTGTTTCTCCAGCTCGATCTCCTTGTTCAGGAATCCTTGAGCAGATGCTACCTTCTTCCTGGCTTGGTTTTGCTGGTTCTTCTGTCCTCATGCTAGCTGGAGCCCCTTAAATATCTGAGGAACTTTCCCTTTCCCTGTCTCCATCCCTTTTTAAAGTGGTTAGGGTTGAACTCAGGGCCTTATGCATGCAAAGCTAGAGCTCAGCTACCACAGACTAAATCTTATCTCCTTTTTTTCCTTAAAAGTGAGTTGCCCACCATGGCCTAGAACTTGTCATTCTCTAGGCTCTGGAGTAGGATGATAGCCCGGGGCCACCACTGTGGCTTTGGATTTCCAGAGCTCTTGGCATGGACTTCAGTGGGAGCCAATGTGCTGAAATGCTGTCTTCAGGCCTGATTTGACAGACATGTAGCCCCTGAAGCTGGGTCTTGACATTCACCCTGTAAAGTGTGGCCTGCAAGGCAAAGGGACTCTAGATGCGATGGTGAGATAACGATGGTGTCTGTTGATCCACCTCATCACCTCTCAAAGGTTCCACCTCGTGTTGAAAATGGACATACCCAGCTGTAAACGTAGGGGACACACACGTCCACATAACTGGATTCTTTAGATAGTTCTGATGTGAGAGGGTGCCAGGAGGAAAAGTGGGATACAATCAATACTCAGAGGGACAGAGGAAGAGGCCTCCAGCCAAAGGAGGCAGACAGCCTCCAGGAGCCAGGGGTGTGATCCCCTTGCACATTCTAGACCCCTGAGATGGTAAAGTCATATTGCTAAGAGCTGCTACGCTCCCTCTCACACATCACAGCAGCCACAGAGGACTTATCAGGAGTGTGTGTGAGCTCCTGACATCTAGGCACCTCTGTGTTCCTAACTGAGCAGTGGGCAGGAAGGAAAGGAATGTGTGAGGGAGAAAGGGAAAAGGAAGAGTAGGGAGAAGGAATGGGGAGGGAGAGAAGACCTGCAGACATTGAGGTACTGTAGAGTAGGAGGGGGCAGGGAGCAGCAAGGCAAACCCCACAATAAGAACACTGCATTTATTGCTGGTGCAGAACTGACCCTCTTCCCAGTTGGGCTCCTTTGGGAAAGAAATAAAGTTAGGACAGGCACCTCAGCCTTTCCTTAAGGGCTGCTGGCCAGGGGACCAGCAGAAAGCATAGTGGGGCTGTAGCTCAAGCCCAGGCCTTTCTCCACACCTCCTTGCTACTGCAGTCCTACCCCAACAGAAACTCACTCCTGGTCATTTCTGGAGAGTTCGTGGCCTCGCTGAGGCTCAGGGAGGCTGGTGCTGCCTATTGGTCTGGCTTCTCCTCTCCTCTAAAGTGGGTAGCCTTCCATTGATCAGGGCCTGCCCTGCTATGGGTTTGCATCTGTAGTGACTCCATTTCCAAACGATGGCATCTTCTGAGGGTCCACAGAAAACACGGTTTAGAGGACACTTCCTGCCCAGCATCCTACCTACCACCCACAGTCCCTATCTTCATCCCTGCCACATTGTCCATCTCCATTTCCCAAACCTGTTGTGGGTGGCTGTCAGCCACGTAGCCCTTCACAAGCCTTAGTCATCTAGGCCTTGCCCTCTTGGGTGACGTGCTGGCCAGCAGCCCAGCACCTGGTCATCGAGCTATTCTGGACTTTGCCCGTATCTGCAGCACCTCCTCCTGAAGCACTCATTCTCAACCCCACCCCCACCTGGGCTGGGCTATTCGCCAGCTGACCACCAAGGACCAGAGGCATCAGGTAGTTTCACTGTTTTCCATGGACTGCCTCACCAGGCCCAGCTAACAGAGGGCAGAGCAAAACAGCCTGGGGCCCCTATGCTAAAGTACCATGCCACCAAAGTGAAACTAAGCTGTTATCTGGCTTCTAAGAAATCAGGAGACAACAGCCAAGTTCTCCAAAATGGCTCTCCCATAAGTCCCCAGCCTTAAGCTTTACGCCAGCTAATCCTTGCCGGAGGAAGCACTGAGGTGTTAGCCAGTCCTGTGTCTCTGCTTCTGCTAGCCTCAGCCTGGCTTGTCTGTAAAGAGCCTCCTCTGCCCCAGGGTTGCTAACCCAGCACTTCTAGCCTATGGAATCAAGTGGTACCTGGTTCTAGAATCAAAAGTAGAGGCAAGTAAAATCAGGAAAGTGGGCAAAAATTTCTGCTTGTCTGGGGCCTGGATCTAATTCCACATGGGTTCCTCCAAGGCTGAGACCTCTTCCTAACTAACTGCTCTGTGGTGCTCCATGTACCTCACAGGGCTTGGGGCAGGACATGATCCCCATCAATCACCAGGCTCCACCTGCCTCCCTGTTCCCACTGTCCTGCTTTTCCTCTGCCAGCCAAACCCCCAGGAGCCTGTCTGCTGACCTAGAGAGTGACACACAGTCACCACACCTTGCAAGTGACATCGCCCTGTCACAGGGCTCACCAAGCCCTCAACCCCAAGAGACCAGTTTCCCATCCCCACCTTCCCATCTTCCAATCTGCCATCTGCCACCATCAGCCCTTCCTCCCTGGGCTGTGACTTTTTCTGGAGAAATGTAAATAAATGTTCATTCATTCCAGGTAAGGCAGTGACCACAGCCAAAAAAAAAAAAAAAAAAAAGAATTCCAGCGAGTGTAGATTAGAGAACCAGTGAGTCTACTAGGGTTAATTATAGGAATGTGGGAGACAAAGGTAGCAACAAAGGGCCCACTACAGGCTGGAGAAATGACTCAGTGAGTAAGGGTGCCACCAAGACTGACAATTTCGGTTCAGTCCCTGGAATCCACATTATAGAAAGAAAGAGCCCATGCCCAAAAGTTGTTCTATGACTTCCACACAAATGCTGTGGAGTGCACAAGTCTGTGCATGCACACACACACACACACACACACACACACACACACACACACGTTTTTTGTTATGTTTTCTTTATGGCCTGCTCCAGTGTGGTTGAGAACTCACAGAATCTGCATCTCTGGAGCCCCTGCACCGTTTGCAGGCATTTCTGTCTCTTCTCCCCAGTGACTGCTTAGAGCTTAAATAATATGGAAGGAGGTTCTCACGAATTCCTATGAGCCCTGCCCCCCAACACACACACAAAGCAGAAATTTCCATTTAGAGGGCAGAGCTACACAGCACTCTCCCTCAACTGAGGAGCGCCCTCTCCCTGCCCCCCCAAAAAAACCCATTGAATCCTCTGAGGGAAGCCTTGCCCTTTGTCCCTTGTCTGACCCCAGTAGACTTAGTGACCAGAGACTAGCTCAAAGCCCACAGCTTGCTCTCTCTTCCCTCACAGCTGTCCAGTCCCTCTTGGGGAATCGTCACCCAGGCTAGCCCTCATACTGTACCAATGGGACCGCAGAATGCTGAGGCTGTCTTGGGAAGCAGAGTTTCCTGTGAGACCTTGTAATGCCACTCTTGTCATTTCATCCAAGAGAGACCGAACTGCACACAGAGCTATGCACACACCTCTACTGCAGTATTATTCATAATCATCAAAAATCAGTCACAACTCAGCTGCTCATCAGCCAGCAAGAGGACAGACACAAGGCAACGTACCTACACAATGGAATACTAGTCAGCCATCGAAAGGAACAAAGCATTGCTATGCTACATGGATAAACTTTGGAAATCGTATGCTGGAAGAACCACCAAAGACCACGCAGTGATTCTTTCTGTTTACGGGAATGCTCAGAACAGGAAGTCCAGAGGCAGCCAGCAGCTTCATGGTGACCTGAGGCTGGGGGAGGTGAAGGGGTAGCAGTAACCCTGGGGAAGGCTGTGCACCTTCTGAATGTGTGAACAACCACCCAGTGAGGGAGCTGTACAGTATGTAAATGAGGTTTCAACCACGGCGTCAAAGCCATGCTCCGAAGAACTCCATGGTCACTTGTTAAAAGGTTCTACTGCGTGTGAAGTATGACTCCAGAAAGCAGCACAGGGGCTAGCAAGATGGCTCAGTGGGTAAAAGCCTGCGTTCAGTCCCTGGGACCCACATGGAAGGAGAGAAGCACTTCCCACTGAAAGGACCAGGCCTGACCCTCTCCCCAAAAAGTCATCAGTCCCAGGTACTAGGTCATAGCTCACCAATTCCAGGAATAAAAAAGCCATAAAATTCCCTGCCCAAGGAATAGCCTGGAGGTAACCACAAGAATGGAATGGGTGGGGCATCTGTGCTGGGCAGCCCACTGACCTAACATTGCTGAGGTCTACAGATAGCACCCTCAATGCTATGTTAGTTAGCTAATCACTCTGTAACAAGCTTGCCCTTGGTCACCCAGTTGTGTAACTGGTAAACCAGAAATCCCCGGTCCTTCCTCAAACCCCAATAAAAACTCTGTGCAGCTGTTTGGGGGCTCTCCTCTCTGATCCACTGCATTGGTGACGGTGGAGAGACCGAGCTTAAGTCTGAATAAAGCTCTTTGCTCTTGCATACGTGATCTGTCTCCTTCTGGGTTTCGGGGACCTTAAGATCTGGGCACAACACCACAAGTTGTTCTGTGACCTCCACCCAACATATACAAATAAGTAAATGTTTGGAAACTTAAAAAGGGGCTGGAGAGATGTCTCAGTGGTTAGGAACATTTGCTGTTCTCCCAGGGGACCCAGGTTTGCTTCCCAGCACCCACACGGTGGTTTACAACCATCTGCAATTCCAGTCCCAGGGGATTCTATGCCCTCTTCTGGCCTCCATGAGCACCTGCATGTATGTGGGACACACATATATTCACACAAATAATAATAATAATACATCTTTAAAAAACAAAAATTGAAAAAAGCCACATATACTTCCGCGTTAAAAAAAAAAATCTGGAAATACATACTCTGAAATCTTAACAGCAGCTTTTGCTCGGTGGGGGGGATGAAAGAAGACATGTGTGTGTGTCCAGGTGTGTCTGTGTGCATGTATGTGGAGGCCAGAGGTGGACTGCAGAAGTCTTCCTCAGTTGCTCTCCACCTTTTTATTTTTTTAATTAAAAAAGGGTCTGCCTGAACTCAGAGTTCACTTTCTGGCTAGACTGCCAGCCACCAAGCTCCCCTCTGCCTCTCTAATGTTGGGAGTGCAGTACATGTCCATACTCCTGCACACGTGGCTCTTTGTCTGGGTTCTGAGGGATCAGACTCTGATTCTCATTCTTGCACAGCAAGCACTTGATTGACCGAGTCCTTCCCTCAGCCTCAGATATGATTTTATTTTGTCTACAGTGGGATAGGGTTACATTAAAGTAACCAATGTATTTCCTTACTTAGTCCATCTTAAGAATACAAGCCGGATTGTTGATATTATCCTGGGAAGAAGGTCAAGGATATAAACAGCAGTGTTGGCTCGATAAGTTCTCAGTAGATGGAAGCAGCCCAATAAGCGTAACTGTAATGACTAACATGGGGAGGTACAGTGAGGCGCCCAGGAGTTCCACCTCAAAGGCATCTCCCTAGTAAGTCCACCCATCCTCGGGGCCAGAGAAGGGACCCTGAGCTTCCATTCCCAGTGTGCATGGAGAAATAGGCAAGCCCTGCAATGCTCAGATGTCATTTTTGTTAGGCAGGCTGCATCCCCAAGAGCCTCGGCTCAAACTCTTCTCCACCATCACCCTGTGCAACCTTCACTCACTGAGTGTGAGGGTAAACTGCTCATGAGCCCATGCAACCCAGAGCAGCCCTGTGGGACTCCCGGGAACCAGACCACCGGTATCCCTCCACGGTCCACAGGCCACTTTGGTCTGTGTACCACAACAGCTTTCTTTGCCCCAGTGAAAACCAGATGGCCAAGCAGCAACAGAGGCTAGACTGCTTTCGTACTGGCTTGGGCAAACAGAAGAGGCAACCAAGTGAATAGTTGCCAACACAGCAATTGTCCGAAGACATCACTCCCTGCTTTCCACACCAGCAGCAAGCAACGCAGAAATACGTGAGTTATTATTAGAAGCTGCAGGCTTTCCCATAAGGACTACAACAACGGAAAGAACCCATGAGGGAATCGGTAAAATGACTTGAGGAGAAGGGACTGGAATACATCCCAGGACTCAGAAGACAGATGCATGGTGCCGCAGCCTGTCCCATCATGCCAGCTTCCTCCAAGTGACTGGCAGGTCTGTTCCTTAGGGCCAAGTTTCCTGTGAGTGACGTGTCTGTCCCTTAGGGGCAAAGTTGTGTGTATTTACCCAGGTGCGGCTTTCTCAACATCTGTCTAGAGGACTTGTCGCCCGATGATGGCAGTAAAGGCAGCACCTGCTACATTCACGGCGGAGACTTGCTGCCTTTAACTTCTTATCAGCTGGAATTGGGTGGCCCCTCTTGCTTTTTGCCGTTAGAGAGGCTCCCATGTTGCTGTAACACAGCATACAGTCCTGATGTCCCCCTCTCCCGTGTGTATTTGGGTGACCACGAAACCTTCACATGCTTGCATGGGCCCGAGTGTGAAAAATGGCCAAGACCCAAACTGCATCATTCCTTTGAAGTCAAAACTGCTTCACGCCCTTCTAAACAACGCATAGAACCGCCAACACGGCGTAGAGGGGAATGGACAGGTTGTGAGGGAAAGATGACGAGGGCAGTCGGGTCACCCACACCCATGCTGTGTCACGGTGAACTTTGAGAAGCAGCCTTCTTAGGAGGGTGACTTTGTTTTACACTTTGGGCACAGAGCCACCCGCCTTACCTAAGGTCACAGGGTGCCTTTTCAGGCCAGCTCCCGACCTTGACGCTTTAGCCCGTGGGATTTTGGCTAGGGGACGCTCTGGTCTGGGCTGTGAAGCTGCAGGCCACCTAACACCCGCGCTCGGCCATAGGGACCCCAGGTCTTTTGAGCACTCGGGAGGGTTTGCGCTCTGCGTGTGCTCCGGGACCCTGGAGAAGGAGAGGAGCGGCGCGCCTCAGCATTATCTCAGAAACCGAGGTCAGGCTGCTTATCGCAGGGCAGGGCGGGGCAGAGCGGGGCGAGGCGGGGCAGGGCAGGGCAGCGCCTGACTCTCCGACCCGCGCGCCGCCAGCTCCGGGGCTCGTCCGGATGCTTACCCGTGCAGCGCGCACTCGCCCCAAGCGCGCGTGCCGGGCACCAACCCCACCCCCCCAGTGGCGTGTGCGCACGTCATATGGGCCGCCCTTCTTCCATTGGCTCCCACGGCCTCACCAGACCCCGAGCGGACAGGCGCGCGGGCAGGGCGGGGCCCCTGGAAGACACGCCCCGCAGCGGGGCGCGCGGGCGGTGGATAGGCTGGGTCAGGCCACGTGGCGCCGGCGACGGCCCGCCTTATAAGCGAAACCCGCGCGGGGCCGCGGCCGCTCCTGGGCCGTCCGGGCGCGCTACAGCGTGGTGTCGTGGCGTGCGCCTCCCACGGTGCGCCTGGCCGCCGATGCCCAGGCTGCACGACCACGTCTGGAGCTACCCAAGAGCCGGCACTGCGAGGCCGTACAGCATCCCGCGAGGAATGATTGCGGCAGCCCACTGTCCGCAGGGGCCCGGAACCCCAGAGCCGGTGCCCCGGGGCCAGCGAGCGGGAACGGCGGGATGCAGCGCGCGGCCCGGCAGCTGGCACCACGACCTGGTGCAGCGGAGTCTCGTGCTCTTTTCTTTCGGCGTGGTCCTGGCCCTGGTGCTTAACCTGCTGCAGATCCAGCGGAATGTCACGCTCTTCCCCGACGAGGTGATCGCCACCATCTTCTCCTCCGCCTGGTGGGTGCCCCCGTGCTGTGGCACGGCAGCTGGTGAGTGCCCTTTCTTGTTCTTGGAGTGTGTGTGTGTTGGGGGTGGGGGAAGAAGGGACACGTCAGCTGATAAGTCTCCCTGGGTATAAGAAAGGGAGCACGACAGGGTAGGGAGCCCCAGACCCTGGCGAGCGACAGGCGGAAGTTGGAGGGACTAGTGATGGAGATGAGGTCAGGAGATAATTGGCAGTTTAAGTGGAGGAGTCGCAGCTGTCTCGCAGAGCCAGAAGCCAGGATTGGCTGCCTGGAGAACTGGTGAGGGCAGCACCACGCGGCCATTGGCTGCTTGAGCAAACGTGCTACCCCGCAGGATAACTGAAAACAAACCATCACGTGCGCTCGAGAGGCAGTTGCCAGGGGACTGACTTCTCCGTACTTCCTTCTGCTGATAGTGCTTTGTGGCTGACAGCCAAGCCTTCTGGAACTCTGCGGCCCAGTAGGCTTGGGACAGGACGAAAAGGGAAGCCTTTGGACCTAGGCACACCATGGGTGTCGCCTCTAGGGCCCACTGAAACTTGTGAGAATGCGACAGTCCTCTGTTTTTTTCTTTCCTTGATCATTTTGCTGGTTTTACAACCTAGCAGATTCTTTCATACTCCTCAATGCACAGCATTTATTCAAAAAACGTTTGTCAGGTGTGTCTGCTTCCTCAGCCCTCCTTGTCTTTGGCCTGTGTAGGTGGGCAGTATAAGGGCTTGGTGCATCTTTTCTTCAGTTTGGTGAGACACACCTGTGCTTGTAGCCACACAGGACACCAGGAAAAGTGGCTGTCTGCTTTGAAGCCAGCTTTTATTGACTGCCTGCCTATGCTTTATACGCTGGGCTTGGGTGCTGTGCTGGAGCTGACTCATGGATTAAATGTAATGTGCAGGGTACTTGCTGTTGATTCCGGAGGCTGCTCTCAGGCTCACCTGCAGTATTGTGGGGCTCAGCCTCACCACAGCTGTGTGCTTTTTCCAGGAAGGTCTATGTAGCCATTGGGAGAAAGTTGTCATCTTTGTTCTCAAAACACGCTTAACACTTTATGGCTGTACTAGTTGGACAGTCTTGGTTGTTTTGGACTGGGAGTGGCCTCGTACATGTTAGGCAGATCATCTGCCACCATATTACCCCTGGCACTTAGTAGTTCTTTGGGGAATAGGATGTAGATTTGAAGTTCTGTTTTTTTTTATATTTATGGAACATACTGGTTTGGTTCTTTGAACTTGAAACCTTATCTTCAACATGAAATACACTGTTTGTAATAAAGACTCCCAGGAATACCTAAAAGTCTCTCTCCTTGGCTGAACGTATGGGTATCTGAACCTGCATCTCTCACTGCTGCTGAGGCTGAATGCCTGTGTCCATACCAGACAAGGTGGTGGCTCTGAGGTCTTGAACTCAGCTGCAACTCACATGTGCCCAGTGTCCCTGGGGCCTCTCCCACTTGTGCTGTAGGCTGCCCCTTTCTTCCTGTTTTTTACTTTCTTGGTCTTTTCTGGAATGCCTAGCTTGCTGCAGTCTAAATGTTTAGGAGTCCGTGTCTGTGACAATCCCTAACTTTGAGAACCACAGAACCTCCTCCATCTCTGCCCTCCAGTTTACTTACATAAGCCACATTTCACACATGAGGAAACAAACACAGAGACACAGCCACCCAAGGGCAGCCTGGGACTAACAGCAGGGTTCTCTTTTCTTAGGGCTTTGCCCTCCTCACAGTATGAGACTTGTCCTCACTGGGGCCAAGAGAAAAGTTTAGCGTGGCCTGCCACAGCCTTTTCTTTCAGGGTATATGCACAGTAGTACTTTATGTGACAGGTGACAAACTGCCTAGGAAAATTAGTGTTTTGATTCTATTAATAATGATCACACAAGGACTAATTTTAGCCAGTGTATCCTAATCCTGTTTTGTTTTTCTTTAAATAGCTGTTGTCGGCTTGCTGTACCCCTGTATTGACAGTCACCTGGGAGAACCGCACAAGTTCAAGAGAGAGTGGGCCAGTGTCATGCGGTGTATTGCCGTGTTCGTTGGCATCAACCACGCCAGTGCCGTATCCTCAGCTGCTGTCTGTGCTCAGAGTATCATCTGGGTTGTGGCAGGGCATAATGTTACTATGACCAAGTGTTGATGATCATCGCCTCATCCCTGAACTTAGAGTATGGCTCAGCTTTCACTTAGCAGGAATTCTGGGGTTCATGTCTTAGGGCCTTTTTTACTCATCATAGGGCACAGTTGGGCTAACACCAGAAGCAGAGGTTTACTCTGGCCCTCAGTTACTGTGGCTCTCAGTGGACTATTTGTCCTTCCTCTTGCCTTCTACCCCACTGACATGGTTGTTCTGTGATAGAGATGTAGAGAGCCTTGCGCTTGTTCTATCACAGAAGTCCAAGGCTAGTCAGGAGCTCCCCCCGGCTTTATCATAACTGATACTCCCTTCTTGCAGTATGCTATGTTTTTGTTCATTCTCTATGAAAATGGTCAATGTGATGGGAAACCCTTCAAATACTAACTTTCTACAGCAACTTGGGGTAAAAGATTGTCAAGTTGTACACCCACTTTTCTGCCAGCTAGCTCTGAGAGTGCTGATTGACAGGCACTGAATTAACTGACTTAGCTGCTGCCTGGGGTGACAGCAACAACATGGGGGCGGTACCTACTTGTTTCCACTCACTGAGAAGTAAGGGAGGGGAGTGGAGACACTGTCTAAGCAAACTCGGTGTTTATGGTCAGAAGCCAGAGAGCACTCTGGACGAGGTTCTCCCTGGGCACTCAGGTTTGCTCATGTGCCATCATTACCAGCACTAAGTTACTGTGTAATAATGTGGCCTGTGAGTAATTCTGAGGTTTAGTTATTTTAATGATGGCATATCATGAAACTTTTCCTTAACTTTTGGATCACTAGAAATTGGATTTTGCCAATAATGTCCAGCTGTCCTTGACTTTAGCAGCCCTTTCTTTGGGCCTGTGGTGGACGTTTGATCGCTCCCGAAGCGGCCTTGGGCTTGGAATCACCATCGCCTTCCTAGCTACGCTGATCACTCAGTTTCTTGTGTATAATGGTGTCTACCAGTAAGTGCATATTTAAACTGTTACTTTTATAGTGTTTTATAAAAAAAACTCCGGTTACGTGGAGGTATTTTTGTGTGTTGTTTATGCAAAATAACATGAAAATCTTGTGCTTTTTCTTGGTGCATGTTAAAAACTCACTAACCAGTTAGGTGGTAGTGGCAGTGGTGGCACACGCCTTTAATCCCAGCACTCGGGAGGCAGAGGCAGGAGGATCTATGTGAGTTCTAGGACAGCCAGGCCTACACAAAGAAAGTCCTGTTTTAGAAACAAACAACGAAAAACTCACCATCTATAACTCGGTGAAGGTCTGATGGCCATAAAACACATCTTTCAGACACTGCCATTTGATGTTAACTGTAGCTCACAATGCCCTCTACACCCATATCACGGGAATCCTGGACCTCAAGTTGCCTGGGTAGCTAAGGTTGTTTGTTTGTTTGTTTGTTTGTTTGTTTGTTTCCTAGGTACACATCCCCAGATTTCCTCTATATTCGTTCTTGGCTCCCGTGTATATTTTTCTCAGGAGGCGTCACAGTGGGAAACATAGGACGACAGTTAGCTATGGTAAGTGCAGCAATCAGTGCCTCTGGGCACTTCAGGTTTGTAGCTTGACATTTTGTGTTGATGTCGTTCAGATTCATTGGCAACAGTTGATGAGAACAGTCTGTTAAATAGAAAATGAGACTTCTCTAAATTACGACCTATAGATCTTGGGATCCGTAAACACGTGTATGTGCTAGAAAGCAGCCAGGGTTCCAGCACAGCCATGCTGGAAGCCACATTGTCAGCTGCTCCCTGGTATCTGTGAGCAAAATGAATGGGTGCAGATGATGGCAGGGTGGTGGTGCTTGTGTATGGTCAAACCAGGGAATAGCCTGGGTCAGCAAGCACTGCCCTTGCCAAAAGCCACACCTGGGGAAGGAGTCTTCCAGAGAGCCCAGGAACATGGCTTGACCACTGGATGAAGGACTGTCTTGTTGGGGTACGATGTCTCTTCTCCCTGGGAGAGAAAGCAGTGCCACCTCCTGGCATCCAGGGCTGCCAAGCTCTGAGGCAGCTAAGCAGCCGAGTTCAGTCCTGTAGCAGGTCTCTTCAGCAGGTAGCAATTGCCACTTGAACCTTTTAATTTTATAAACAAATGCGACATGTTATTTCAAGATGACTTTGACCCATGGGCTTAAGTAAAGTGAACTTTACAGAAAGGTGACAAAGAAAGGGCCATTGTACACAGAGAGGAACTCTGAGCTTTCGCTGAGTGCTTATCTCAGTATTTCATTCTATTTTTAAACACTCATGTGACACCCACTCATGAGAAGCTGAATTTGAAGGCCGCTTGGATAGCTCACAAAAATACAAGTCATTTCTAAAGGATACAACTTGAAGTGTCTTTCTTGTCTGCTCCTGCTAATGTCTGCAGATCACAGCCAGTCAGGAGTTAGACTGACTTTTGTCCCTAATGGAGACTTTGGCCACTTTCCTCGGTATTAAAAACCTTGCCAGAAGGCAAGCATGGTCGGACACACCTGTAATCCCAGCACCCCGGAGGCTGAGGCAGGAGAGTCTTGAGCTGAGACTAATGTGGGTAACATACAGAGACTGTATCTTAAAACAAAACTACCCCCCCCCAATATTATTAAAGTAGATCCATTTCGTGTGAGAACGTCACTTCTTTTTCCCACACCCAGTCCCCTTGCAGTGCACCCAGTGCTGACCACTGGAAGGAATGACTCCTGGTGCTTCTTGTTCTGAGGGTTGTCCGTAGTCTGGCAGTGAATTCCTTGAGTCTTTGGACTAAGTTGACCTCAAGCAGGTTGACTAGTTTCGGTCAGAGAGGAGTTGTAACCTTTGTGGAGAGAGGTGGAGGCCAGTGCTCACCTGTCCTTTTAGGAAGGTAGTGTGCCTGGGGAGGAGGGGACACTTTGAAGCATGCCAGTGGCCTGTACACTTAGAGATGACCGAGAGGAACAAGCTAAGCAAGCTTTGAAGACTGTCTTTCTCAGAACCCTTGCCGCCCTCCCGCTGTTTGTCAGCCCTCTTTGTTCTTGCCTGTAGTTCTCTTGAACTTGAAACCCTGGTTACTAACAGGGCTACCCATGCCCAGGAACTCTGCTTATAGTTCTGGGTTTCTGAAAATACAGCAAATGTGTCATCAACCTGTCATTAATTTAGAGAAAATTAGTGCCACCATTTATAGAAGCTGTAGTTATTACTGCTTGCATTTAAAAACCTTTCCCCCAAAAAGTAAGGTTTTAGATTGTAAACAGCAGCCAAGTGTATGTCAGCTTCTTGTCACATCACATCACAGGGACGATAACTAGAGCTTGCTACCCTGCTGTTGGATTCAGTTTGTCTCTCCTGTTGTTTGCTGACACACTTGCGTCACTGGAGACACATCTGCAGGTCATTGACTGTTGTCCATGGCCTTGTGCTTACTATGATCAGGATTGCTAATGGAGCCCTCAAGCTGTGAGGTAGAAGCCATTATTAATGTGTTTTAAATATGGAACTGTATGTTTACTCAAGTGTGTGCAATTTGAACCATGCTACTTATTAATATACAACCTGGCCCTTTAACATAGAGCATGTGCCTGTCATTCATCTTGCAAATGCACATAAAAACGTGTACATAAGTGGGTTTCTCTGGTACAGTCTTGCCATTTAGGACACACTGTATAGCCCTAAAGGGCAGCCAGGTGCCCAAGTTCCAGTGAGTCTCAGCTCATTTATGGCTTCTTGGGTCTTTTGCCCTCTTATACTAGTACAGATCTATTTTTAGTCTCCTGAAGATTGTATATTCTAAAATTCTGTTTTGTTTGTGGAATCAGTAAATAGAATAAGTTGGTGGCTTGATTTTTCTTTCCAAGTGACTTGTCAAGAGTCTGACCTGGGCCAGATGTGGTGGTGCATGCCTTTAATCCCAAGATTTGGGAAGCAAAAACATGTAGATCTCTGTGAGTTCAAGGCCAACCTGAACTATACTCCAAAACAAGAAGGAAAAAAAATTACCTAGACTACTTTAGGTTTGCTTCAAGCCTTCCTTGTGTCAGCTTTTGGGGAAGCATGTTTTCTGGAAGACATGCCACACACCTGGGTGGCTTATCTCTGATCCCGTTTCTGTCCAGAAACTCATGGTTCCCAGGATCGTAATGTTATTCTCTAAGTATGACTACTGAGTGTGGGAGAACTGAACAGAGCAGGTCTATGGGCTCCCAAAGGATGTATGAATAGCTGTTTATCTCTCCTGCACTGGCAGCTGTTGTTGCTTTGTCCAGTCAGCTCTCCCAACAAGACACCATCCTGCAGATCAGTCCTACAGCCCTAGCAATGGCAGCGATCCCAGGCTTGAACTGCTGGAGGGCCTCAGGTCTGACAAAAGCTCCAGCAGAAGCCACCTATCTTTTCCACAAGTAAATCCTATTTAAAATAGTGCCCTATTGCCCTGAGTCAGCTCTCAGGTGCACCTGTCCTACCTTGGAGTGGGTGGCATTGCTTTGATAAGTGCTGTTTTCTGTGGCTGGAAGCTTAGTCACACATTGGTCATTGTATGACTTGTGCATAACAGGCTTTTTTTTTTTTTTTGAGGTATGGCTTGTAACCTCATAGGTGAAGAGCTAGGCCTGCCTCTTTGGCAGCCTAAAAGGGGGTGGTGGAGCTCCTCCTGAGCCTGGTGCCATTTCCCAAGCGACCATATAGGCCCCAACAATGAAAGCATTCGAGCACTGATTGTTTTCTTGCTTTTCCACACAGGGTGTTCCAGAAAAGCCTCACAGTGACTGAGCTTCGGCATGTGGTTCAGAGCGGAAGCAGGATGCGGAGACACTGGTCCTGGGTGTGATGAAGACGATCTTTTCCTCAAAGTTCCATTTAGCCTGGGCTGACGATAAATGACTCCTGAAGAAGTGTTCACTTAGTCTAGACTAGTAAATGGAGGCAAGGACTGCTTACCCAAAAGTCTTACCTCACCCACCCTCACGCGGTCTGCACCTGGAACAGTCCATCCCAGGCTGTATGTGAGCAAGGGGTAGGGGGCCCAGTTTCCAGAGTATTAGATTTCATTCATCATTCAAAGCAAAATGCCATATTTCAAAGCCTTGAATCAAAATGAATTACCAACTAGCAGTTTTGTGTCAGTGCCCAAAGGTTGACGGTGCTTAACAGATAAATTATCTGTAGTAAGACTATTTACTCAGAATTAAAATATAGGGTTGTGTGAAGGGGGTAAGGAGAACAGGGAGTTGGAAGACGGTCGCTCTCCCCGTAGCTCCCAGTGCAGCCACTTCTCCAGGTCCCGCTCAGGCATGCGCTCCTGTGGGTCTCACCAGCGTGGAGCTTTGCTTTCACTGCCAGAAGGTTGGTAGACAATCTTACTGAAAGCTGGGGGCAGCGCAAATGCATGATTCTGCACTGTGATGCTGGACTTCTCGCCTCAGTTTAAAGGAAGTTTTATCTAAGAGCTGGACCATCTAAGAGCGAGGAGCTGTCTACGCTGTTTCAGTCATAATGAGCCGAAATTGTGTCTCTTGTCACTCCAGAGTGGAGAGGACTTTTCCACAGCCCTATGGAGCTTGCAATCTGTGATTGCTTGTAAAAGGTTAAGTGTGCACATCACCGTGTTAAGCACGCGGTGTCCTGTATGCTTTGGATGGCATAGAACATGTGGGACCTAACTTGCAAGTATTGGGTCTTCGACTTCAAGTGCAATGTGTATGAAAACCAATCTGAGCCTTGTATTCTCTTAAATATTTATTTCTTTTTTTTCTTTCTTTTTTTTTCTTTTTACCGCGTGAGCTGTTCCAGAGAAGGGTTCTCGGGTCATTTCAGGGCTTCATGGAGGCGAGCTCAGCAATACTGGTGTCAGTTGTGACTCTCCCTTAGTCACACCCTCCATGGGGCCCTAGTCCTCTGATGTACTCCAGTTTTGTGAGTTTAGTAATTTTTACTTACAAATTTACCCTTTTTTGTATTCCAAAATGTGAGTGTTTTTTGGTTTGTTTTAAAATCTGTGGAACTGACTGGAAGCAGTAGTCGGTCCTCAGGCCGAGTGGAAGCCCTGTGCTTTCTGGACACCTGGGCTTGGGTTCGCTCACGCGGTGATCCTCATTGGGGTTTTGCTTATTTTGTTTTGAGGAAAAATGTTGAAGTAAACCTTGGTTTTCTAAAACTACTTTGGCTAAAAGAAAATGGGTTGCTCTGGACTTTGGGACGATCCTTAAAATTTCCTGGAAATGAAAACAAATGATTGGCCCTTTGAAGGCATTCTTTAGCTAAGACTTCATTGTCTTACAAAAACCACAAGTGACTAGAAGAAAAGCAAGTGATCTTGGCAATGTACTTGATCGAATACAATGAGTATTTCTTTTCCTCTTAAACTGGAAATAAATCTGTTAGAAATAATGTAGGAGGAAAAAAAGGTGAATCGGAAGGATGTTTTTGCCAATAGTTTTATAGCAGTTACATTGAACCAAAGTGATTTGCGTTTGTAAAAATGGTAATTAGTACCACCACACTCACTGTCCCTGATCTGAACACCCAGTGAGGTTCACGCCCATGCTAAGTTTGCAGCATCGTGTTCTTTTTGCATTCTTTTTTTTTTTTTTTTTTTTTTTTTTACTTTTATTAAAGGTTCAAAATCAGCTGTTGGCATTTCTGAGTTTTTCTTTCTGAAGAGAATGGTGCCTTTGCCTAGGATGTTGGATTTATGCAGAAAAGGGTTTTTCATTGTGATGGAGTCTTGCCACAACCTTTGGGAAATGCCCTTTGAGGATGTTTCCTATGTGGTAGGAGCTAAAAGGAACCCAGCGGAACCTGCTGCTGCCCCCACCCCTGCTGGTGTGCAGAAAGACTGGCAGGTCCTAAGATGCTTGCCTGCTCTTGCAAGCCACTGCTGGCAGGGGTTAGGGCCGAGGGATTGGTGACTGTGTGCAGGAAAGCCTCTTGTCCTTTCTGTGCTCAAAGAATGCACTCCCAGAATTGTCCCACCAGGCTTAACACAAAGGTGCCCTCCAACTCCAGAGCACCCCATCTTAGCGCAGCCTGGTCGCCTGAGCTTAGTACGTGGAGCCCTGGTGGCCCGTCCTCATCAGTGGATGTCATTAATACATGGTACTTTACCGCAGTGGGCACAATGCATTGCCCACTCACACAGGTTCCCGCCGCGTCCAAACCAGGGTTGACACAAGCAGGGACAGTGTTCCGGATGGTAGTGTGCACATTCTCTCGCTGGACACCAAGCATTTGTTGGAAGGAACCCCCGTGTGCGGTGGCTCCAGCAGAGTGACTTGTGCTTTACAGACTGAAACTTTCCCCACCGTTTACACGAAAGGCAAAGTTTGAGATTCATAAAATATTCCTGCTCCACTTTGAACCCATTTGAGAAGGCTGAATCAATAGGGGCTCAGGATTAACTCCAGTGACCTCTTTAACAAATTCTTCAAATCCCCTGTGCCCTTACATGTTGATGAGCCTGACATTTTATTATGGCTCATAGGTTGGTAAAGTGTGAACGGGGTGGCCCACATCTCCTACCTGCCTTTTCTTCTACCCTCACAGAGCCTCGGCCACTTTCTTTCCGGAGCCTCAGATTCTTTTTATGATAACAAAAACACATGTCAGATAACAGCCTTAGGGTCATTACAATCACAACACACTCAGCTGCTGTAGGAAGCTAGCCTGCTCCCAGCCGACCTGCCTTCCTGCTTACTCCTGGGGTTGGAGGAAGCTAATAAACAGGCATTGGACAGCATTGGTTTCATACTGATGAGAAAAGGGTTCAGAAAGAGATCTGAGTCCTGACACGGGAAAATATTCTGAATTTTCCCTTAGATGCTTCTATGACATACCTGAGTTTTAACGTTTATTGAAATAATTGGCAGTGCCTGGGATGAGGTCAGCTTCCCTGTTCTGGGAGTAGAACTGCCAGTTCCAGAGAGGTTTAACTGAGAAAGATCCATCTTTTATGAGGGTGGCCCCATCCCATAGACTTGACACTCAGACTGAATAAAAAGGGAAACAGGAAGCCAGCTGAGTGCCAGCATCTTTGCCCTCTGTGGGGAGGTAAGCTAACAGCCATTTCCACCATGAGGGCTTGTACCCCACGCTGAGTCAGAGGAAGCCCTTCTCCAAGTTGCTGTCATCAGGTATTCTATCGCAGCAAATGAGAAACGTACCTGAGAGTCATTTTCTTACTCCACTCATAACATCATGTCCTCCTCGGGACTCAGAGCACTGTGACGCAGCAGCAATAGTCTACTGATGTCCCCAGCAGGCTGCAGCCCCACGTGAAGAGAGTCACACGCTTATCCTTTGCTGTGGCCTGTGCTAGTTGGGAGAGCTGAGTAAAAGAATGCATGCTCTCTGTGTCAGCCTGCAGCACATCTGAGGCAAAGCAGCATGCTGTGTCCCACTGTCCTCTTAACTGCCAGCAGCCTGCCAGTCCCCAATCGATTTATGAAATGAAGTATGCTGTTGAGTCAGCCTCAGAGCTGGAGAGCTGAGGAGGCTGTGGAGGGTCCTCCAGGGTAGGTGCATACAGGTGTCAGGGGCAGAGCTTGCTTTCTGGCCCCTGGGAGTTGTCCTAGAATTTCCATGCTAGTGGCCTTCTATAGCATGAGAGCTATCTTACCCAGAAGGGGGGTTGCCTTTGCCATGGCCAAGTGTTTCGAGGTTGACAGGCTTTTAGCCCTGGAATTATGGGACTTGGTTTGCGTGTGGAGTGTTGGGGACGGGGGAGGGGCATTGTCAGCATTTGGGGCTGACACAGTGGCTGTCCCTAGAACTACTTGCCTGTCACCCTCTCGCAAGAGCGTCTAGCCTTTGGATTTCATCTTTGAGAGAAGCCCTGTTCCCTTTCATCGTGTTATCTATTTCCAAACTTGTTCTGATTTTCCCTATGCTCAGGGGCCTGCTGCACAGTGGGTGTCCCCTTGTCCCTGCTTCCAAGGGATACAGAGCTCTCAGTCAGCCTTGCTCCTAATGAGTCTCTCCCTTACTGGTCTGTGCCAGGCAGGAGAGATGTGCAAGTCTGTGCTGAATCAATACAGGAGACTGCTACCTCACACCTCGCTATTCACGGCCTGTGGGAACATCCAGTGGGAACCATCTGAAGAAAGGCCAGAGTCCTCTGAAAGAGCAGCACAGGTTCTGTAGGGCACACACAGCCGCACCCGACTAGAAAGCACCTCCAGACCTCTTAGGAAGCTCAGTGCCTGGGAAAGCCCTCAGCTCAGCAGAACCAAAAGCAGAGAACAGGAATTGCTGGGAAGCCAGCCTTCTCCTTTTCAGTCCAGGGGTCTCACCCCACAGAATGGTGTGTCCCGCATTCAGGGTGGGTCTGCCCTCCTCAAACACCTTAAGAAACACGAGCTGTTGTTTGCTCATCCACTTAAGATACTTAGAAAAATGAGCTGGGCACACCTTTAATTCACACCTTTAACCCCAGCACTTGGGAGGCAGAGGCAGGTGGATCTCTGAGTTCGAGGCCAGCCTGGTCTACAGGGTGAGTTCCTGGACAGCCAAGGGTACACAGAGAAATATTATCTTGAAATAATAATAATAATATAGTTGAAAATATTAATGGACATCATGTGCCAGATGTGCTGTGCCCTGGAAATACAGCATCCACACAGTTGGCTCCTTCCTGGACAGGAGCTGGGAAAAGCCCATCAGGCCCAGGGAGACCGCATATGAACATCTGGAGATGGGAGAGATGATCATGGTGTTGTGGTGGCCCCGACCCTCCCTAGCACAGGTAGTCAAATGAAAGATATGAATGCAGAAAGAATAAAGAAGAGGGAGGGAGAGGCTGAGTCCAAATGCTCAGCGTGGGGTGTAAGAAATAGTGGCAGTCGAAAGGCTAGCTTCTAGTCTCAGTCCTTGGCTGTCGGTTAAGAACATCAGGAATCCCCAGGTCTGGTGTTGTCTGTGAAGAAAGAAGGAGCTAGACCCAGGAAAATGTCTCTGTGTCAGTATGACTGGCCTCTACTCTTCATTTAAGCACAGCTGCCTGTAGTACCATGTCTCTGCAGATCTTACTGTACCCCAGCTTGCATTCTGAGTTAAATTGTGCCCCACACCTGAAAAAGAGTTTCAAGTCCCAACCTCCAACAGCCCAGATTTACTTCCAACAAAGTCCTCTGACAGTATAAATGCATTCTATCCATTCTGTTCCTGTAGAGAACCCTGAATAAAGAGAGGTCAGGAAGGGCAGCTCTAATCTCAAATGACTGGTGTCCTCTTGAGGAGGGAAATTGGGACAGTGGGCCCTGAAGGGAGATAGTATGGAAACCTGTCTTAGGGTTTTTATTGCTGTGAAGAGACACCATGACCCAGGAAACTTTACTAAGGAAAACATTTAATTGTGTGTGGCTTACAGTTCAGAAGTTTAGTCTGTTATCGACAAGGTAGGAAGCATGATGGCACACAGGCAGACATGATGCTGGAGAAGGAGCCAAGAGTAGATGTAGATCCGGATCAGCAGGAAGAGAGACACTGAGCCTGGCTTGAGTTTCAAAGCCCAACCCCAATGACGCATTCCACACCCCCTAAGAGAGCCACTCCCTGTGGACCTATGGGGGGCCATTTTCCTTCAAACCACCACAAGACCCACAGTTAGAACACCTGTGAGGACTGAACTAATTGATTCACTCACAAACCCTCAGGCCAGATCCTGTCTGAACTGGAGAGGCATGACATACACTTTCACTTCCCAAGGTAGCCAGACCTACTTAAACGTGGGTCTGCAACTCTTGGCCTCTGGAGAGCCAGTTGTTGATGGAAGATCCCTAGAGCAACACAGCTTGAGGTTGAACCTCACCAGATGGCTGATACATGACCAGGAGGCACCAGGACTGCTCAATCCTCAAATAGAAGAGCGGCCATTATGCCTGCTAGGCCAGAGGACTGTAGAGATAGGCAAGAATTCACAGGACATTTGTGTGGAGGGGCCTCAACACAGAGGGAAGGAGAAAGAGAGGAAGGGAAGGAGAGAGTGAGAGAGCAGGGAAGGAGGGAGAGGGGGAGGAAGGTTGCTTGACTGATTACAGCCTGCAGACACAGTGGGTGGGACCCAGTCAGAAACACTTTGGACTGGACTCCACCCAACCCCAGGTAGGGGGGTGGGGGGGGCTAGCAGTGACATCAAAAGGACAGCCCAGAGATGACTGAGAGGGGGAGGCACCACTCCTGTTGATGATGAAGGTCCCTGAGGGCCACCTTCCTTCCCCTTCAGAAGAGTATTTCAATGTTCCAGAAGGCTATGAAAGGTGGGAGAAAAAAGAGGAAAAAAAAATCTCTCAAATAATTTTTATCAAAAATGGCCAGGTATAAGAAGTTCGAAGAGACATCCTATCTTGTGGGACGCTCGCTGAGGTGAAGTGTGTGGTTCCCAGCCAGTGTGGGAGAAGAGGCTCTGTGGCCTCTCTGTGCAGGAAAGGTGGGTGTTGTTACAGCTTAAACGAGCCAGGGTTTGGAATCTGAGAAGCCTGAAATGAAACCGGTTCCCTTTGTGGACAAGGAAAAGATTTTTAGTCTTAGTGGCCCAGATTTTGAAATCAACAGCAACCAGGAAGGGTTTCCCAGCCTGGCTCTTCCCATCCAGATCCACTTGTATCCTTTTTGCCCTACCCCGCTCCCCAAGCACCTGAGGAAGTCAGGGGAGAGCTGAGAGACCAGGCAGAGGCTCCCTGCCCCATGACAGCCTCCCCCAACTCCAGCCAGGGTCTGACGAAAAAACCCTCTGCTTTTGGCCTACAGCTGCTTCTCCCAGGGTAACCCACAATCCAATCACATCACAAAGGCCTTCGAGATCTGCTGCTTGGTCACCTCCACAGTCTGTTTCCACCCTGCCTGTTCCAGCTCCTGAGTCCAGTCCCTGCTTTGGCTAGCCCTCCCGCTGTGACCCAAGCTCTGACCTGTGGCCCAGACTCTGCTGCCATGTTCCCAAGGAAGGAACTACCCTGGACTCCGAGTTGGCTTCCATCCCCTTCACTGGGGTGCCCTGCTGGGAGGTGTCACAGCATGAGCACTGTATGCCCCAATTCACTTCTAATGCTGTGCTACCCAGGAGTCCCTTGCCCACCTGGAATCTGTCCCCTTCCTTCCCTCCTGAAGACAAACTTGGTAACTATCTATGGCCAGGCCCTTTCCACAGCCAGCCTGGCTCTAAGAACAACTCTGGTGCTTTGCGCTCTAGGCAGCCTCTGGCACAGGCTCAGGAATTCAGCTCTCTCTGATGAAGATGTCCATGTCACATGCTGTCTTCCTCTTCCTGAATGATTTCTTCCCTCTCTACAGTGAAGATGCAATTCCAGGGCTTCTGAAAACTCCAGATAGATCCTATAAGGAATGCCGGGCAAGAGATGTCAGAGATATTCTTCCTAAAACCAGGGTTCCCCCCCCACCCCCATGGCCATGTGAGCTACAGGGCATCTCACTCACATTATCTGCAAAATGAGGGTGATAACAGGACTTGCCTCATGAGGTTGTGATCAGATGATAAGACTATGAGCTCAGTGTATATTAGCTAGTATCACCACCATCGTCATCACCATGGTCATCATGTTCATCTACCACACCATACCCATCATTACCATCATTTTTATCAACACCATCAGCACAATCATCACTATCATCATTGTCATCACCACAGTCATCACATTCATCCATCACACTCTGCTACCATTATCATCGCCACTATCACGATCATCACTGTCCTCACCACCATCATTACCATCATCACCATCATCACCATCACCGTCATCACTATCCTACTCACTCAGCTTTGCTTGCTTTACTTCTTGTTCTTCCCCCAGAAGCCACCAGTGCAGTTCCTCAGCTCCCATTTCCAGGATCACCAGCCAAAGCACGGGGCACAGTTTGGGTCTTCAAAGAAGTGAAAGCAACAATCTTTCTTAAAACAGAGAAGTGGTGTATTTGTCTTTAACCACCAGCTTCCATCCATTTCCGTGCCTACCTACTGAACTGTTCAAATATTGATCAAGCCTTGTTGTTACAGTTTTTTAAACTGTAATAGGAATAGCCTTGCTTTCTGAAAATGCCAAACAACATCAAAATAGATAAGGTAAAAAGCAGAATTCTTGCTTCCCATATCCCAGGAGCAAATAGCATTAATAATGCAATGTGTAGTCTTCTGGGTGTTTTAAATTTCTCTCTCTCTCTCTCTCTCTCTCTCTCTCTCTCTCTCTCTCTTTCTCTCTCTCCCTCTCTCTCTCTCACACACACACACACACACACACATACACACACACACACACACACATCAAAATAATACATACATGGAGGTAGAAGGAGTTTCTGAACACCCTGTTTTGATTTAGGTGAAAATGAGTGGGCTGAGAGCGGCTTCCCTAAGAACGGGGATACATTTTCCTACTGTGGTTGCGCTGGGCTCCTTGCCCTGTGGCCCCTGGTTCTCACTGGATCCTGTATTGTATCTATATTCCTTATGGACAGGCAAATAGCTCCAAAGAGAAAGCTCATGGAGTGAGAGCATGAGAAACACAGTCACCTCAGGTCACAGGAGACAAGGAGAAGCTGGAAGCTGCTGCGACTGGCTGGGTGTGTTCCTCCAGGAACCAGGGCGCTCGATACTTCTTTGCCATGGGCCAGTGTGACACATTTCCCTGTCACCTTCCTAAAATTCCGCAGGTGACTAAGAGTGCTGAGACCGAGGATCCCTCCTGGCTCACTGGCTAGCTAGTCTGAGCTCTGGGTTCAGGAGAGACCCTGTCTCAAAAAACAAGGTGGAGAGCAACTGAAGAACACATTCGATGTCAACCTTAGCCTCCACACTCATATAGCCACACGTGTTCACATCTAGTGTATACATCACCTACACACACGCATACACACATACACCATACACATACACTACACAGACACACATAGACACATACACCTCACACACATATTACACACACACATACATCATACACACATATACCACACACTCATACATATCCCACACATACATATACTACACACATACACACAAACACATAGACACATACACCACACACATACACTACATAGACACATACACACATACACCACACACATACATATACTACATATATACAGACATACATACATATACTACACAGACACACATACCACTCAAGATACACGTGTGCACACACACATACCACACACTACACACACACACACACACACACACACACACACACACTGTTAAAAATATCCCACATGACTCTGTGTAGCAAGCTTGGTACACACAGGACTTCAAGGTCAGAGGAAACACGTCACGTGGACCTGGTTGTTTAAGAAGGTAACAGAGCCCAGTGAGAGGACACAGGACGAGCCCACAGGAAAGAAAACACCTGTCTGTGTTCACATGAGCTGTGGGCTTTGCTGCCTTTGCCCTCAACACCACCCTGCCCTACAGCACCCTACATGCTGGGTGCAGCGTTTGGCCACCCACCAGGAGCACACGGGGTGCTGGCTTCCTCACGGCCTCCCAGCACACCTGTTTCTTTTCTTCTTTTTGACAGTGCTATTCTACTGCTGTAAGGCAGCTGAGGGCAGCTTGGGTCTGATGCTGAGTATCCACATGCTTGCCGACCATCTCCGGGTCCTCTTTGGAGGTATGATAACTCACGTGTTTGGCTCATTTGCTCTATTTAGCTAGTTAATCTTCTAGTTGGATTGTGAGAGTTTTTTTTTTTTTTAATTATATATACAGGATCCAAATCCCTTCTCAAATGTTAGGTTTTCAATTTCTCTTCCCCATTCCAGCGGCAGCACCAGAGAGTCTTACAAGGAGGGGCTCCCCCATGCATGGGGCCCCAGGCTGAACTTGAAGACGTTGGGGAGGAAGTGATCCGAGCACTGGCAGTCTGTTTCTGCTTTCTGACGGGATGGCGACTGAACAGCCACAGCATGTTCCCACAGTCCTGCTTTCCAACCATGATAGACTGGACCCCCTTTATCTGTGAGCCAAAGTGAACCCCTGCTTCCTCAAGCCTCTTTGTCAGGCATCTTGCCACATCAACAAGACAACTAACAAACATACCTTTCCATCCTGTTGACGCTGCCTGGTTGACCTGGTGCCCTGGTGTGTATTTATTTGATGCACTCCTGCTCATCAAGTCTTGCTCTTATTGCCTGTGTTTCTGGTGTCATGTCCAAGAAATAACTGTCAGGCCCAAAGTCCTGCTCTTTATGTTCTTTTTCTAAGAGGGTTCTAGTTTGGGATCCCATCTTACGTCCTCCTCTGTGTCAATCATTTTAGTCTATCATGTAAGGTTAGGGTACACATTCACTGTTTTTGTCTATGACCACTCCATTTCCTGGAACTGTTTGCTGAACCTTCTTGTCCCCATCCAATGGTCTTGTCCTCTTTGTCACAGATCAGTTGACCACACATGCTAGGGTCTGTTTATAGGCCTTTGTTGTTTTCATTTTGTCTCCATTTGTCCTTTCTGCTGTCACTACCCTGATCAATGACTGTGCCATGCTAAGTCATGATATGTGAGGGCTTCATCTTTGTTTCTTCTCTTTTGTTATCATTTTGGCTACTTGAGCTTCCTTGAGATTTTGTGTGAATTTTGGAATGGTTCTGGGGTTTTGCTGGCAATAATATCATTGTACTAAACTTTTAGTTTAGCATTGGGTGATGTCAACCACGAGCACCTGTTCATGTTAGACTGGAGAACTCATTCACTCATAAAGAGGGTCGTTGGTGCCTCCAAGTTCCAGGAACCGCTCTAAAGATGGTGAGCAAATTAGAGATCCTGCCTTCCGGAAGTCCCTTGGAGGAAGGAGACAATAGGCTAGGAAATGAGTATAAGAAAAACAGGAGCCATGGAGAGCATGAGAGAGCGGAATAGGAAGACAGGCTGAGATTTTAAGTAGGGCTAGTGAAATAAAAGCTCTTGAAGAGGTGGCTTTTTACGCTCCCTGGAAAATGGTCCAAGGTATATTGAGCTAGCACTTCCCTCAAGGATTCCCTCTATCACAGCAGTGGGGACAGGGCTGGGGCAGCCTCCCAGGCTAACACATTACCGGTCAGACTGCTGGCTGTTCAGGCAGTCCACTTCCTGTGTCTGCAGGCAGCTTGACAGAGGACTGTCCCGATGAGAAGGGTTCTGCCTTCACCTGTTCCATCCAGGGCAGCTGGCTCCATGGCGTTATCAGCATGCTTGGCAGTCGGTTCCTGTGCCCCTAGCAAAGACAAGATGAAGCAACCCAGGCATGTGCTGACCAGCTCCAGGCTGGGTACCTCTCTGTAATGGGAATCAATCTTTAGGGTGTCCAAAGACAAACATGTAGCCATGGTTTGAGGGACAGGAGAGGTCAGGCTTCCTGAGGCACAAAGATCGCTTCCTTCATCCTGGGATGGAAATGCCTCACCTTTTACGAGTGCTGTGTTGTTGTATGGACTAGATTCCCTCTTCAGAGCATGAGGTTGACCCTGATTGCTCACCTTAATGAACAATGTCAAAGCCAACACCCATGTCCACAGATTCTGTGAACACCTGAGTATCTGACACTATGGCACCGGAGTGACAAGTTCTAGATGGGTCATATCTACTCAAAATGGCTCATCTCAAAATAGGCTGAAATCCCTCTTCAGGTATGCTGCAGGTGTTTTCCTCCCAGGACTGTGAAAACTCTGGTCCCTTGCTAGCACCAGCTTGCCCGCTTTGTATATTTGCATGGGCGTGTATGTGTGTGCACGAGTATACAGGGGGTGGGCGCACACATGCATGCTGAGACTGCAGGGGGACTTCCTGTACCCTGCTCTACCGCTCTGTCTTATTCCTTTGAGACAGGGTCTCTCAGGGAAGCTGGAGCTTGCCTTTTTTTTTTTTTAGCTTCCCCCTCCAGCAACACAGCCAAGCCCTTTCACATGAGTTCAGGGAATCCAGCTTTGATCCTTATGATTGCACGGCAAACCCCCTTATCTTTTGAGCCTTCTTCCCATCCCCAGCTTCCCCCTTAAAGAGGCAGTCAACACAAATGAATGTGGCTCCCAATTTTCCCCTGGTTTCTGTTCAGACCATTGCCTCCTGCTTACTAGATGCATGTGTTTCTCTTACAAAATTTTCATTAACCCCTTTGCCCCGTTTTCAACAAGGGAAATATCTCCATTTATAGCCCATCTGCATATGAGGGCTGTGGGCTCTTTGTCTCTGACACATGGTGACTTCCTCTTCCTCTCGCCTGAGTGTCTGGGCTGGACCAACAACCACCCTCTAACATCACATCCTGCTTATGTGTGTCTATCTCCTCTTCCATGGCATCAAGCTTGCCTTAATTTGCCAGGCCAAGCATAATGAAGATAGCGTCAACTACACGGTCTGTCTCTAGAGGAGAACTTCAATTCTCTTCAGAGGAGACTCTTCTTAAATTTAAAAACCTCCAAGACTACTCTTCCGGCTTTGTAAATGCAACATAGTACCTCACGATATACAGGCAATGATCAAGTTGGTGAGGAAAGTCATGAAGCATGTCTGAGGCACTAGAGGTTCCATTGTGGGTGGGATGATGGAAGCATAGCAAAGAGAAACTGGGCCTGAACCAAGAGTGTGCATTTGGACAAGCAAAGCACTGTCTCATCTCCTTTCTGGTGCCTATACCTCATTCCTGTGGCTTCTGAAGAATCGTGTGCTGGGCTGTGCATCATGACTGAGATCTCAGCTGTAAAATCAATAACCTCGGGAAAAGCTGAGAAGAGCCACCAGGTAGATAGAGGCCTCTGAGTAGGAGGCCGGGACAACCCTCATCACTGCCAGAGAAATGCTGGGGTTTGTCCAAGAGTCTGAAAGACCATCACGTCGAAGACGCTAAGGGTTAACATCTCACTAATGCCGTTGGGTGACAACCAGAGTGGCTTTTATGAGGCCCTGAGCTGAGATCACCCCAAGACTGTCTAGACTGAACTGGGCATAGAAAGTGCGGGGCGGTGAGCGCGCATAGGATAATGCCCATGATGTGTGATGGTCCCTTCACTGACATAGCACAGAATGGGCTCCCAGAGCCCCTAGCACCCTCACAGGAGCATGGCCCTCACAGGAGCATGGCCCTCGGCCAGGTGAACCCATGAAATCTTGAGGAAGGGTGATTTCCTGAACACCATGCCTACAGAACATTCTGTCATTGCACAGGACTCTCCATGTTCTCCCAACATCGTCTGTACTGAAACTACAGTCACCCTCGGCACAACTATGATTAAACTACTCTAATATACATTAGGCTTAATTGTCAACAGCCTAGAGTCATGTAAGAGGAAAGGCCTCAGTTGATAAACTGCCCAGATCATGTTGGTTTATGGGAATGTCTATGGAGACTGTATTGATTATTAATTGACACAGGAGGGCCTAGACTACTAGGGATGGCACCATCTTTAGGCAGATAGTCCTGGACTATATAAGAAAACCAGCTAAGCATGAAACAGAGAACAAGCCTATAAGTAACGTTCTCAATGGCTTCTGCATGCAAGTTCCTGCCTTGGTGTCCATCAATGTGACAGACTATCAAGTATAAGACAAGCAAACCTTTTCCTCCCCAAGTTGCTATTGGTGAGTCTGTCTTATCACAGTAATAGAAAGGAAAGTAGGGTACCCCTCAACACAGCTGATGATTCTAGTCCAAACTATCAAAGCAGATGCTAAGAGTCCTTGCTGTGAGGAGCTACTTTAAAGAATTGCGTCCTCCATGATTCTCCACCCCCATTCTCAAGGCTCCACATCCTAATCTCTAGGACTCCCTCCCAAGGGCTGACTATCCCCTTACACATCACAGCCAGGCATTTGATCAGATGTGGTTCAGTTAGGGCTGTCCAGATGTGAAGTCTAGACTCTGAGGTTCCTAAATGCAGCCTTCCAAGGGCAGACACGGCGCTGACACATGCAGAAAGGAAGGTGATGTGAGGGCGGAGCTGAGATACCTGAAGACAGTTGCTCTGCAAGGCTGGAGAAGCGTGGCCAGAATCGAAGCGCTGCTAGTGGCCAGCCAAAGCTGGGCGAGGCAGGGGGCTACTCCCATGAGCACACTCTGTGTGACCTGCCAGCACTGTGGACTTCCTCCAGTCTATAGGAGAAAAACTGCTGAGGTTCCATTCCCCTGAGCCCATGGGGACTTCTTGCAGCAGTCATAGGTACTAACAAGAACCCATGGTAGTTGCTACCACTCAAATCACCAGCCTGCTCCAGGTCAGGCACTAGAGCATGGGCTCCCAGAAAGTCAGGCTGTGAGTCTAACCTGGGGCTCTCATGTTGTTAGGGCCACCATGCAATGCCCCGGAGAGGAGTTTCTCTGTAAAAACAAAATAACCAAAAATATTTGCCATGCTTAGCACAGAGGCCACTCAGGGTGTCAAGTCTAGGGCACTTCCCAAACCATAAAATATTCACAAGTGGAGACTGTCTGCTGGAGCACAGAGCCTTAGAGAGGTCCACTGTCCCCTCAGTAACTTTAAAGGACTGGAGAAATGGAGACGCTGGTTACTTTGTACCCAGAGAACACAAGACTGCTGCCATCAGTTTCTGTGGTTATGGAGTAGAAGCTACACCTTTGGTCCCTAAAGCTTGTGTGGGGGTGGGGGTGGAGGTGGGAGAGTGGGTCTCAACAACTGCGTGAAAAAACGACAACAGGGTCCACAAACAGCTATTGCTTAAAAAACAAACTTCTTCAGAGGCTGAAAGTTCATGAATAAAAATCCACAGGCTTGCTCAAGGGCCCACGTGAACCTGTCCTCCACAGCTCCAGCCAGACTATCCTGAGCAGCTTTTGGTGGCTCCAAAGTCACCTTGACCCTCAGGAGTCCGGAGGAATGGTGCTCCTGGATGTGGAAGCCTTAGGAGAGAGGGATGTAGGTGACTTAGAGAGTCCAGCCAATGGTGGTGACTCATTTGTCACACGCACACACGCACATACCCATGCATGCACGCACGCACAACAGCAAGCTCTTGGGATCTGTCCACTCTCTTCCCCATGACTGAGGTTGCAGGCCTGGCCTTTGCCTAGGTGTGGAGGATTTGAACTCAGGCTCACATGTTTGTACGGCACACGCCATTGAGCCTCCCCTCAGCCTCTACTGCGTGCATTCTTAGGTATCAAGATATTTTTAAGTGATAACAAATACTAGAAAGAGAGAAGTCTGTATGTCGATCACATTTCTTGACCACCCAGGATATTCCTGCACTTGCTATGGCTGACTACCTCCTTTTGTCTTGGTCTCTGCTGCCAGCTCAACTTATTTCCAGGGCCCACTGGGGACAGACATGGTTTCAGGGCATCACTGCCATTGCATTGTCACCCACCTTTCCCAGAGCACACAGACCAATGGTGCCTAAGTGTCAGCTCCCTTGCTAGTGCTCCATCTGTGCCTGGTGCTCCCATCGGGCTGCGAGTAGCCCCTCTAGCCAGAGATCCCAGGAAAATATGGGTCACAGAACAGAGGGGATGATTCTTGGGGGGGGGGACGGAACAGGCAATGGTGTGCGATGAGGCTCCAAGCAGAAGGCCATGAGCACGGTACAGGGCTACAGTCTTCCTGCTGGGCAAGGGACGTGGAATCCACTTACCGTGCTGTGTCACAGGATAAAGCATCTGTTGACTCCTAGCTCCTGGTCTCATGTGGGTATGAACAGTGGCAGAGTCTTTAAAGACCTGATTAGGTAATGAGTCCTACCCAATGCAATGGGTGTTCTTGTATGAAAAGATGGGGACGCAGACCTCACTGTGGGATGACCGTGTGAGTCATAAAACAGAAAAGACCGTCTGGTAACTACGGAGAGAAGCCTCAGGAGGAACCAGCCCTGCCCATACCTTGGTCTTGAAGTTGCAGCCTCCAGAACTGTGAGAGATAAGTGCTCTATCTCAAGGACCATTGAAGCGAACGGATATACCCTGCTCTGCATGCCGCTGCGAGGAGAGAAGCTGCACGTCACAGCGGCTCCGGGTGAGTTAAGAGTCAGAGTGTGCTCCCGACTCACTCCTGGGGAGGAAGGGATGCCACAGGCAGGGGGTGGCCCCGTGTGGGGCTTCCAGAACTGTGGGTCTGCTGACCATGGGCGCTGCCATTGCCGACATGGTCTGGTTAGTGATGACTGTGGTGGCTCAGTATGAAGATCCTGGAAGTGTAAGACGCTTTCAGAAATTGGCTCTTAGCTGGGCATGATGGTGACTATAATCCCAGCTCTCAGGGAGGCAGAGCCTGGTCTACAAAGCAAGTCCAAGACAACCATGGCTACACAGAGAAACCCTGCCTTAAAAAATCAAAATGCCAAAATGAAAAAAAGAAAAAGAAAAGAAAAAGAAAGACAGACAGACAGACATTGGCTCTTGTCAGGTATGGTAGAGCACACCTTTAATCCCAGCACTTGGGAGGAAAAGGCAGACAGATCTCTGTAAGTTCCATGTCATCTCTCAATAGAGAGCTCTGGGACAGCAGAATTACATAGAGAGACCCTGTCTCCAAAAAAAAAAAGGAAGAAAGGAAGGAAGGAAGGAAGGAAGGAAGGAAGGAAGCAAGGAAGGAAGGAAGGAAGAAGGAAGGAAAGAAAGAAAGAAAGAAAGAAAGAAAGAAAGAAAGAAAGAAAGAAAGAAAGAAAGAAAGAGAGAGAGAGACTGAGAGACAGAGAGAGGCTTTTAGTGGCTGGGGCGAAGACTCAGTGGTTAAGAGAGACGACTGTTCTTACAGAACCCAGGTTTGGTTTCCAGCACCCACATCTGGTGGCTCCATGGAGATCTGACCCTGTCTTCCTTGGGCATTTGTTTTCATATTACTCACCCACACACACACATGTGTATATATAATTTTAAACTTAAAAGTCAATCTTCAAAAAAAAGAAAACTAAATTGCCTTCTTATAGGAGAAACAAGATGCAGCTCAATTGGTAGAGCATTCTAGAAAGTTCATTTAGTGGCCTGCCCCTTCCTCCCACCTCACAATAGGCCAGGGGACCATCTGAGTATAGCAGCTAGGCGTGACACCAGTGTCAAGGCTGCTGCTTGGAGCCGTGGCAATCAGTAATGGTGGGCAGCCATGTTGACACATTGTTGGTTTTAACTTTTTGCATAACTGACAGGTGGCAGCTGGGGTTGTAGCTCTGTTGGTAGAGTGTTGGCTTGACATGCACAAAGCATTGGTTTCCACCCTCAGCTTCACATAGACCAGGTGCAGTAGTGTTTTCCTGTAACCTGAGCAGTTGATAGAGGCAGGAGGGTCGGGAGTTCAAGGACATCCTCAGCCACAGGGCAGATCAAGGCCAACCTCCACTAAGGAGCCTATCGCATAAAAGGGTGAAGCATGTTGCAAATGTTTTATTCTCTGAAGTTTACTCTTCCTGTGTTTAATTATGTCTGTATAGATGCGGAAGTGTGGGGATATGTTCACGGGATCGAGGGCAGCGCCTGTGGAGGCCAGAGCATCCTCTCTCTGTGGAGCTGGAGTCCTGACACCTGTAGGCCCTCTGATATGGGTGCTGGGAACTGAACTCAGGTCCTTTGCAAGAACAGTGTGTACTCCTGACTGCTGAACCACCTTTCCAGCGCCATTTTAGTTGTTTGAAAAGTTCCTCCAATACAGTTCCTCTAAAACAGCTTTGCAGTTCGGGGGTTTGGGAAGCATCCCTGTAGCCATCTGTACTCTGTTGAAGAGGGGGCACCTATCAAAGAGCCTTTCCACCTATCACTGTGCCCTCTGCTGTACAGGGATGGCGGGTGGGGAAGTTGCTCACTAGACTGGGTACAAGGCCAGTCTCCTTCCAGGAGAGAGGTGGAAGTTGGGCCTCCATCATAGCGAGCACTGCAGCTGAAAATTCCCCTGGTTTTCCACAACAATGTGGTTTTCTGAACACAGCATCGGCGCCCCCTGGTGGCCACAGAAGCACCCTTGTTCCCCCGCAGCCGGGCAACACCTCATTAGGGAGAAATGGGAGCCCGAGCAGTTTTTTAAAAGGCAAATCTCAGCAAGAATGTTGTATGTAATCTGTTCTCTCTGCTACACAGTAGTATGCAGTGTGTTCACTGGAGGTTATGTGGCTGTGTTCCAGTCTTGCTGAAAACGAAGGTTTGAGAGGGGCCAACACGTACGTGGTCAAAATGCAAAGCAAGAGAAGGTCAGATTTAAAATGCAGGGGAAATAGCCATGAGATGCACCAGACCTGTCCCAGCCCCCTCACAAGCTTTCTGTCATATTGCTGTCACTAGCCACCAGCTCACACCCTTAGGCAGCCAGCTGTTCGTCTAACAGTGCAGGGGAGCCGGCCACATCAAGGAAGCACCCCGCCTGGTCAGCCTCCCCCCCACCCCCATCCCAGCCAGGCTCCTTAGAAAACGGGGTTCTTGCTTTTGCCCGCAGTTGGGAGGCAGAGCTGGAAGAATCAAGAATGCAGGGCACTGTGGGGGTGTGACATTCCAGACGCAGAAAGGGGGTGTGTCAGGCGGGAGCCCTAACCTTCCACCGCTTCTACACTGGGTCCCCGCAGGTGCATACCCGCGCTCAGAGGCTCCAGCTCCCCAAGCAGCTCCCCGGTTTGGTACAGAACAGGGCATCCATTTCCTCCCCAACCACGCCTGTTACGGGGACCTGGGAAGAGAGAAAGTACTGCTTCTTCCTGATCACTCGAAGCCAGCCAGGTAAGAAACTTTGCCCCTGGGGCCCAGGGAAAAATTGCAACAGCTGCTTTGGCTGCTGCCAGGTTGAATTTGTAAATGAGTCACTTCAGAGGTAGGCACTCTAATGAGGGAGGAACGTGCTTTCTCCCGTTGTCTGGGCGGTAACAGCTGGAAGATGGATGGGTAAGAAAGGCACATGCATGGAGAAAACCGGAGGGTCTCCCCACATGAGAGCAGCAAGGACACCCCTCCAGGTCGAGCCACGGGCCACCAGGAGTTGGAGGGAGACCTGGGACAACTCTTAGCATCTTTCCTGGCACGAGCAACAGTTCGACTTTGGGCCTTCCGCCCCTGGCATCTGAAGAGGCAGCTTGCCTCGTGAAGCCGCCTCATCCACGGTCCTCGTCACAGCAGAATCTGGAAATGGATCTGCCTCACCCAACACATGTCACCCAACACTCTCCAGACTCTGGGTGCCCTCGAGGCTGTGGTGGGAGTATGGCAGAGAATAAGGCAGGAAGGGCCAGCAGGTGCCTGAGACCACAGTGGGAGGACCAAGTGGGGACTCGGGGTGGTGCCGCCTCCCACCCTGAGGGCACCCAGATAGCCTCAGCTGGGACATAGTCATGTTGCTGCCCCCTCTCCAAAGATTCTCTTACCAGGGTGAGGAGGCTCTGCCGCACTTCCTGGTCACCTTGGGTCACCTCTGCTGCTGGGATAAGGCAAAGATGTCCTGGTTCTGGGAGCTCCTCCTCTTTGGCTGGCCAGTGCAGTGTTGTGCCTGATACACCGGCAGTATTAGTTCTGCCATTTAGAACCTTCTAGAATCCTTCGGGCTCCCTGTGGAGATACGCACTCATCAGCTCCTGGCAGTTAAAGAACCTGTGACTGACTGGCCCCAGGACACCAGTGACAGTGACTTGGGCGCCTCCCAGGCTCATGTGTCTTCACGTATCTTCCCTTTGCTCTGTCCTGCGTGTAAGATTTAGACACAAGAAACCAGGAGGCCCCAGGGAGCAGTTCACAGTGGAAAGGCACCCCTCTGTAGGCACCTCACACCTTGTACCGGATCAGAGATGATGGTTTCCTCCACACTGAATGAGGAACAGCAACAAGGAACCATAGTCAGGCTCTCACAGCACCAGGGGTGAGGTCAGCTGACACTCCTGCTTCACCTTCATCACAGTTCTAGGGAAGAAAACTCTTCAGCTCAAAGAAATCAGAAAGCGGTCAGGCTACACAGCTGGGATGGGACAAGGCATGACGTCACTCACTGCCAGGTCCATCCACTTTTACTAGATGGACTGGGGGCAGTCACTGCTACCTCCCCAACATCCCAGGGCAGAGAGGAAGCTCCCAAAGCTGCCATGAGTATTGAATGACACAATGCAGATTCCTGGAAAGGCTGGTCTGAGGTCCAAGTAGGTTATGGCTGCCACCCCACAGGGTTCATATTCAGAGTCAGCCCGCACCACACTCTGTATCCACCTCCAAAAGGAACCATCTTCAGGGAGACTGCAGTCTGGGAGCTCCTTCAAGCTCCCAGAGCACAGGGAAGACAGCTTGGCTAACAGTTGTGCTCATGTAGGGTTCTGAGGGCCTGTCTGTGTGTGCCTCTGCATTCTGTGTGTATGATCTGTAAAATGTGTGTGTGTGCATAGCTCTGTGTATACACATTTATATTTGTGCATGGATGTATGTCTGTGTTTCATATCTGCATGTATATGTGTGTATTGTATGTGTTCCTGAGTCTGCATGTAGATTTGTATGTATACATGCGTGCCTGTATGTACATATGCATGTATGTGTCTGGTCACATGTGCACATGTGTGTATGTCTTCATATTTGCATATGCCTGTGTGTATCTTGAGTGTGTCTACTTGTATAAGTGTACATATGTGGTAACATGTTATTACAATATGTATTGTGCGCATGTGCACAGATCTACATGTGCCTGTTTGTATAAAGAGGTGTTACTGCTCTTCATTTCCCCTCCAAACAACAGTGCAAAAACTAGCCCCATCCAAAAGGAAACCTCCATTGTCTTCTAGTTAGAGAGTCTGAGCTGCAGGTTGAAGCAGGTGCAGCATTATCATTTAATCTGTCTCCGTGCCTCTCCTCAGGCGGCAGCCATGGGATGTTTCAGGCCCCCATCAACTCTAATGTCTTTAACAATTTAAAAGCATCAACCTGCAAAACCTCACTCATCCTCCTCCATGAGAACATCAAGGCCATTAACCTCAGACATAATTCCACAAAACGTTATGCACACAGAGCTTTATTCCAGGCACAGAGCTGTCGCGGCGGGATGCTGTCACCGACACTGTCTTCACAGAACGCAGGCACTCTCACCCAGAGATGCTCAAAAGATGTCCAGGTACGGACTCTAGTTCCCTGCCTCCTGCTGGAAAGAGAACTGTGGAACACTCCACACACACACACACACTGCATCCATGAACACACACAACACACACACAAGTTCAAGGTCAGCCTGGCCGATGTAGTAAGACCTGATACCAAAACACAAACTAAAAGGGAAGGAGGGTCCGTGACTCGGCGGTAGAGCACTTGCGTGGTACTGGCTTCAGCCCCAGTGCTGGCGAATCTTCTTGTCGGAGAGGGTTGGCATTGCTCTCAAATGTGACTGGGAGAAGTCTGGCATGCAGAGGGGGTGGTGGTGGTGGGCACAGCTTTCCCAAGGCTCCTGATGGAGATGGGAGTCTGCTGGCATCTCTGGCATGTAGTGCCACCCTGTGGACCGGCAGCACAGCTCCTCTGCAGCTCTCCTCCTCCCCACTTCTACTTATTCTCCTCCCCCTTTATTTTTCTCTTCCTCCTCTCCCCCTGCCTTCCCATTTCATCCTTTTCCTTCTCCTTTTCTCTTCCTCTTTCTCCTTTCCCCCTTCCTATAATATTCCTTTTTTTTATGTGAATTATGTTCAGGAAACCAGAAACATCCTCTAGGAACAAAGCTCTCCAGTGGGCAGATCTTGGCCCTTCAGCCAGGACGCACCTAGGGGCCAGGGAGAGCAAACTCCTCTCCACGTTGCCACAACACAAACGGCCATGTGGACAGAGAGGCTGGGTGGCCCACACAGTTCCACTGACTCAACTACCTCTGCAGTTTCCTGTCCCTGGGCTTCACGCTCTACCTGGCACCACTTCCAAGGTCATCATTTCATGCTCCGTCTAGAGTGACCTGTGCTAACATGAAGAGCATCCTCCTGTCTGTCTTTAGGGGTCTGCCTGAGCCCCAGGACCCTGCCAGTCTTGCTCATCACTGTCTGTCCTCCCCCATGCTAAGTACTCAGTGAACTCTTGTGGAATGAATGATAATGCCCGTGACCAAGTTCCCAGCATTTGAAATTGTGGGTATGCTTGGAAGGAAGCCCTGGGGTGCTCGTGGATGGTGCAGGCAGAGCTCCTGCCCACACAGGATTTAAGCCACAGTGACCGGCTGTTCATTTGACGTATAGGCATGCTTCCCTACCCCATTGGTGAAGCCTAACAAGAAAGGTGCCGAAGCATGGCACTAGGTGTCTGAGCAGGTGGGACGAGAAAGAAAGAAGGGGACAAAACGGGATGAAAAGACACGCATCTTCTACAACATTCCCTAGCGGATGGCCCACATCTGTCGGCAGGGGTGGACCCCGGGCTCCCTAGAACCTTTGCCTGAGCACAGCATAGTCCAGGAATAGGCCTGGTCCTCACACATGTTAACTTCAACACACACACCTCCCCCCCCCCCCCCCCCGCTGTCTGCCCACACTGCCTGGAAAGCCACAGCACCCAGCTCATAGCAACAATGAACCCTTCCTCCCTGAGACAATCAGACTGGGAAGACACGGGCTCTTGCTTGCTTCGAAAGACAGCTTCACTTGTTTTTATAAGGCCTGAGGTACACAAAGGTAAAGAAGTGTCACAGTTGGCCTGTACACAGGGCAGACTTGCATGCATAAACTGAGGGCCAGGTGGCACAGTCCGTCCACCCAAGGCTACCCCACTATCACAGCAGGGACAGTAACTCCTCTCATCTCCATGTCCAGCCAGCTGTGTGGCTAGAGCTGCCAGGCTGCTGCTGGCAAGCCTGGCTGATCAGACTGCTGCAGACACAACTCTGAGCCATACTCCTTTGCTCAAGGTCACTGGCTTCAGATCTTCCCTGCTCTGAACAAACACCTCTTTTGCAGCATGCCGTGGGCAGATGGCGGGCAATGTCACATCTTCCAGCACTGGGCAATGCGTGAGGACCCCTGCGGTGTCTGTACCAGGGGCCTCCAAGAACTCTGTGAGGCAGGCTCAGCAGTGAGTAGAGATCTGCAAATAAAGCCACTGGCTCATCCTGCATCCCACCTTCCCTAGGACAGGCTGGGGTCTGTGCCTTCCCTGTAGGGAGGCAGCACCCAAAGAGCTGCACTGCCTTCGAGGAATGGGAACTATGTACCTACCTTTTATTTTTCTTCCTATAATAATGGGTTCTCTTTTTGTTTTGATGTTAGGAATTGAACTCAAGGCTTTGTGCCTGCCAGGCAAGCAGTCACCCTGGCCCTATTATAATTTATTATTGTTGTTGTTATTACTAACTGTTATTATTGAGACAGGATCTCACTACTTAGTTCAGGCTGATCTCATACTTGGAATTCTCCTGCCCCGGCATTTTAAGTGCTGGAATTGCAAGCATGTTCCAGCTATTACAACCTCTTTGTTTGTGTGTTCACGTGTAAACATGTATGTGGGAGTATGCATGTATGTGTGTATATATTTACTCGAGGAGGCCAGAAGCTGACATCCAGTGTTTCATTCAATTGCTTTCCCTCTCTCAATGAACCTCGAACACTCCGCTTTAGCTAGCCAGCATGCCTTGGGGACCCACCAGTCTGCCTCCACGCGGACTAGGTTGCAAATGCACACCCTCATTTACAACTTTTACGTGGATGCTGGGGATCCAACTGTGGGTCCTCGTGCTTGCACATCAATCATTTTATCGATTGGGCTAGCTCCCCAGCCCCAGAAAGGTGCTCGTGAGATGGGCCTCCCTGTGTAGCCCTGGCTGGACTGAAATCTGCTTTATAGACCAGACCGCCTGAAACTCACAAAGATCCCCTTTCCACCACCTCCTTGGTAGTAGGATTGAAGGTATGAGCCAGGACTTTGATTTGTATTCAAACACTGCCTTAACATGCGGCTGGGAACAAGACTCCATCTGCCAAGGGCTTATTGTGCAAGCATGAGGACCTGAGTGTGAATGCCCAGCACCCATGTAAAAATCCAGGAGTGGTGGCACGCACCTATAGCCCCAGTGCCGGGGAGGTGGAGGCAGGAGGGTCCCTGGAACTTGCTGGCCGGCCAGAATTCTGAGTTGGTGAGCTCCAGGCTCAGTAACAGAGCCTGTCCCAGCACCCACAGAAGACAACTGCCTGTCTCACAAACCAAATAAAGCAGGAAGCAACTGAGGAAGACACCTTGTCTTGACCTTGTCCTCTCCATACACGTGCACACACACCCCATTCCTGGCTGGGGAAGGGTTGTTCTGCTCAGCTCTTTGAGGAGGCATAAGCCAAGTGAGAACACACCTCTGCTAGCCAGGTGACCAGCGAGGAGCCCAGCCCCACGGTCAGAGGAAGGAGGCGTCATTCCTATATCCCAGGGTCACCTTGAGCAATAGCTACTGTGACTATTCACAGAAGCCAGTTCTAAACTGGCCATCTTGTCCTGCCCGCCCATCCACCATCCACGGGATTCATGTTACAGGGGCTTGTGGCCTAAGCCTTACCCTACACAGTCTCCCCGTCCCGTCCCCACCCCCAAGCCAACATACTGCTTGCTACTTTCTCTATGGCCCTGTGTGCCATGTCTCTAGGACCTGTGGCTGTGACAAACATCTGCCTTTCTAAGCACTGGTCATGTCCACTGTGGCTGTGTGTGTGTGCGCACAAGACTCTGCCGGCCTGGGAAGACAGTTCTAGAAGGGTTGAGGTTATGGAAGGGTGAGGGCACTGAAGATGCTAAAACAACACTGCAGCTGGGAGAAAATGGCTCCAGAGCAGTTGGCCTCGTAGGTCAGGAGGCAGAGAAGTCCCTCGTAGGTAGGGCTCTCCTGAGTCATGGGCTAGCCTACCCTGTGGGCCAGGCCCTCCCAGTTCTTCTCTTGGCTCCTTTCAGCTTGGACATGACCCTCTGTGTCCTTTCTTGTCAGGAAATCTTATTCTTGGCCTTATTGAGGACACAAGCCATTGTCCTTAGGCCACACCCACTCCACGATGACTTCAGCTTAAATTAGCCAATCAGATCTTCAGTTCCAAATAAGGCTCATGCCCCGTGGTTGTGAGAAGGGTGGGTCTGGGGACACTGCAGTCACATAGTCCGCTCCTGAGCCGTACCCCCACGGCCAGGGACCCTCCGCCCCCTCAGACACCAGCTTGCACACTTGCACATGCACACACACGGTAGTTACTTGGGCTTGAACCTAGGACCTCATCCATGGTAGGCAAGCTCTCTACCACTGAGCTATATATCCCAACAATCCCCTCACCTCCTTTTTTTTTTTTTTCAAGGCAGGGTTTTTCTGTTTTCTCCTGGCTGTCCTGGAACCCACAGGCTGGCCTCTAACTCACAGAGATTCCCCCTGCCTCTGCCTCCCAAGTGTTGGGATTAAAGGCATGAGCCACCACTGCTAGGTCCAAATCCATTTTCAAAAAAATGTCTTGAGATCAGATCTCACTAAATTACCTTGGCTGGCCTTGAACACACAAACTCACCCCCTTACACCTACTAAATATCTGGAAATTACAGGCCTGAGCCACCAGAGCCACCAGGGAGAGGAAACCTCTACCTTTGACCCCCTCAAGAACAGCCTCCGCCATGGCAGGCCATCCCAGCCAGGCACCTGGGGCTTCATTCCATTAGTATCCTTTTTTATTTGTCTAGTGTCCAGCTGTGGGGCGGCCCTCCAGTCTAACTGGAGGTCTGTATAAAGGTAAAAGGTGTAGGTTGACAATGATTCTCACGAAGGGTTGAGAGCTGCTTGGGTTGCTGTCACACAGCTGCTGAGGTCCCAAAGGTCATAGGTCAGGTTTGAGCCGACCAGCCTGCCAACAGCTGTCATAAATTATCCTATGGGGGAGAGATGGCTCAGCAGCTAAGAGCATCTACTGCTCTTACAGAGGATCTGAGTTCAGTCCCAGCACCCACATAAGACCACTAATAACTGCCTTTAACTCCAGCTCCAGGGGATACACCGGTCCACAGTATACACCTGGGTAATCAAGTTTCAAGGCCTCCAGTACCCCAGGGCCATAGGAATGGCAGTACTGAAGCCAAGAGCAAAAGCCAGGTCTCTGTAAGCCCAAAGGCTCCCTAGAGATCTGGGATGGGTATGTTCTCAAGGCTCGGAGACGAAGCTAACAAAACTGGTTTGTTGGGTAGGGCCCAGTGATCCTTACACAGGGATAAAAGTGCAGCATCTATTGCTAGAACATTCTGTCCCCCATGGTGAGAAATCCAAAGACATGAGAGGGGACAGGGCCAAGCACCAGCCACTGGGAGCACCTGATCCATGTGATGTCATTAGATCTCTAACCTAGGTGACCACGAGGAGACCAAGACTCAAAAGATCAATTTGTCCAAACTAGAAAAGATATGCAGCAACAATAAAGGAAGATTCTAGGCAGAGGTTCCTGCTGCAGGAGTAGGTTGACAAAATCCATTCTGGATTGAACCCGAGCCCCCACAGGTAGGGCTGGCCTGACCTTTGAGTCTCGCTGCCCTGTGCCCTGTGCCCTGCAGCATAGGCTCAAGGCTGACCATCCTCAACGAGAGAAGAGGTTTCAGATTGTGAGACAGACTCACCTCAGCCCTGCTCATCTTCTCCCCACCCCAGGCCCCAGGTCTGATTTTTCTGTGAATGAAAATCCATTTGCCACCTGCACAGTGCCAAGGAGCCCAGTTTCAAGACTTCAAAGACACGTGCCTGCTGCCCCCAGGGCCTACAGGCACCTTCCCTTCACAGCTAGAGCCTTCCCTTTTTAATTTAAACTTTAATTTTAAACTTTAATTTTGCAAGTCTGGACAAAGTGAATGTCAAGAGCTTGGGTTTCTCCCTCATCAGGAAAGTCAGTGGAAGCCAGCAAGGGACTGGGAAGGCAGGAAATCCAACTCCCCGTGAGCCCTGCATAACAACGCCTTGCCAGGGTCATGTAGGCGGGCCTCAGTCACTGGGGCAGGAGAGCTGTGATCTTAAGGACTAGTGGCCTCGGTAGCTCTCTGTGCACTTCCTGCCCCACCCACGGGGACCCTTTACCATCCGCCTAGTCCAGAAAAGAAGATGCAGTGTGCAGCCTGGAGGGTACATCAGAGGTCAGACTAATCCCACCACTGTCCAGAGGACCAGGCTGGACACACTACAGCCTGAGCATCTTTCTGAGAAAGGACTGAAAGAAGGCCTCTAGGTCAGAGCTCTTCCCACTCCTGTCGCTATATTCCTCTTTGTGTGTGTGGTCGTGGGTGTGTGCCTGGGGGTGTGTGTATCTACCGTGCCTGTGAGCATATGGGTGTATAAGGTATACATGGCTGTGCATGTGTGCTAAAGATCAGAGGTCAACATCAGGTGCCTTCCTTAACTGCGCTCCACCTCATTTTTTTTTGTTTGTTTGTTTTTTAAGACAGGGTCTCTCACTGAACCTGACGCTCACCAGTTCAGCTACGCTGGCCAGCCGGTAAGTCTCAAAGATCCTCCTGTCTCTACTGCCCCAGTAAGTGGGGATCTCCACTGAAGTCCTTGGCTTGCACACCTACTATACCATCTCCCCATCCCTATTTCTATGCCTCGTTTCCAGGCCTGTTTCCCTTCTCTCTGACACACCCTTAGTCAGCACTGACTGGGTCCAAAAAGGTAAGACGGGGCTTGCTGGCCTTACTGAAGTCTAAGGAAAAGGAGGCAGAGGTCAGAGAGATGTGCAAACAGCCAGCATCTGTAGTGTCTTTCCTTTCTTAATTGGTTCTAGAGAGTGAACCTGGATCCCTGTGCACACTTGGCCTGTGCTCTGAGCTGCAGCCCTGTCCCAGCATCTACATGTTCAACTCATTTCTCCCCTCTGTAGAGGGAATGATACAGAGTTGCCCTGGGAACACATCGCCCACACTTCTTCCTGTCCCACCAGCCATTTCTACATGGCTGCCATGCAACCCTGAACAACCCTCTACATGGTACAAGAGAGGCTATTTGTATCCTGTAACTTGCTTGGTATTTATGTCCCAATGATGGTGGGAAATGGGAAATCCTCATTCCTCAAGCACTGGCAGAGCTGGGAAACCCCTGTGCCAGCGGGTGTGACAACAGTGGTAGAGCATGGATCATTCTAATTAGGCATGTTGGTTAAAATCTAAGCTATAGTTCAGGACAAAGCTAAGCTTTGAGGGCTCTCTCCCTGAGGAAGAAGACAGAGATTGTAACAAGTTTGTTGGGGGCTGCAAGTCAACTCATCTGCCTACATCTCAAGGACCTAATGGAATATTTAATGGTCTGCAGCTTCAACTTGATAAACATCTGTTAGCTCCTCAGAGCAGAAGTCTCCGGGATTTGGCCCCATTCCTCCTGAATGACTCTACCTGGCCACCCTGGCTCTCACAGCTCACTGCCTGGTTGGCTGGCTGTGGAACTCAGGCAGACATTCTATGATTGCTTTCTATAGTTTTAAAATTCATCGAAGTGCCCACAGCATTCCGGAAGCCCCTCCTCTTAGGGTCGAAGCTGAAGAAACCTGTCCTGAAAGGAGTCCAACAGGGAGCTGATGCCCAAGGCCAAACAGACCTCTGGGCAGCAATAAGGCAACTTGCCCTTTGGCAAGGCTAGATCCTGTGGCTGCCTAGAGTTAAGGGTGTATGCTCAACCTGAGCTTCACTCTGCTGAGGTGAGCTACTTATTTTCCTTTTCCAAGGGAGTAAACCTGAGAGAAGAGGCATTGAGGAAGGCTCTGTTGCCAGGGAGGGCACAGAACAAGATGCCAAGGTCTCCGATCTTATATAGTTCAGAGTTTGAGGGCACCTGTTGCCAGGCTGGGCACAGTGCAGGGCTTCCTGGGATCTCAGGACTGCAGAGAGACAGGAAATAGCAGGGATCGCATCTTTAGAGGCATATCTCTTCAAATGACAACCTCTTTAGAGTTGTGATGCCATGAAAACAGCATGCCTTGGTTTCCTTTGATGTGCAGTGGAGATGATAAACACAGCTGAAGCCACCCTGTGTAAATTGCTGCAAAGGCACCCAGCCTGGAGAACTCCCTGAGTGAAGGTGAGTAACAGCTATTAAGGTGGAGTCAAAGCTGCCCCGGCTCATGTTTCTCAGCCACTGGCCATACCCCTGCATGGTGGTCAGGAGGCAAATTTGTTCTTCTAACCTCCAGACTCCTAAGACTGGATATGTTTTGCTAGAATTCTGCAAGAATCCAACAGGCTCAAGAGAACAAACAGCTCAGAAGCCTAGCAGGACAGGTGGAAGGCAGCTCTGCACCTGAGAACTGAGTCACAGGAAGTGAAGGTGAAGGGAAAGGAAATGAAGCTATCTGATGGGTGGTCACTGCCAGAGAGATAAAGAACAAATCCTGCTTTGAATTTCCTGACCCTGCATGCATGGATGATGAAGCAAGCAAGCCCAGAGGACAGACTACTTACCTTCTTCTTTTTTCTGATGCCAACAAACCATACCGATCTGCCTGGGTGCCAGTCAGCTTGGGTACTGGATGCCAATCCCTTTGAATACCTTAAGGGGTGAGAGGACAGCCAAGAGGAAAAGCTAGTACATAGGACCCAACTTTTCCTGGGAGCCAAAAGCATGTGCTACCTACTACCCTGTGGGGCCCAAGGCTTCTGGAAGTCTGTATCCCCATCCCTGATTGCTTGAGCTGAAGGCACCCCACCCCCATCTCCCTCCCTCCCTCTTTGAGCTCTCCTCAGTCTTGGACAGCTTCAAGCAGACAAGAAACATTAGAATAAAGAAATGCTGTGATGAGTGTCACCAGAGGCCCCCAAACTTCTAAGTGTTTGTCTAGCTCCACAACCACACCCCCTAGGCTTGGAGACTCTGGTGGACTCCTTCAACATCTTTGCGACCTACCAGAGGGCATTCTAAGGAGGAAGTGTGTCTGCCACTGGACCTGGATAAGAGGCTACGGACTAGCATAGAAGGATGACTGGGAATGAGCATGAGGAAGAGTGGAGTGTGCTATTGGCTTCCTCGGGAGAACCGACAGCCATTTCTGTCCTGAGAAGGAAGGCGGCTGAAGCAGGAGTAACTGAAGATGGAGGCTGCATTGTCCGTGTCTCCATGCCCTCCCTGCATCTGCCTCACAGGCACACCCACCCTCACCCTGGCTCTTGCTTTCTAAACATGGTTTAGTGCCCATTCCCCGGTGCTCAAGGCATGTCTCGGAGGACACCAGTGGCTTTTGGGACCCTTTCTCCTGATGAGGGGCAAATGAGGATCCTATTCCCACCTACTGCAACACTAAGGCTGCAAAGGGAGGGGAGAGAAACAGGGGGAGGGGGAGAGAGAGACAGAAAGACTGAGAAATGGAGACTCAGCCCTCACCCCTAGCCCTGGCAACCCAGGGGTGACTCCCTCTGTCTCTAGAAGGAATTCTCCTACTCCAAATCAGTTTTGGCTAAAGCGGAAGATTTGGAACTCCCCGCACTGGGCCTCTCCTCGGTAAAGCTGAATCCCCTTGATGCCCACACCTCCACATCCATCAGGACTTCTCACCAGTTTTTGCCATAGGCTGGTCTTATGATTTCTAGAATCCCTATACATTCAAGAGCGTTTTGGTTTGGTTTGGCTTTTGGTTTGGTTTGATTTTTTTTCTTTTTTCTTTTTTAGGACCTGGCGGCTCCGCCCATAGATGAAACACAGCCTGGTTAAGGGTCTGTTCAGCTAAAAAGCCAAAGTGTTGCAAGCAAGAGCCTGCTCCCTAAAAAGCCAGGAGTCACTGAGCAAGAATCATCAATTTGGCTATTTCCTAGCTCACAACAAAAAGCAGCACCCCAGCTTTCAGAACTCAGGCACCCAACGAGGATGGCCCCTCCGCAGATCTGCCAGCGCTTGCCAGCTGCTCCACATTGCAGTAGCGCCAAAAGCACAGCCTCCTGCTTCCTTCCTTCTCGTCCCTCAACGGACTTCTCTGAGCGTCTGCCCTGCCCTCGGAAGACAGTGCCACCCCTGCTGCCCATGTTCCTGGCACCCAAGCCTTGATAGTCTACAGGCTCACATTCAACCGCTGGGCTTCCTCGCGTGCATTCCAACCCACCGAATACACAGACTCATTTATTTATGTTTTTAATGTAGTAAATGGGCGGCTAAATGAATTGCGATTTGTAATTTTTATGGTTAATTTGAAATCTCGCTCTTGTTGGCTAATCCTGTTAGTTGATGGCAAAACAAGGAGAAACTGTCGCCCTTGTCGCGATTCTAATAGGCATTTTATGTTAAATTACAGCTGGCCAGAACAAAAGGAGGAACTCGACTTCGCGGCCCTGCGGCCTAGAGATCAGAGGAAAAGATTCCGTAGCCCCGGACTCCAGCTCAACCCTCGCCACGACCTAGTCCAGCTCGTGAAGGTCCCTGGTGCTCAGCCCCAAAGGGGTGCAGAGCAAGGGCAGAGACGCCGGCCCACCCCTTCCTCTCTCCGTCCTTTTGCAGTTCTTCCTTTGGGAAGCTAACAGGGAAATGAGATGTCTCCTCCCATTTCTGGGCCACAGTTCCCGGCTAGCCAAGGTGACCCTTGGCGGGCCCACACCACGCAGGCGGGTTGGGGAGGATGGTGGGGCCACCCCAGTATTTCCAGGTGAGCCTGTAAGCCGCGGCAGGGGCAGCGGGCCCTCCCAGCTCCCAGCGCCGGCGAAGGCCGGTTCCCGCACGCTCGGCGCGCACGTGGGAGGCAGCGCAGGAGCGCGCGCCAGGACGTGTTTGCTGGTCGCCGGAGCAGGGTTTCTGGTCCCCGGCGCCGGCTTCACGCCACCCCAGCGAGTTTGATTGAAATGCAGCCTCAGGAAGGTGTGGAGCCGGGAAGAGGGTACTAGGCGGGAGGGAGAGACACGGAACCTGGAGAGCGCTGGGAAGTTCAGGCCAGGAATCACCGCAGCGGCGCGGCTGAGCTGCTCGGGGGACTGCTATTTTGAAAAGCCGCCGCCGTCCCTCCGGGGCGCAGGATACCCGGGTCAAGTGTCACTTCCTCTGGCAGTCAATCTCCAATATTCCTTGTAATGTTTTTAAATGGACGAATTCATTACTTGGGGACGTGTGAATGGAGAGCGGTGGAGAGCAGGCTCGATCAATAGCGTCCACTGATGGTTCATTTTACACAGCGGAGCGGGGACCGCGGAGCCGAAGGAAGACCTAATCAATATCGCGCACCACCGGCTGGAAAAGGTCATTTAGGGAAGGTGGAAAAGTTCAGGCTCCCCGGCAAAGCCTAATCGCCTCTCCGCTTTCCCTGAGACCCCCTCTACCCTGGTCCGTCTAGCGTACTGGCACCAAGGTCTGGATGCTTTAGAGAGAGACAGGTCAGGTCCAGACACACTGTCGCGACACGCCCACGTCCAGTTGCCCACACTGCCCGCGCACAGACAGGTGGACTCAGCCTACAGCCCACATCTGAGCTTTTAGCACTGTGGGAGAGAGTTGTGAGAACACACACACACACACACACACACACACCACACACCGCACACACTCATAGTGGCTGTGATGAGCGCACAGGTGGAGCGGGTGATTCAGAAAATCAGCCTGCCAGCCCTGCTGTTGTTAACAGAAAAGGTCAAGTAAAATTAAAAAGGAAAGAATACCTCCCACATCCCTTTCTGCCTTGCCAACCGCCCCCTGGGGCTCCAGTAGACAAGTCTGGGCACACGAAGGGTTTGCCAGGAGCCCTCAAAGGGAAGATTTCAAGCAGTCCAACAAATGCAATAACCAGAGAGGGCAGGCAGCCTGAGCTGGAAAGCGAAAGCCGGCTCCCTGAGCCCTGATCAGAGAGATAGTGTTGTCTACAGATTAACACGGCTGAGGGAATTGCCTCAGGACCGGCCACATCCCTGAGTTTGTTGGAAGAAAATGACCTGCGCCCTATACCTCTCCATCCCTTGCTGCCTCAGCCTCAGGAGGTGGTTCTGTCCGGATTATGCTGCTTAGCCAAATGGAATGGTTGTTGGACCCAGCAAAGCCTGGTGTTGCTCTGGTTGCATATAGCTGTTGTCTCACCTTACACACACACACACACACACACACACACACACAGAGGAGCTGCACAGATGCCCACAGAAGGTGGACTTCTTGGTGTCTGGAGAGCTGTGTGGGCCTCTGAGGAGCAATGGGCACTATCTGAAAGGTGCCTACACCCAGGAGCTCATATTGTAAGGTGTGTGTGTGTGTGTGTGTTAGTTTCTATGCCTCTGCAAGGAACAGAAAACCGGTCATTTTGGCCACTTGTGAAAGCCATTCTAGGTCTCCAGAATCTCACTGGCAGTCCTAGCTCCTTTCCCCACAATCTCTGCTTTCACTAAGAGAAGAGATGAGATGGATAAGAAATACTGCCATTTCGGTCAAAACCCAGTCATTCACTCGGTTGTTTTGCCAGCAAGGTTGGGATCTTGCCTGCTCAAGTTCTAGGTTAGAGATTGTGGGTATTCCATGATGGGTTGTGGTCAGATGTGGTCAAATCTCCAGTATTCGGCAGACAGACTTGACTTCCGAGCAGCATGTTTCAAACTGTTTGCAGTTTGGTTTCTCTGAAATGCACTTCCTTACAGAAAGGTTCTCTCCCCCGTCAGGTGGAGCATGCCAGAGATGTTTTTCACCATGCTTGTAGTCTCATCACTTAGCTGAAACTGGTGAAGAAACTAGCAGTTTGCTTGTTTTAAAAGGTTCGTTGAAATATGTAAATGCAACAAAATGAAAATAGTTTACAAATTAGATCTTTAACTTCCTCACAAAATTCCATCACTTAAAGGACAACAGTTAAGGGGCCTCTGGTACCGCTATTTTCTGCAGAGTATTCTTTTTACCTAAATTTGCTTCTAACCAAGCTACTCAGACATGAATGCTGCGATCTTATTCAAAGGCTAGTACTTTTTTTTTTAACTTACATATGCATATTGACATTTCTCCTAAGAGTTAAGTCTCCAAGTACAGTATGTCAGGACAAGAGGCAGATGCTGTTTTAGGTGCAGGTTTTCATACCAGCCACATTTCTAGGAGCCTCACTCAAGCATAAAGAATCCGTTTCTGTTCGTTAACATTTTTGAGCCAGAAAATTAAAAACAAATATTTAACTTCCCAATTTGGAATTCAGGTGGGCATTGACTGCTAAACTTTTGTAATGCATACTCAATGAACTAAACACAATCTTTACTGGCCAAATAAAATTCCCTTCCTATGGTTCAAAAACAAGTTTGAATAAACTGAAGGATGAATAAAATTCATGGGGAATGTCCACAGAGGGAGCTGACATGTTTGAACTTGGCCAAGAGACAGCTTTTGGACACTGCTCAATTCAGGGCTTTGATACAGCTAATAAAACTATATTTAGAGCAGATAAATATTAAATAAATATGTATACCTACAAACCTATTTACAGCTTCCGTTTTTGTTCTTTTCCAGCCTAGCTTTTACAGCTTCTACTTGGCTCACGTTGCCACAAACACCAGGTGGACTGACAATGCTTCCTGAGTCTGTTCTTTTATTTGGGGCTCTCTACCTGACCAGCGGTTTCTTCTGAACAGGATAGCAGTGGAAGCAGGATTTGAAACTCAGTAGGTTTAAGGTTATAAAAGATTTCTATTGTAGGGGCCATCCTAGCACCAACCAGGGACTCTTCTGACTAGTTTCCCTGAAACTGAGTGTTGTTGAGCTTTTTGCCTCTGGGGCTAAATTCTTGTCAGGTATCTCCAGTATTTCTCTTATACTTTGCCAGTACACAATTAATATCTTGATAGTTCTCTCCACAACAACAACAATCTGTAAAAGTCTCTAGAGGCTCGAGACTGATGAAGGAAGCTGGGCTCCAGGAAACCCCTTTGCACTCTCTGGACTTGGCCACCCATTCCCAAGCATCAGCTCTTAGCTGCCAAGCTTCTAGTCCAGCTAGGTTCCAGAAATGCATCCTCAGCTGAGCCCAGAACCTGGGCTTCCACAGATCATTCATATTTGGGATCCTCCTGTCACGACTACTGAACTGGAAGCTGCTAGTGTGGCTGATAAAGGCAAAAATCCAGTGGTCCTGTTTTAACAGTATCTATGAGCTGGGGCAGAGGGAGGGAGGGAAGGGAAGGCAACGGATTGACTAGGTATAAACCACCCTTGTCCTCCTTCCTCTGCCCCCCTGGTGCAGAGAATCGACAGAGCACCTAATCCTGTTCCTGTAATTCTGCATTCCCTGATTCTTTTTTTATTCTTTTTTTTTTTTTTTTTTTTTTTTTTTTTTTTTTTTTGGCCTCAGAGCTGCCTCACCTTTGCCTTGGTCTTCTAGCTAAAAGAGCAGTGCTAGTCATAGGGATAAAAAGCAATGGGATTCCTCTAACATTGACAAGAAGCCCAGCATATCGAGAACCAAGCCAAGGTGTATCTGAGGACCACACTACACAAAGCGCTGTTAACTCTAAACATTTGGCATCCTCCTCACAGCTGACTCTTCTTCTGTTTTACCAAGATATTAGATCTAGATGGATGGTCTCTAGCCTGCTCCCCTCCCTACACACACACACACACACACACACAGACACAGACACACACATACACACACACACCTCATACACACAAAATGAGAGAGAGGAGAGAGAGTCAAATCAAGTATTAAGTTTCGGACCAACAAAGTAAAGGCAGGAGAGAAAGTTCAAGTTCAGATGAGAGGAGCAATCCATGTGTGGCTCATCCTCTCCAGCTACTCAGGCCCAGCAGCTGGGGTGGGGGTGGGGGACACCAAAACCTTCCCAATACAGTTTGTATTTAAAGATCACGAAAAAGACAGAAAGGACAGGGCTTTGAGGAGCCTTCTGGAAATAAGTGACTTTTAAATGAGTCTCTGCTACTTAACCAGAATAGAGTCTAGACCAAAGGGGTCACAGTCCCAGTCCCACCTCTGAGAAGATAACAGATCCTGGAGCCTGAGCCTTAGCAACGAACTAAATTATCGATTCATTTTAAAAGAGGCGCCCAAGCATGAATTTGCAACCCACACCATTAAAACATGGCATCAGCAAGATTTGGTTTTGCAGAGTCTGTTACTTCTTACATGCATGCATATCTATGTTAAATATGAAAAAGAAGAAGAAAATGGAGAGGCAAACAAAAGCCCTGGATCTGGGTTTTGTTTGCCAGATTAATAAAATTGTTAGTAACACTCTTCTCAAATCACTCAGAGAAAGCCGCAAAAATGCCCCACCCAGGAATTCTGCAGCTTCTCTCTGCTGAAGACTGCTGGGCAGCAGGGAGACAGATACAAACAAAAGTGTGCCTCCGCAGCTAGGAGACCTTGTCTGCCACAGCTTCCCCAGGAGCGGGGCAGACACCTGTCTCCGTTTACAGAAAGAGATGCCCTGAGTGTGAAGGCTGAAAGGGAGCCCCCCTGGCCTTTCCCTTTCTCGGCACTCCCGTAGAAGGGGGAACTTTGATCAGCTCGCACTTTCTTTTCCTGTGGTGCTGAGCTCTTTCCAAAGACCCATTCTACTCCCAACCAGAATAGCAAAAACATTCAATTTTGGATTGGATTCTATCCCTTTAGCTTTCAACCTAGAGAGAACCTTCAAAAAGCCACAGACAGACTTGATAGCTTCCAAAACGCTTCCTGAACCGTCTTTGGCTACTCAGGGAGCTAGCTGCAGCCCTCTGCCCCGAACATTAATTGCAAACTTAAACGATTATAAATTCTCTCTTGCCTTGCCCCAAAGACACTGTGTTAATTTATAACACACACAGGAGCCTGATTAACAAACCCAGACTAAATTTACATGTAGCAGAAAGCAACAGACTTAGTTTTAAAATAATAAACGGGACAGGTTTTTGCCAATTCTTCTCTCCCGAGGTTTGCTGATCTATGATCCCTGCTCATAAGTTTTTAAACACCCGACTCTGCCTGGATATTTTTAAAAATGAATCGATTTGTAGTCCTCGCTGCGGTTGCCTGTAGGGAAGGCGCCCGCGTTGGCAGACACCGAAGGGAGTGGGGTGTCCTTCCATCAAAGAGACGCCAGGGGGCAAGAGGCGTTAACAAAGGCCGCGCTTGGCGCACTTCCTTTATCTACCCGTGCGTGTCACACGTTACTGGGCGAGATGTCACTTTGCAAGGTTATAGTCTCCAATCCCACACAGCCTTCTGGCTCATCGTTTACCTCTTGGGCACAAACAAACAGCCTCTTTAAATAAAACCAGGGAAGGGAAGCAGATACCTTTGTACAATTAAAGTCACAAAAGAAAGGCAGAGCGTCTGAACCTTGCTAGTAATCCGACTTACCTTGCTCATACTTTGGCCTAATCCTATTTTCTCCGAGCACTGCAATGAGTCTGCAAGGCCACGTTTTTTGTTCTTCCAGAGGGAGGTTTACCTAGGCGGTAGGCTGAGGGGTGCTGACCCCCTAAAGTGGGGAGAGGCTCTGTGGGCTGCCTTCCTGCCTGCCAGGCCTGGAGGTCCCAGTGCAGAGGCGGCTGTGCGAGACAGAAAGCAAACGAAATCACTCAAGGGAAACTTGGCTGGAGACAAAACACATTCAATTTCCTGACAACCTCGCTTTCCCTACCGAATTATTTGCTTTTACAAAGGCACATTAAACAAATTAAACACCAAAAGAGAAAAAAGAAAAAAAAAAAAAGAGTTCCCTGGCTCAGAAAATAGCTTTGCTTTAAGAAGAAAATGAAAAAAAAAAAAAAGAATATGGTAATAATTATAAAAAATGAAAGAAAACAATAACACATCGGGTTGTTAAAAGAAAGTCTTTTGACACCTCAAGTCCTGGCAAATTTGTGGCGTCATCCTCCGGGGGCAGCTCAGACAATGGGAGCCTGTGCTAACGTCTCCAACAGTCCAGGAAGCCCGCACACGGCTTATGTGGGCATATTTTCACACCTTCGCTTTCCACACTGCAGCCCCCGGGAACTGATCCGGGTTTCAGCCTGGCCCCTCGTTTCCAGAGAAGTCTGGAAAGGGAGATTTGTTCTGAGGTGGGTGGGGTGAGGCGCACAGCGGGGAAGGGGCCAAATATTGCTACCTTTGTATTTGGGGGTTTTTATTTCTTCGCTACATCCCCCTCCCTTCACACCTCCTCCCAGTATCGTTTCTCTTTGAAATGTCATGAACTTGGCGCTTTCAGACCAAACCTCCGGGCTCAGGCCTGAGACAATGGGATTGTCAGAGGGCCAGCGCCAGCTTTTTCTGCGTGTTCACGGAGCGTTAAGCCTTTATTCCACGAAATGGCTCCGTGTGACCAGGTCAGACAAAAGCCAACCTCTGTCTTCCTTTCAGAGGGGACCTGGGCTGAGCTCCGCATACAGTGGCGCTGTGCTGGGGAGGGGCAAGAAGGCCTCAGAGCTGGGTCCCTGGCGCACTGGCCAGGGCAGGGTCCGCCTTTATTCACCCAGCCCCTGTGGGTACCTGTTTCGGAGCTCTGACGCTCCAGTGTCTCCTCTTAGGCCAGGGCACTCACTCGTCCCTTCAAAATTAACAATGAGTGCTTCAGCGTCTGATCCTCTCCCTACCTCCCCACACCCTAAGCTATATCCTGGGTGTGTTGGGCACCGTGGGTGAGCCATGGGGCCTGTGAGGACCATGAGCTTATCTGTGTATGCAGGTGGGTGTCGGTGTGCCTGTGTAAGGGGCAGCGACAAGTTGGTTGAAGGTTGACTTTCTGCAGTGAACCTGTTTTGAGTTTCTATGGACCTTACTGGAACTTCTGGAGTGTCGGTCCTGTGAGGTGAGTGTCTGGGGCCCTGAGCAGGTAGGCCCTCCTTTCTATAAGGTACTGCCCGGTACATCCCTCAGCTGAGTGGCAAGGGCAGGTCCCAGAGAGTGTGCAAAGCATGGCCTGTGCATAGGGTTGGGCACTGGGGTCCCACTGCACCCATTAGGAACCGAACTGCCAAGGCCTTGGGCATTGCACCTTGTAAGTGGAAGTAGGCAGCAAGGCAAGGGGAACAACATGGAGGCTTCATGCAACCTCTAGAGGACCAGGGACCCTAGCAAGGAGAAGCAGAAGTTTGGATATTTCTCCCCTCCCACTCCAAATTCAAGTCTCTGTGAGAAGGGATAGCGTGACCCTGGAACACTTACCCCTCCCATTCACCTCAGGACAGCAGGGTTCCCTAGCAGAATGGGAGACTAAGGTTTCACTGAGAGCTGACCAGGAGTGTGTGTGTGTGTGTGTGTGTGTGTGTGTGTGTGTGTGTCTATGTAGGGGGAAGGAGGCAAAGTCAAAATCGGATATCATCCTCTATTATTGTTCTTCCATCAATTAATTAATTGGAAGGGTCACTCACTGAAACTGGAGCTCACTGACTTGGCGAGTCTGTGGGAACGCCATTTCTATCTCTGGGATTCCTAAGGTGCCTGGGGAAGAGACAAGGTTTGAGCTGAGGCTGGCTGGGAGGATGGGACTCTCCGTTCGCACTTTCTTTCCTGCTTCCAGTTAGGTATACCTTGCACAGTTTTAGAGCTAGAAGGAGGAGGGGAGAGTTCCTGAGTTTGCCTTCTCACACACACCTGCAGGAGGAGGTTAGCGGGAGAGCAGAACCCAGACAGCCTGAAGCTGTTTTCTCTGATTTTCAGCCCTCCACCCCAAAAGGAGCTGGTTGAGTTAGTCTGGGTTGCAAATCCCTTCAGCCTGGACCATTATTGTTTGTTTGTTTTTCTTTGTGCATACTTCTATAGTTTAGATTCTTTGTTTCAACCCCACCAGAGGGGCGTAGAGTTCCCGAATACAGGCATCTGGCTTCATTTATCCCAGGCAGTTATGTTTTGTCCCAGCAACCTTAGATATCAGATGGTCACTTTCCTGGGCAAGCAGGGCTGGGCAAGGGAGTCTTAGGGAGGGGAGCCCATACCCCTCTTATAGCGAACTGTCTGAGGGAGAGAAAAGAGGAAAGGGGCAAAGTAAGACATACCTGGGCTTATTTCCTGGGCCCCCTTCAACTTGGTGCCTATCTGTACTGTGCCTGGAATTCAAAGCAGGACCTAGCAGTCTGGCAGGTGTGTTCAGCCTCAGCCAAAAAAAAAAAAAAAAATTCCCCAGAAATGGCCTCTCTTGTGGCTCTGGGAGCTTGTACACCCTAATTCCACGGCCCAATGGGTCTCCCACAGATTTCCCTCATACATGTCTACATCTCTTTGCAGCCAGGGAATAGTTGAAGTTGAACACTTCCGGGAGGCTTCCTTTCCCTTCCCCTTCAGAGGACTACATGCTCTGGAGAGAGGCTGGGCGCCTGGCTGCTTAGATAAAGTCGGTTGGCTTTCTCCTCTGCATGTGGGAAAGCTCTTTCCCACCCCTGGGCTGCGCTACACCACTTGCCACACAGGAGGTCAACTAGTCTCCTTTATGTCTCTTTGGCTGAGACTGGATGGTGTCGCTGAAGGGAGGGGCTACCACCACGGAAAGCTTCCCCAACAGGAGAGTCTTCCAGCTTTCCTCAAAGCACCTGATGACGTCACCTGGTGATGCTGAGGTCACCCTGGTCACACTTGAGGACAGGCTGAAGAGCACCTTCGCATATCCCTTCTTTTCTTCCTCCAGGGTCGCTGTTGTCATGGCGTTGGAAACCATGGGCACAGAGCCCCTTTCTGCCCTGAGCCTGATGGCATGTGCTATGCTGCTGGGAAGCCAGTCTCCTCCTCTTCCGTGAGGTCCTGGAGACTATTTCACCTGCTGCTCCTTCCTCTTCCTAGGCCCAGGGTGGGTCTTCTGGCACCTCCAGGTTCCTTACAGCCAGTCTTCAGGTGCCTCAAACCAGCCTTGTTTTCCATGATGCTCCATGTCCATCTTGCCAGTGTGGACTCTGGAGGCCATGCCCCTCTTTCTGCTTTCCCTGGCAGACAGAGCCTCCCCACAGGCTTCATGCAGTAGGTGCTTGGGGGTGGGTGGGGGAGCAGTAAAGCTTCCCCTGATCTCATCTCTTTCCCAAATCATGAAGGACTCACCAATGAATTGAACCTTTTCCCTGGGAGCTGTCCTCCACAAAGATCTAACAAAGTATGGATTCAGAAGCCTTTTTCTACCCTCCATTCCATGCAAGAGAAGAAGAAAGCAGTCTGGGCACAGTATGCAAGTAAAGATGTAGATTAAGTCCCAGAGAGATGACCTTGAACCCAGAGCACTCAGTGTTCCACCACGCGTGGGCTGGGATCCAGATGCTGCCTTGGCACTCTGAGTCACAGGGAGAGACCTCTGGCTATGGCAGCACGCTGAAGCATGGATCTCAGGGCAGAGCAACTTCGCCTCCTAAAGACCTGGCTGGGCTTTCATGGCCTCTGTGGTCATGGTTGTTATTTCTTCCCCTTCCAGAACCTTTATGCTCAGGACTCGCCCAAACAGACAGGGATGGAATTGTAGAAATAATGAGCCTGGTTTTGTGTAGCTGCTGAATAAATGCATATATGAGGACAGGGAGAAATGCCATGGCCATTCCAGCCTTTGAGCCGCAAGTACTCTGAGCCAGGTGCCGGTCCACACACAGGCAAACACTCACACCTCTGTCCTTAACATGCACCTGTGAGGGTGATGGCAGTCTGTGTTGTCAGTGTGACAGGACTGAGAATCACCTAGGAGGGGCACCTAGGAGTGTCTGTGAGGGAGTTTCCAGAGGTGTAACTGAGGAAGAAAGCCCCTCCCTCGGTGTGGGCAGTGCAATCAGTCCCGTGGGCTGGGCTCCTGGATCCCAGACTGCATAGAGAAGCAGAGTGGATACTCAGCACTCATCTTGCTCTGACTAGAGGTGCAGTGTGAGCAGCTGGCTCACAGCCCTGTCAGAAAGCTATGGGTCTAAATAAACTCTTTTTCCTTGAGTTGCTTCTCATTTATTTTTTTATTCTTGAAATTTTCATATGTGTATACAATTAAATATAATCATATCCACCTTTCGCCTTTCAACTCCACCCACCATGGGTGAGGAGTGACTTCCAGAAGCATGGCTTACTCAAAGGTTGCTATGTCACTGGAAGGCCCTTGGGGACACTTGGGGACTCAAGAAACCTGCTATCTTGGATGCTCCTTGGGAAACTTGCAGGTAGCTGTAGCAGATTCTCCTCTCCCCAGTCTCTATTACAAGGCTTTTGTAACAACCTTAAGAATTCTGTAAGTTTCAAAAACTTGCTGCAACTATTGAGTTGTGTTCATTTTCTGAGCCTGGTAAGATTCATTTATTTCTTGAGTCTTATACTGTTCCCCTCCTTAAAGGAGGGAAAAAAAAATCTCTTCTGAGAAATAGCAACACAAGAGGTTTATTTCTCTACCAAAAGTACAGAGCCCTATAGAGGCCACAGACAGCCTTCCACCCATGGGGCTTGACCAGGAGCAGGACTAAGTGGGCCCAAGTCTGCCAAACAACTTTAAACCAGCTTCTTTAAGAGCTTTCTAGCTCCAAGCACTTGGCATTTATTGTCTGAAGAAGCAGCTGCGTGTCCGGCAGCATGGGTTTTCTGTGGGGTGCTGCTCCTGTGGCCAGAGGGTCAGTTTAATTCTGTTTAATCTGCCTGCTCTGCTTCATCCCATCCCCTCGAGTCTCAACAATACATCCTCACTGTAGATTCAGCTACTGTGGAGGCAAGGCCTTTTAGTCCAAGGCTCCTCGGGCCCAGAAGACACTAAATGGGAGCGTGTTAGGTGGAGTTTACTTAAACTGTAAGGTGGACTAACAAAGAAGTAAAAAGTGCAGGCCAGTTCTCCACAGTAAAGGCAGAATTTGGGTCCACTGGCATCATAGGCAGGGGGTGTGCAGTGCAGAGGGAGGGGGGCTTGTGTGGTTTTAGAGTGAAATGAGACTTCCCTATGGCATGACTGAGTTTCAGAAACTGGGGTGCCCAGCACACCCCCTGATCACCACACCTCACCTTACAGAAGCAGAAACTGGGGTGCAGTGGTTTGCCCATGGTGTGCTTGTCATACCACATCTTACTGATTTCACTGATCCACACGTGTGCTAATGAGGACTGCCTGAAGTCTCTAATTTTTGTTAGGAAGGCAAAACCGACCTCAGGAAGGCAGAAGAGAGGAGGGGATAGGAGTAAAGGATATCATGGTATCATGGAGTTTGCCAGCCAAGCGGGAGTCCCAGAAAGGGAGGAAGGCGTGGCCTTACTCAGGGCAGAGGATGGGCAGAACCGCTCTCTGTAGCAAGGACCCTTCTGTCCATCTGTTTCTAACGCCGGCTGTGCCCTGTAAGACTAGACTGTAGAAGTCCTGCTCCTTATCCTGGGCTCTCACTGTCCCTACCAGCTGTATGCTTGTGACCCCAGCAGTAGCCATTTCAGAGGCCACCAACAGTACAATTGGCTGCCACCCTCCTCGGTAACTTTGCTGGAGCCAAACACAGTCTGCAGTGGGCTCAAGACAAGGATGGGGATGACCCCCTTGACGAGATCCTCAGCCTTTCCTGCTCTTTGTTGTTGCTGATGTTTTTCACTATTTGGAGAATACTTCATTAGTTTCTATAGTCAAATCCAATGTAGTTAAGAGAGAACATACTGTGTGTGATCTCATACAAATGGGAAAGATTAAGTTTAACATTTTTAGATCAATATAGCTATTAATCTCTGTGCAGTACCAACTCAGCATGGTAAAATGGTGTACATTTTTCCAAAGTTAAATGTGCAACTCAAGCTTTCAAAAATTATGCATATATAAATTATATACACATACACAAATATATGTGTGAATTATGTATATACATATAGGCATATTTTGAGTTGTATTCATAAGTCATATGTAAATATATGTGCATTACATGTAGATATAATTTCTGTATAAAATATGTGAGTTATATATTACATATGACTGTGTGTATATAAAACATGTGTATTATATCTATACATATAATTATGTAATTATATATTTCACATTAGAAGACCAATAATAGTGGTGCATTCTGCATCAATAGCAGTATCAATTGTTCCAGGTTCATAGTCATCTGAACAAAATTGCAGAAACATTTGTCTTACAGTTAAAAAGAAAAAAAGCCCAGAGAACAGCAAAATTCTGCTACTGTGTGGTCCCTTTCTATTTTATCCTCATCTTACATCAGAGTCTCCCTGGAGCAAACCCAGCAGGATGGCCTGTGCCTGCAGGAGAGCTTGCTTTCCAGGAGCACAAAAGAGACAGTTAAAGCCTAGTGGCCCTTCACAGCAGGGCCTGGCTGGAGACCAGGCCACAGCTTCCAGGAGAGCAGCTGAAGAACACCCAAACCAAGCTTGAAAACCTCCAGATACCAGTTGAGCGGTGGGGCAACCTAGGGAGAGGCTGTGGAGAGGCTCAGCCTGAGAAATTCTACCCACCCCTGGGAGGGAGGGAGAGGTAGGGCTGCCACCAATGAGACTTACTTGGAAAAGCAAAGAGAGGGCAGGTTAACGCCATGTCATAGATTAGGCTTTGCCCTCACCACAGTGAGTTGCCTAAGCTCTGAAATAAATGTTCAAGTTGTGAGAAGAATGGGGACAGCAGCTGAGGTATGTCTGGGAGATTGCTGGCTCTAGTATACAGATAGGTGGGCTCCTTTGGGCTGAGAGCCAGACAGAGATGGAGCAGCTTAGAACAGCAGGCAAAGCACAAAAAAAAAAACAAAAAACAAAAAACAAAAAACACCTTCACTCTACATGTACTCACTTTCCCATCTGCTGTGGGTCCTTCCCATTGGCCAAACCTAGCAGGAAGCCACAGGTTTGGGGAGTTCATTGGTTACACAGAAATAATTTAGCTTCCCTGGAGTTCAGGGCATTGTGAAGATAGCGTTGAGATCATGTCTGGTGACATTTAACTGAGTCAGGAAAACTCAATCTGAATGTAGGAGGCATTATCCCATGGGCTGAGATCCAAGGCTGTGCTCCATCATTCATCCATCCATCTCTGCTTTCTAATTTGGGGCTCAATTTGACTACCTGCCTCATGCTGCTACAAGGCCCAGACTTTCTTTGTCTTTGCCCCAGACTTTCTGTGTCTTCCTGTGTCTGGACTTCTAGAAAACCCCAGTAGTCCCTAGACAACTGGTCATTGTCCTCACTTACACCCATCAGGAAGAAGGTGTCCCTGCTCTGAGTGAATGGGTCCCCAGTGGTGCCTTTCAGGCCACATTGCACGAAAGGCTCATTGAGGTGAGGTCTGTTAGTCTCAACACCTTAGGAGAAGGAGGAGGAAGAGAGAAAGAAATCAAGCTTTTTAACTCCATCATTTCACTACCATTAGAAGAAAGAAAGAGATGGAGGGAAGAAAGCAAGGAAGGAAGGAAGAAAGGAAAGAAGGGAGGCTGGCAGGCAAGCAACTCATGTGGTCTCAGGATGACTTGCAAATTTCTTACACCTCCACCCCATTGAGCTGGGGCTGATAAATGTTTGACTCCAGGCTGCTCAGGCTGCAGTGCCTGGTGCTCTCTGCAATCTCCCTGGCCGCTGAGGAACCTGTAGCTGAAAAGAGGATGCATTATTAATCCTCCTCCCAGGCTGTGGTGCAAGTATTGAAACGAGCTTCCCAACATTTTAAAGACTCTGGCAGGCAGGCAGGCAGGCGGGCGGGCGGGCGGGCGGGCGGGCGGGCGGGCGTGTGGGCCCGGAGCTCTTCAGAGCAGGCAGGATTGGAGCTTGGCGGTGGACTGTGAACTCTGAGCCCGCTGGCAGGTCAGCACAGCGGCCTCTTTCATGGTGTGTCACACTCATGGTTTCATGCAATGGGAAGATCTATGCTCCATGCTTTTCATTTTGTGATATTTCCCAGGAGAGACCAGGGTGTGAGTTTTTCTGGTTAATGATTTTTCCACTCAAACATAAACAATTTATGAAGACACACTGTTCCCAAGAAATAATGTGGAACCTGTTTGAATTTAAATGTTGTTATGCAGGGAGTCCGTTCTGCCTTTACTGGGAACTATGTTAATGTGTTGGCCCATCTTCTTGTCTCTTCTATATGTCAAAGCTGGTTTGTCCTGAGAATCCGTGTGAGCCGCAGATGCCATTCACAGGGAAGCTCTGGGCCAGGCTGCTGCCTCTGAGGGCAGGCTCTTTCCCAGTACAAATAAAACTGAAAGGAAAAGTGAGGCACTTTGGCTCTCTGTTGCTTAGTTCAGACCAAAGAGCAGGTCCTTTCACCTTCTGGAATGGTTTGGGGCAACAGCCTCAGCCCTGCCAGTCTTGTGACATCCCCACTCATCATAGTTACCCTCTGTGCAGTTTCAGGGTTTCTGACAACTTCCCTTGGCCTCTGTGGGCACCAGGCACTCACGTGGCACACAGACATACATGTAGGCAAACCCTTAAATACATTAAAGTAAAATAAAATGTTGAAGCAATAGGGGCTGGAGAGCCTGCCCACAGGTTGGCTGCTCTTGCAGAGGACCTAGGTTGGATTCCCAGCACCTGCATGGCAGCGCACAACCATTCTTATCTCCAGTTCCAGAGGATCTGAGTCCCTCTTCTGGCCTCTCTAGGAAGCGCAATGCATTTGGTACATTGGCATACATGCAGGTAAAACACTCATATACATAAGCTAAAAAATCTTTTAAAAAATAAAAATAAGGGAACCATGTATACTGACTGCATATGTCTATTTGCATGGAAAGTACATGTTTTAGGGGGAACAGATTATAAACAGTTATGTTGTTTGGAGAAATGTGCTGGATTCCATGTCTGAAAACAACAATTTGAAATTCAAGTTTAAAAGCACGATGTTCCTGTAGGTGCTCTATTTTGTCTTAAATTTCCACCGAATCATCTTTCCTCAGCTCTCAGGGTTCCATCAGAGGAAGGGGGCCTTTCTCTAGCATGTGCCTGGCCGGTGAGTCCTGAGATGTCCCCTAGGTGGTCATTGAGAGAGAGGGACTTTGCATATTCACTGGCTAGTTCATGACTTTTCCTGATTTGCTTTGGGAAAGCTGCAGTCTCGTGTCCAGATCTTCTCCAGGCAACTTGCAGAAATCCCTGAGGACTTCCTTTCCCATGCAGACAGAAGTCCTGGGCTGAATGCAGGAGCCTGTCAATTTCCCATTTCCCTCCAAATATGGATGAATATACCTGGCACATCCCTGAACCCAGCTAACTTGAACTATCAGCTCAAACACATCAAGATGGAAAGAGCATTTGTTCTTGTCATCTTAATAATCTCAACCCCCCCCCCAACTGGTGGCTTGCCAACTGTTACAGGCCTGGGTCTGAGGCCAGTGGGCACCTGCTGAGATTTTCAGGTTCCTGTGTGCTGGAACAAGGAATTGGACCAAGGCCACATGGATAATGATAAAAATAGAGACAGTTTATTAAGAAAGAAACAGGCACTCTCAGGAATGGGCCAGAAAACTGGGAAAAGTTGGAGGCTCTAAAGCCCCTAGCAGGCACCATCAATCATTTGCATAGGACATCTTCTCTGGCTTTGGGAGATCTTATACTAGACATCTTGGGGGTCAGGGGCAGGAGAGGTTCATGTCTGCTGTTGTTACATTACGTCTAAAATTGGAGTAGGTTTCTCCGCCACTAACTGATCCTGCATGTTGTTAATCTTGATGCCTCTGGACCTTTCCTTTCTGCATTATTCTCCAACCGTATTCTCCTCACACAGCACAGAGGTGGAGGGCATGTGAGGACCAGGATGGAGAGGCTGAGAGGCAGTGAGATGCCTGAGTCTACTCTGCAGGCCTGTCCTCCTTCTGCCCCAAACACCTATGCCATGGGCCACATGGAAGCAGGGTGGTTAGAGTGGCATGCTTGCTTGACCACTCTTACCATGCAGATTCTTCCTGAAGGTGTCCTCAGAAGGAACAGCACAGGGTATCCTCCCCATGTGGCTAAGGCCAGCACTGTCTGCAAGAGGCAGGGGAGGCTCCAGGCACTACCTGGCAAAGGCCTCCTTCTGCAGCAGATATGATGGTTCTAGGCTGTGTCACCAGCTGACAAAGACTATAGTGCGGTGTTTACCTTAAATGTAGCACCAGGAGAAAAACCCCACCTGGTGTTGACCTTTCTGCTGCCTCTGCCACCACTCTCCTTCCCTAACCCTTCCCTACCACTAAAAGCAAAGCATCCACGGTTGCATTAAGAAGTAGGAGACATGCATGGAGATAACCTAGAACCCCTGCACAGATGTAACCCATGGCAGTTCAGTGTCCAAGTGGGTTACATAGTAATGGGAAGAGGGACTGCCTCTGACATAAACTGATTGGCCTGCTCTTTGATCACCTCCCCCTGAGGGGGAAACAGCCTTACCAGGCCACAGAAGATGACAATGCAGCCACTCCCGATGAGATTTGATAGACTAAGATCAGAAGGAAGGAGAGGGGGACCTCCCCTATCAGTAGACTTGGGGAGGGGCATACGTGAAGAAGAGGGAGGGAAGGTGGGATTAGGAGGGAAGGAGGGAGGGGTTTACGGGGGGATACAAAGTGAATAAAGTGTAACTAATAAAAGTTTAAAAAGAAAAACAAAAAGAAGTAGGGGAGCAGCCATGTTTAGAGTGTCCAACATGGGTGTTCAAGCTTCCTCAGAAACAAGGAGCATGGACTATAATGGAGGACAGTGGTTTCAAGAATCATGACTGGAGGCTTCAGCTAGGTGGGGATGAATGTGGGTCAGCTATGGAGTCAGCCATGCTGGTTTGGAACCCTGCTGTTCCTCAGCTCTGAGGTTCTGGACTACCTACTTCATTCTTTTAGGCTTTTTCTTTTTTTAATCAATAAAATATGTTTAAGTGCCAAGAGAGTTATATGCAACCAGAAAACAGAATCTAAAGCCTCACCCCATAGCAAGGATACTTAGAAAATGTCATTGTGCCTGTGGCGTTTCACCTTGTTATTCCTGTGTCAAGCTTGGACTTTGGACACCTACTCACAGGAGCATGTTCACTGAGTACCTACTGTGTGTGCTGTGGGAAGATACGGAGACAGAGGCAAAGTGCACACAGCTTCATCCTGGGAAATCCCTCAGGTCATGCAGTTGGGGCTGGAGACAAGACTGCGTGACAAGCATATACGCAGCAAATCCTGCATAAGATGCCTGGTGTATATGGGAGTCATCCTGCTATCGGTGTATATGGGAGTCATCCTGCTATCGGTAAAGGGACACATGGATATAATGAGGACACATACATGAGATCAGAAAGAGCCGCATGTCCTGAGCGACACCTGGCAGGTACTCAGAGCTGAAGGGTCAGGGCAGTGCTTGGTAGGTGTGGCTCCAGGTAGCTTGGGTAAAAAGAGCCAGGAGTCTATCTTGTGAAGGAGAGGCAGCACAGGTTTTAGATCAGGGAAGAGACTGACAGCATCGTGATCTAAGAGAATACTACTGCCAAAAATATGCAGAGTGATAGTAGGGGCAACTGGGGCTTGGGATGCACTTTGTAATCTGGTGGTACAGTGGGCAAGAGCTGAAACCAGAATGAAGCTGTCTGCCCAGAGTCCCCTGCCATCTGGCCCTTGATGTTCATTCTCCAGGACCCTAAACATGTCCAGACAGAGCAGGAAAGTGTGTCCCTGCTCCTCTCCTTAGGCCCATATCCCTCTGCCTCCCAAGTCCACCCCTGTGGAGCTGGCTAGTGGTCGGTATCTGCTTTACGTACTACTAGCTTCCATTCTGGTGCCTGAGCCACAGAAGTTCTAGCAATCTGTTCCTGGCCCACAGCCAGAAGGTGTCTTTGCTTAAAGCCATGTGGTCTTGGTGTGAAGATACAGGTTGATACTGATGGTTGGCACTGGAGAGCTCATGCCAGTTCTTGTCAGATGAACTATTTCAAAGATAAAACCGAAGATATAGTACTCGCTTTTTACCCGAATGGGCTACTTCCCCACCCAGACAGTACTGAGTCCTACCCATGAAGTTATTTTTTCCTAAACACACATGCCTATGATAAAGTTTAGCATAATTTTTATTTGATCCCAAGCACACTGAAACCACAGACATCTATGTGGTCAGAAGACTATCCTGGGGCTCATGGGTGGGTAGCGTATACAGCAAGGAAACACTGCAAAGTGATGCATTATGTCCTGGGCAAGACGGCAGAAAAGCTTGAGGTCTTCTCACTCTAGTGGGGATGGCACACAGCTTAAAAGGCTGTAATATTTGTTCTAGAATCTTCCATGCAGTATTTCCACGTCACAGTTGACCAAAGAAAACAAAACCACCAGAGGAGACTCTCATGTGTTCAAAATAAGGCTACAGGAGTGGAAAGATAGACCCTGCCTAACTCCTGGGACTCTGTCCCATGGCCCAGCCTGCTCTCATCCTCCACTCCATGTCCCTTCTGCACTCTTCCTTGCTTGTTTATTGTTATTGCATCTCCGTACCCATGCTAGTTGATCAGACACGAGCTGGGCTGTCACGAAAGTGAGTTTCCTAGCTGTTGAATCTGCATCTATACAGGCACAGCCCTTTTTGTTGCTTGGTTGGTGTTGTGTGGGGTTTGTGGTGCTATAGTGAGTAGACACAGAAATGGCTCTTACCTGAAGAGAGAGGAAGGCCAGAGGCAGCAGAGACCAACTCAAAGGACAGCCCTTTAAGTCTGCATCTGCATTTATTCATCTCAAAGACAAGGGATCCTGGCCAAAGGTGGCAGAGTATATTGAAACAGCAGTGACTGTCACTAATCCTAGAGCTGGGACCTATGGGTGCTGTGGCAGCCTTTTGTTCACAGATAAGGAAACTGAGGCTCAGGAAGGTGGGGCCCACCAAGCATCAGGGAACTGGTGGACTGGAGGCAGATTGGAACTTAGGCCTCTTGTGTGCCCTCCAGGACTTTGGATGCTCAGTCCCCACTTCTGTATCCTCCCCCACTGCAGCAGAGTCTCGAGCAAGCCATCAGAGCCTTCAGACTCTACCCTAGCTTCTTATCTCCTGTCCGCAGGACACCCCAGTACACCTCCTTAGCTGCCTGCTTGCTTCTTTAAGGTATATGCTAAGGTTCTAGAATTTTTCAAGAAGAGACAAGCATGAAGCAGGTATCTGCATAATCATAGAGTTTGAAAGGTCCCAAATTTATGCTTTTGCCCAGTAGTGCGTTGTTCTTGAAGGAGTGATGGGTGCTTCTATTTAAGAGAGACTGAGGTGTGCCGAAGACATGGAGACATCTGATCTCAGGTAGCTTGGAAGGAAGGGTTTCTAGTGGCATACATACCTTACTCGCTCAGGCACTGTCACCCAGGCAGCTCTTCTTCCAGTCAGTGAGTGAGTGCTGGGTCCTTGTCCTAAATTCCCCAAGCCTTGCACAATGTCTTGCATTGTCTACATAGACGTCAGCCCTCTGTGTAAGGCCACACTCTGGAGCTGGTCTTTGGGATCCAGGTTCGTTCCTGGTTTTCAGTGTCTCTGGGTACCACGGTTTGCTCGTATGCAGCGGCCAAAAGAGCACCCACCTCAGATACCCTAATGAAAAGGGAGGAAGTAGTATGAAACCAACTTGGGGGTACCCCTCCCCATAGCCCAGAGCAGGAAATGGTAGGTTGATTGCAGCAGCTCTGTTCCTGAGGCTGCCAGGCCCAGGCCTCTGCCTCTTCCAGGCGTGGTACCGCCTGCGTGGCTGGAGGTCTATGCCCATGTTCCAAGTGTAAATGGGAGTTCCAGGAAAGGCAAGGCATATGGTTCTCTCCAGCAACACGTGGCCTGGAGGTGATGCTGCCTACCCATATTGTCATCCCTACTCACAGTCCAGTGAGTGTTGTAGGCAAAGTTACTGGAGGGGAGAAGAGAGAACTGGACCCTGGAAACAGCGAGCAGATTTACGGCTGTCCTCAAAGCAGGCTTTGCTTCCCAGCAGAAGCAGAGATGGAGGCTAGAGAGAGGCTGCTCACAAGTGTCCATAGCTCCACGTGCCCCCCACCCATGCACGCATGCACACATACACACACACACACACACACATGAGACACCAGCACTCTTCCACTACAAGATTCACCTTGGCTATAGAGTCGGCTCCTCCACCTTCAGATTCTCTCAGCTCCTCGCTCGCTCCTTCCCCTCACAGGAGAATGAGTCACAGCAGGGTGGAACCTTCTCATAGGGTGTCAGGAAGGCAGGATGGAAGGTGGCCTCACCCCAGTGCTGCCCCCACCTGCTTGCTAACACCTAGCATGCCCTGCCCCCTCCAGTCTTGTCTTCCCTTTGGACTTTCCTCCAGCCCTGGCTTCAGAGGTGGCAGATGGAGAGGACATGCTAAGTGTGGCCCGCTTACTCCTCTCTCTACCTCTCCTCCCTCCTTCCCTTTCTTCCTTCCTTTTATGAGACGGGGTCTGATAAGGTCTGATGTCTCCCAAGCCAGCCTCAAACTGACTATGTGGGCAAGGATGACCTTTAAGTTCTAATCCTCCTGCCTCTGCTTCCAGAGGGCTGGGGTCACAGGTATGTACCAGCTCACCCACATAGTACGCTGCTCTAAGGGTCGAAGCAAGCACTTTACAAAATGAGCTCCAGCTCCAGCTGTCCCCTGCTTTTCTTTCTTTCTATTGATTTGTTTTTACTTTATGTGTACTGTTGTTTGGCCTGTCTGTATGTCTGTATGAGGTTGTGAAATCCTAGAGTTACAGACAGCTGTGAGCTGCCATGTGGGTGCTGGGGATTGAACCCAGGTCCTCCGGAAGAGCAGCCAGTACTTTCAACTGTGAGCCATCTCTCCAACCCTTCCCTCTTCTAAATCGCATTTGTTGCTACCGTGTGTGTGCATGTCCGAGAGTGGCAGGCTTACATGTGCTACGGTGTTCATGCGGCGGTCAGAGGACAACCTTCAGGCTGAGAGAACCTTCAGTTCTCTCCCACTGTGCGGTCTGAAGCGCCAACTCAGGTCATCAGGCTTGTGGGACAAGCACTTTTAATCACTGAGCAATCTTGTTGGCCTGCTTTTCTGATGCCTACGTGCCTGCTGGTGTTTTCTCATATGAGTTGAGTCAACCTCAGTTTCCTCTCTTGCAGAGGACAATACATTTTTTCCCTTTAATTGGAGATTTCTCTAATCTAAAATTCAATTATTAAGCCTAAAAGTAAGGGTACATTATAGCTCTGTGCAGGGCAGCTGATAGCCCTTTAATGACAGCATGGCTCTAATTAAACAGACAGGTGGGAAGGGAGAGGGTCAGAATTCCTGGTGACACCACCCGGGTGGACTTGAGCTGTGACTGACAGGAGTGGATGGTGCCCGGTTCAAATTCCCCTGGAACTGCAGACGGCACCATTAGCTGCTGGTCAAATGAGAGCAGCCGACAAGGCTTCCCGCACCAGCCCCACTCAACAATGCAAGTCACACAGCGGGGCTGCATGGGGCTGCAGGCTCCACCGTGTGAGCCTCGCAAAATCAAAGTTTTCACTTTGCCAGCCCAGAAACGCTGCCAGGTGCTGGCTTGTGGCATTTCTGTCAGAAAGCCAGCTGCCATGAAAGTGGGTTTTAATCCAGCCTGGAGTGGCCTCCCGCATTCTCTGCATGGCTTCAGAAGTTAAGTCGGGCTCCGCTTTCCCTGCAGCTAGAGGAGGAGGAGGAACCAAAGCTTGGAAGAGTTGGCACCAGTCTGAGAGCCAGATTAACACACCCGGAAAAGGAGAGAGACCTGGCTAGCCGCTCAGAGGCCATGCCTCCTCACCCCCCAGAGCCGCAAGCCAGAGAACCCAGCCTCTCACAGCTGAAAAATGATGAGGGGAAAGGGGGTTCTGAACTTAAAGATTTCAGCACGGTATTAAAACAAAGAGGAAGCTTCTTTGAAGAGGTGGGTGGGGCTGGGTTTAACCCAACAATCAAAGCTTCCCACAGGTTTCTCTGTATTCTTCCTCCCCCTTCATTTACCTCAGCCTGGGGGGGGGGGGTCCCTGGCAAATGAGTCCCATGAAAAAGCCCTCCATTGGTCCCCTCCCACTGCTGTGAGATAAAGTCCCGCTGCCCTTGTTGGCTTTTTCCTGTTTTCCTTCCCCTAAAAGCAAACCCCTTTTATCAAACTAACATTGGTGGCTATCTGAATACAGACCGGTAACATGAGGCCTGGCACAGGGGTGACATAAGCTATCAGTCTGCTGTTGCTGCGAACAACCCCAGCCCCAGCAACCAGTGGGTCTCCACAGGACGGCAGGGGCCAGGTGTGAGTCTGTGCCTCATGTCCTAAGTTTGAGGTGCGGGGGAGCCAGGAGCGGTTCCAGGGGTATTAGTAGTCACACAGGAGAAGGACATCAGCACGGGACTTGGTCAAATCTCGTACTATGTTCCACTTGAGCGTGTTTTCTTTATGCAGGCCAACCCCCTGGCATCCAAGAGCCAGACACTCATTGGGTCTCAGTAAAGCCAAGATCTACTAGCTCGTTCTCCTTCGTTCTATATGTACCAGCTGAGTTGCAGGCCACTTCTGGAATCATCACTGGCTTCCCATTGACACCTCAGCCTGTCTGGGAGCTGTAATTCATTTCTCCCATTCTTGCATGTTCCCCTCTGTGTCTCTTCTTATATGCTTCCCAGAACAAATCCTCCCATCAGTGTTCTCCACCATGACCGCTGGAGAGAGAACCACACTGTCCAAGCCCCAACAGTGGGCATGCGCAGAGTGTGAGGGCTAGTAAACACGGGAAGACTGGGGAAGGGTCAGTCCGTTCCCAGCCTGACTAAGGGGCTAGGTCATGGGGCTTCTGCTACTTAGGTGCACCTAGATGTCTGTCCTTCAGACTTGATGGACACCACTGACCTTGATGCTCTCAGCACTTCTGGCGCCTCCATCAGCCTGTCTAAGGCTTTAGCTTGTAGATGGAAGAACTGGGGCCTTCTCAGCCTCCATAGCTGGGTGAGCTAATCCTTCATAGGAGACTATATGTACATCCAGTTCCTGGTTTGCCTGGAGAACTCTGGTAACATCCACTGCAGGCAGTTTTGGAGGCAGCAATTGCTCATGTCCCCATGTCCTGCCTCCAGGACCAACAGACTTCCTTCCTCCTGTCCCCTTCATCACCCCACCACCGTCTCACTTCCCTACATGACTTTTTCCCATCTCTGTAAGAACCCAGCACCTGGTTCTATAAAGATGGCCTCCTGGGGGACCCCCTTGCTCATGCCTCACTGTGGACACAACCATGGTCCTCCTCTGAGACAACCGAGAACTTGGGATGGGCAGCAGCTCTTAAGTGTCTTATCTAGTTAGTGAACACTGACTCCCAGCCCTCAAGTGGAACCGAGGTTCTCTGGCTCACACAGAGAGCCCTCACAGCCCCCAACAGGTGCCTCACAAACATCTTCATTGGTACCTGGAGGGGCCTAGGAGGATGAGAGCAAGGATATAGAAAGCAGGTCCCAGGAGAGGTAACTGGTCCCAATTCCTTGACCATGGTCAGATGGGTTGAACCCATCCCAAGTATGTGTGTGTGTGTGTGTGTGTGTGTGTGTGTATGTGACAACTTAGTCCATCTATGTGTGTTCTTACTACCCTGCCACATCCCACAGGAGACCAGCTACCACCAACCGGGGAGCAGGGAGCTGGGAAAGAACTGTGTTTTGAAGATGTCAGCAGCCTGGAGGATCAAAGGGCCAGCCCGGAGGCTGCTGTCAGCTCCCCAGCACATAACTTCATACAGCCACTGAGATCTGTATATGGCTGCTGACACAGGCCTCTAAGGGTATGGGGACAATGGCCTTGTGGGGAGTCCAGGGAGCTTTTAGGTGGGAGGATCAAGAGATCCAAGGTGGCACCTCTCATTCTCCACGTCTCTGGAGTCTGAGGGTCAAGTCCTTATTGCCTGCAAAGGTAGTGACATCTGCAACAGCACCAAGCATCTTTCCAGAAGCAGGGCCTCCCGTGACTTTATCTAGACACTTGGAAAGACTGGTTATCATTTCTTTCCTTCCTTGTAAGAACAAGTCCAGCAAGGTAGCTACCAGGTTCCTGAGGGGCAGATGAAAAAGTGGGCCCAGATGACCTGGCCCTGAGGGACCAAGTGACAGCTTCTAGCAGCCACCCACTCTCCTTTCTCAGCTGAGGAGTTCAAGGTCATTCTGAAGCCATATGTTAATAGCTGCCCTGTGCCAGCCTGTTGCCTCCTGGGTTCTGCTCTGGTCTTGGATCTTAAGCTGTACCCTGCCTCCTCCTGCCCTCCTTCTCCGGAGGAAAGCTGCAGCTGTCTCAGCTGGGAAGTTGCCTGGCTCTTTTAAGAGACACCCAGTGTCTACGGGCAGGGGAATTTGTCAGGTCCTTCACCCTGCTGCTGTCCTTCACAGAATGGTCTTTTACACGTGTTTTCAAGGGAAAATGGGAAGAATCCCTTTTAAAAAAGAGAGAGAATAACAAACAAGACTTTCCTCAGTGTCCTAAAATGCTCTAAACCCCTTGTCTTAGCCAAGGTTACTATTGCTGTGATGAAACATCATGATCAAAAGTAAGCTGGGGAGGAAAGGGTTTATCTCACTTACTCCTCCAAATCACACTTCATCCTTGAAGGTGGTCAGAGCAGGAAGCTGGAGGCAGGAGCTGATACAGACACCATGGAGGGATGCTGCTTACTGGCTTGCTCTCCGTGGCTTGCTCAGCCTGATTTCTTATAGAAGCCAGGACCACCAGCCCAGTTGGCACCACCCACAGTGGCCTGGGGCCCTCCCCATCAATCACTAATTACAAAATGCCCTACAGGCTTGCCTACAGCCCAGTCTTATGGAGGCATTTTCTCAGTTGAGGCTTCCTCCTCTTAGATGACCCTAGCTTGTGTCAAATTGACAGAAGAAGATCTGGCTCAAAAAAAAAAAAATCTGGATGGGAGGTTATTATCCCATGGTCTCCACACTGCAGCCCACCACCCCACAGCACTCCCACTCCCATGCTCTCTTCAGCCTGCCAGTTCCTCCAGCTGCAACCATTTGAAAGATTCTCTCCTAGACCCTCAAGGCAACAAGAAGAGTGCAGCATTCATAGGGGTGCCCAGGGCACCCTGAGGGACAACTGTGTTTCTCCTCGTGTGAGGTGAATGGCTTACAGGCTTTCCACCTGCTTTCTGAGGGCTTGCTTCTAGGACCTGACACCCTTTGTTTGGAATGAGGCTGGCCCAGACCCAAACCCAGTCTTCACTCTGACCACCCACCAAACAGCTACTCAAAGATGCCCCAAAGCTGTGCTGTCCTCCTGTGTCCCTTGGCTCCAAAGCCTTCAGAAAATCCTTGTGTGACCTGCAGGATTTTTCTGTACCAAGCATCTCCCTTGGTCCTCTTATCACTGACCCAAGCTGGGGAATCAGATAAATAAGTCTAGGAGTCCACGCCTGTCCGTTAGGGTTTTTTGTTTGTTTGTTTTTGACTTGTGTGTATGTACATGTGTCTGTCTTGGTGCCTACCGTGGCCAGGAGAGGGCATTAGATTGCCTGAAGCTAGAGTTATAGATGGTGTGAGCTGCCCAGTGTGGTGCATCGGTCCTCTGGAAGAGCAGCAAGCACTCTTAACAGTTGAGTCATCTCTCTAGTTCAGTAGTGCTCAATCTTCCTAATGCTGCGTATGACCCTTTAATACAGTCCCTCATGTTGTGGTGACCCTCCCCAATCATTAAATTATTTTTGTTGCTACTCTATAACTGTAATTTTGCTACTGTTGTGAATTGTAATGTGAATATTTTGGGAGATGGAGGTTTGCTGAGGAGGCCGTGACCCACAGGTTGAGAACCACTGCTGGCCCCTCCCTGTGATGGTTAGTTTTGGCAACTTGACAACTTAGAGTCACTGGAAAAGGTCTCACTGAAGCATTATCTGGTCGGTATGGGCTGTAGGCCTGCCTGTGAGGGATTTTCTTAGTTGGGTTATTTGAGGTAAGAAGACCCATTTCATGGTCGGGGGCCTGGGTTGTATAAAGCAAAGAAAGTGATCACTAAACAGGCATCTTTTTCTCTCCCTCCTCTTGACTTTGCAGGGGATGGGACTGGCACTCTGAGCCCCCACCACCCTGACTTCCCTGCTATGATGGACTATAACCTGGAACTGTGAGCTAAAATAAACCCACTGTCTCCTATGTCGCTCTATCTCAGGAACTCAGCTTGCTTTCTGTTGCTGTGATAAAACACCAGCCTAAACAACTTTGTGTGTGTGTGTGGGGGGGTATTTTACCTTACACTTTACAGTCCAGTGGCAGGGAAAGTGAGGGCAGGAACCTGGAGGCAGGAGCTGATGCAGAGGCCATGAGGAAGTGCAGCTCACTGCCTTGCTTCCTATGGCTTGCTCAGTTTGCTTCCTTACACAACCCAAGCCACCTAACCTAACCAGAGCTCCTCTCACAGCAGTCATTAATTAAGAAAATGCCCTGCAGACATGGCCACGGGCCAATCTGAATGGGGCAATTCCTCAATTGAGGTTCCCTTTTTCTGGGTGACTCTCATTTCTGTCAGAGTTGATTAAAAACAAAACAAAACAAAACAAAACAAAACAAAACAAAACAAACAGCACAGCAACAGAAGTAAAACTAAGACAGCACCCCAGCTCAGCAGTGGGGTGCAGACCCCAGACAACCCCCAGCTCAGCGGTGGGGTGCAGATCGCCATGCCTGGGCACCTAGTTGCTGTTCAGGCCCCCAAGTGGCAGGAAGCAAGGTAGTCAGTTGGTGAGGTGACACCCACCCTTGCTATGACCTGAGTGTCCTGTGTGAGCCTTCCTAGCACTATGTCCTCGGGTGGTCAAAAACTTGCAAGGCACCCAGGAAGCACCCCACATAAGGAGAGGCCCTGGGGGCAGCGCCTTGGCTGCCCCTTGGCCCCACCTCGTGTACATTCCCTAGGTCCCTGCCACTGACTCCTGTGCCCTTGGGGTCCCGAGGCATGGATGCCTCCCATCTTTCCCAGCTGGATGACCCTCCCCAGGACAAGTGCACACCTACTTCTTCACTCTTCCTCAATGTCCCCAGGAGTCCCAAACCATACACACAGACCACCTCAGAAGTGGCTGGGAGTGGGAGCTTACACCAGATGTAGTTGAAAGCAAAGACTATCACATGTAGAAAACCCCAATCTATAAAAACAAAAAGACCTTCAGGGGATGGCATCAAGACCTCAGCTGTGATGGTGACATGTATTTATAAATTTTTAAATCACATTTACAAACATCCATAGTTTTACCTTGTACATTACCGTCTAAGAGATCCACAGATATTATTAAATCATTTCATCATCAAGACTGTGAGTTCGAAGGCAGCCTAGTCTATAGAGTGAGCTCCAGGCTAGCAAGGGTTGTAGAGTTAAACCCTTTCTCAGACAAACAAACAATAGAAATAGCCTCCAGACCCTTCATGGCCTTCACAGGGTGCCCTCAAAAGTGAAACAGCGGCCAAACCAATGCTCCCCTTTTCACGCAGTGAGATCATGATGGATGGTACTTTCAGTGGCTGCAATGGGCTCAGCCAGGCTGCCCCCGACAAGCCTTGCCTCCTGGCTTGCAGAACCCTTCTTGAGACACCAAAGGAAAGAACAGCTGTCCACTAGACTTCAGGCTCAGCACAAGAGCTAAACAGAAAATCAGACTACAAACACTACACACGTAATCTGAACCCATCAAGAAAGACATGCAGCCATCCTGGCTGAGAGCTGTGGGCTGCAGCCCTGTGCTTGTGGAATGAAGAGGGTTCTGGGAGGATGCGGGTGAGTGTGGATACGGGTGTTTGTGGAAGTGTTCATGGGAGACTGCAGTGCGTGTGTGTGAAGGGTGGGCGACGTGAGTATGCATTCAAGCTGTGGGTGTTCTTTCCCATTTCTTGGGGGCCTTATCTGAGAAGTCCCCCAGTCCAAATCAAGCCAAAAGCCTGGGTGCTCTTAGTAGCTGGTTTTGTTGTTGTTGTTGTTTTGTCTTGTTCTGTTTTGTGTTTTTGAGAACCAGGGCCACGAGCTCCAAAGGCTCCTCATGGTGTCTGAGACTCACTCTGCTCCGCTGGTCACTGAACTGAAATCTCTGAAGCTGGGACTGAGAGGAAGTAGGTGGGCTCAGTGACTAAGCCCTGGCCTCTCTCTGATCTTTCCACAGCATCCCTAGCTGCCTCTTTTGCTAGTGAGAGAGATGTGCAGGTAGCTTTATATATCCTGGGTATTCTGAGGGAGGAAAGGCAGACACCCAAGTCTCTCCTCTTCCCTGTGGGATTCCCAGGGCTCCCCACAAACATGGGATCTCCTATAAAGTCCAGGTCTGAGCTGATCCCACTCTCAAACAGCAGGGACATGGCAGAGAACCTTCCTGATGCCATAGAGCAGGCCTTCCCTTCCTGCCCCCACACACCTGACCAGGGAGTTAGTTACACCTGGCCCAGCAGAGGAAATTGCCCTGATTGCTATCGCTCATTGAAGTGTGCCTGGAACAAGGGTTGTAGAGCCTCAAACCCAGGCCTACCTGTCTCTGACCCTATCCGGAAGAAATAAACTTCTGGCTGACCCAGGCCCCTGACTGTACTGAGGATGCCTGACTACCAGAAAAGGCCCCAGGGAAAGCAGTGATGGCTGACGGCCCTTAAAGATGGTGCTTGGTATAGCTGTGTGTCTAGCTGTGCAGTGGCCACGAAGCAGGCCTTCCCTGAAAGGGGCTGTCCAGGGTCATGCGTCCTTTGCAAACAGGAGGCTTTTGGACAGTCCACTTTTAGAATAGCCACAAACCCTCACATTCTCCCTGCACCACTGACCCACTGTCAGCTCTGCTGTCTTTGTGATGGTTGCTATGTTATACATTCTGTTCTTGTCTCTTCCTACCTATGTTTGATGCCCCTTCCTGCCACATCCTGGATGGATAAGTCCTAGAAACTTGACTGGGCAACATGAGGAAAGGACAGACACACAGACGACACACACAGACACACACAGAAAGGCTGGGATCTAGTTGGCCATGTGCACTCTGCTGGAAACGCCAAAAACAACCTGAAAGTGCAGAGCCTTTACTCCATACAGCCAAATCAAGGAGGCAGGTTTATTGCACACAGCTGAACGAGGAGGTGGGGCTGATCTTGGTAGCTGCAGACATCCTGGAGAAAGAAGTTGTCAACAGTCCCTGGAGCCTGACCTGAGAAGTCTTTGCCACTCTCGTGGGCCTGAAGCACTGGGGTCCTTGACATGGCCAGGCACATTCACTCAAGATTTTGCTCATTTGCTCAAAGCTTCCTCAGCTCCCTGAGTCAGCACTGATCGTCCCCTTGACCTCGGGCAGAATCAATTGCAGCATCTCAGTTTCTCCCTAGCAGGGCTCACATAGCCCTGTCTCCTCTCACCCTCCTAATCCACACTATGAATCAGGGATTGAGTTCCTAGTCCTCCAGCGGTGCCAAGGAGGCCTGAATCTGAGCCAGACACCATGGCGGTGCATGGAGTTAATTCCAGCACTAGGGAAGCAGAGACAGGTGGATCTCTGAATTCGAGGCCAGCCTGGTCTACAGATCAGGTTCCAGGACAGCCAAGGCAAAAAAACAAAAAACAAAAAACCTGCATTCTGAATGTCTGTTTTCAAAACAACAGTGAGTCAAGGACCTAGGCCCTGGGAAAGTACCAAGAAGGAGACTTGTTCAAAGTGCTGACCTGATGTGACCTCTGCTGCTTTTGCTGCTGCTGTGAGCTTCTATGAGATTGTTGCTGGCCTGTTTCTGACCAGTGAGGGTTGTACCAGATGGCTAAAGAGGTGCGCTTTCAGGCCTCCAGACCCATCTGACCCAAGGCTCCTTCTCCCACATCCAAGGCAGGCTCTAAGGCCTTGCTGAAGGTGGAGCTCAACCTGAGGCAGGGCTCCTGCTCACTGGATACGAAATCCACCCTCAATCGGTGCCAATTGGCCTGTCCCCATCTCAGTGGAAGGCTGGGCCTCAGGCTCTGGGTGACGGCAGCATGGGGGCGGAAGGGCTCCGATTCCCATATGGACACACAGAGCCATGCCTCCTGATCCTATTAGCACTAATCAGATCTGCATGAGAAGATCTCCCTCTACTCTCTACAGCAAGAGGGTGGCTGTGTTCCTATGCACCTAGGTATACGGCTGAAACACATGCACAGGTATGTGCATGTGCACATATGCCCTCATATTCATACATGTTCACACACACACGTACATACGGATATGCTTGCACACGCCACAGCACAAATATGCCCGTAGGTCTCACAACCAAGACATACATGTGCACAGGAATGCACACATGTGCATGTGAGGCACACGGTGCCATGGATGCATATGCACACATGCATAAATATAAGGTACGTATGTATGTGTGCATATATATGCACGCCATATATGGTATGGTGCCCACACACATTAATATACATGCACATCCCCTGCCCCTCAAAGCTCTGAAGCAGCCGAGGAACTAGATGCAAAACTGAGGAATGATGCAATGAGACCACAGTTCCCTGGTGCAATAGGCCATCCTGAGCCAGCAGGATAGCCCTGAGCCAGGGATGGCGCTGACTGCTGCAGGGGCCTTAGCGGGTCTCTAGAACTCAGCAAACCGGGACAGGGGATATTTGCTAAAGGGATTCTATCTCATTTTTTTAAAAAATCTACCTTTCTTTTTGTAAGGCCTCCAGTTTAATAACTATCCAGGGCTTACCTTTAAACTCACCGCAGCTTACCACTAAGGACTTTATGACAGATTTGCCACTCATCTGAGAAGTGGCCTGAATCCAGGTTGTTAGAGCTGATAGATTTATCAAAGCTCTTGCTGGCTCAGAGCAGGAAAGGAGCACCCAGAAGCCAAGAGAGGAGACGGAAGTGTAGGGGAGCATTAGCAGAGGAGACGGCAGCTGCGCTGCAGGAAAGGGGGCCAAGGCAGGGTTGAAAAAAAAAATAAATCGCAGAGGATGGAAAGCGCCTCTGGTTTCCAAGCAAAAGTGCGTATGTCCTTCTCTGCTTCGCCGAGGCAACCCTGCAGACCTCAGCAAGTGTGAAGAAGGCTCAGCTTCAACTTCCGAGCCAACAGCCACATGGGCAGCTCCTACACAGAACCTCTGTGAGGTCGGCAAATGCAACCGCCTCTCCTGCCGGCTGCCCAGCTCTGCCACCTCCTAAGATACTCCCCACTCTCCTAACTCTAAAGGCAGGGCAGACAGCTGCTATGAAGGGTCACCTCTCTATGAGGAGTCTCTCTCCAGTGCCCTCTATGCTCTTCAGGGATTCCTCAGGGGGGTGCCCTTTAAGCCCTCCATCCTTGCCCTGCTGCTGGACCTCTCACTGCAGTGCTATCTTCTGGATCGTCCCCAGAGGGCTTATGACAGCTCATTTTCTGCACAAACCAGACTGACCCATAGGTTGCCCAGAGAGCTGGATCAGTGGTATTCAGTGTTGAGGGCAGTTCTCCGAGAGGCTGTTGGAACCAGTGGCCTGAGTGAAGATGGCCCTCCCTCATATGCAGGGCTTACTAGATCAACCGAGGTCTGAATAGGACAAGAAAGCTGAAGTCACTCTACGATAAGAGAATTCACTGCACCCCGGAGCTTTATCCAGGGCCCTGGCCTTCTCCTTAACTCAGTTCAGTGCCTGGGGTTTATCCCTCTGCATTTCTACCCTAGACAGGAACTAACCCACGTGTGCTTCTGGACTTTCATTTGTAGATGAACAAGAATGGGGCTTCTTGTCCTGCATAAACACTGGAGTCTATTCCTTGTAATAAATAATCACATACACACACATACTCTCTCTCTCTCTCTCTCTTTCTCTGGAGAACCCTGACAAACACAGGATATCAAAAGCATCTTATGGGGAGAAGACAAAGGTGCCCACAGACTCTGGCTCTGGGAAGGTGGCCCACACCTCAGACTTGGAACTCAGTCCTTGCTGTTCTCCGGCAGCTCCCAGGTGCTCTTGGTCTTCTCTTTCTGAGCAGCCACTTGTCCCACTCCTGGCAATGGACCAGAGTCCTCTTCCTTGAGATCCTAGCATTCTAGATACATACCTTATAGCCCACATCCCACCCACTGTTATCTGTCAGGCCTTCCCTGATCCTGTCTGCAGCCACACCCCATGGAACCTTCAGTCACTTTCTCCCATGTTCTCAGCCCCTAGTGCAGTAACCACAGCACCTGTGCAGCCGCCACTGGACCCACGCAGGTCCGGGGTTTTCTGAATTGCTAACTAGTATTGCTTTCTTGCAAGAGGAAGCTAGCAGTGTTTGGCTCGGTGGGAGGAGCTGCGGCAAACAGGACAAAGACGCAGAAGACATAGGGCACTGAGATTTCCGCTCTGGACCAGAAGGATCTAGACAGACTTCTACTTAACCAGTTACGGCTGTAACTAGTTTAAACATTCAAAATGACCATTGTCCTTATAAATTGGGAATTGTAGCTGAGCGGCCATGAGCTAAAGTGGCCATGAGACTACCAACTGTTCAGTGAACCCAGGGAAACACCCACTGCCGTAACTTTACCGTTTGGGCTCTCTGCAGAGCCCAAGCTGCCTATAACATCAAGGCGTCTGTTCCTATCTCACACACTTGCTGGTGTGATCTGACTGTGTGCTGCTGTTAGCTGTTGAGAGAGGCTCCTAGGTGGGTTTTGGTGGGGTCTCCCATGTGCCCCAGGACAGTACTGTGTGCTCACAGGCTAGCAGAGCGGTCTAGAGATGATCTGACCATCATGTGTTGGGGGTGGATATAATGTCCCCAGGAGGTCCTCTGAGATGCACAGTTCCATGCAGGACACCAGTAGCTTTGTCCAGGTTGTGCTCTGACTGAAGCTGCAATTAGAACCACTCACCCTTCTATGCATGCCTCCCATGGTTTTCCTGTGTACCCCTCCCACAGTTCCCCTGTGAGTCCTTCCCACAGGACCCCAGCCTCTGGTAGCACTCTGCGTTACTGGATTATTTGTCCTGGGACCAGCAGGCACACTTTATGAGTCCTTAGCCATATTGATTAGGCAGTCCCCTTTTCTAGAATGTTCAGAGGATGCCAAGAGCTCCACAGTAGTTGGTCCCTCTGCCAACAGAGCTCGGGGGGGGGGGGAGGGACCTCTGGGGAAGAAGAGACACAGAAGACGGCAAGTTTGAAGAATGTGTGAGGTAACTGGTCCAGGGTTCTGTTTACAGATGAGGCAGCCCTGGACGGTGGTGCTGGGTGAGAGACACTCAAGAAAAACTGTTGGAAAACCAAATGTCATCCTGTGGACGTTCTTCACACCTCAGGCTCGTATGTCACATCTTACGTCACAGGGGACTTGTTGTGCTTGGTTTTCATTCTACTCAGCAGACACGGGCTAGACCAGGGCTAATGCTGGGGGGGGGGGGAGGCTTGGGGCCTCCGATCTATAATTGTCAACCAAGATGCACACTCGACATCTGGAAATTAAGATGTCAGAGTAGGTACCTGTCAGCCTCTGTGATGATCTGCAGTGCCACTGGGCGGAAAGATGCTAAGGTTAAAGCCATCACCCCTGCCTTCCTGAGCCCTAGAGACCATATGGTCAAGGCCACCTGCCAGCAAGCAGCCTCTTCACCCTGGGTGGCACCAAGCTTTGCAGACCTTTCCCAAATGCTGCACAGACCTCACCTCCTCGCACTGGTGGCCCATCTCTGCGTTCCTGTGGAACCCTGCAGTAACAGGCCGTTCATCTGGGAAAAGCTTCCAGGTAAGGCAGAAGATCGTAGCTCTACTGCCCGGAGCACCACTCCATTGCCGAAGACACGTAGGTACAGATTTGTGCTCACAACCCAGCCTTCCTTCCTATGAGTAAAGCGACCCTAAACCACTGGCCTCGCTATTTTGAGCTCCAGTTTCCACATCTGGAAATGCAGTAGCAGATTCTGAGGGGAGAGGAGTAACAAAGGATATATTCAGGAAATGCCCCTTGGGAGACTGCTCAGAGCATGGGGACAACATGCAGGAGGAGAAACTAGGAGTCAGGGCCCATAGAAGAGCCACAGGTGCCCTGGGCAAGCGATGCACATGGCTGAACTCAGCGGAGTAGGGCAGATGGACACACAGCAGGTGCCTGTCCTGAATCAAGGGCTCTGCAGGGCACCAGAGAACAGGACATGGCTGGGTATTCCCAGATCACCATGTCTGCTGGCAAGTGACCCCACTGGCCTGAGAAGAGGTCACCAAAGAGCCATCCCAGACTGGCTGTAGAGAGGAAAGTGCACCATAGGAGTTGACCTCGCAGCCAGGAAGCACAACCATCACCCCCTGGGGACTGCAACCTCAGCGGACTGTGCCAATGACTCAGGATGTCACCTAGCCTCCAGCCAGAGCTGGCAAGCAAGTGCCTATACTGTCCCTCCATGCCCTCCCTATTCCTGGCATCCCAGCTCCAGCATGTTAGCATGTCAGGGCTGGCACAGCAGTCTGTAAACCTCACTGGATCCTGCCAGCAGCTATCCAGCTGCTCCCTGATGGCTCACCTGTTTGTGATGGGTGCTTCCAGCGGTGTGATGGAAACCTTCAAGTCTCAGGGTTGCAGGAACTGTGAATCTATCAGAGGCTCCAAAGGCTGCTTCAGCAAGACACATGCTGCCCTCTCTTGATCCCCACTCTGAATCTCTGAAGGGCCTCCATATCCCTGGCCTTCGTTGCAGCCTGGCATGGGGTGGGCCATCCTCCTGTGAGCCCCACTAGGGAGGGGAGCTTCTCAACTGCCTCCAGGTAAGCTCGGGGCAAGTACCTGAGGTGGGCAGGGAAGGCCCCAGGATAGAAAGACCTCGAGCAGGAACCTGGGGACAGAGACCACAGAGGATCCCTGCTCACTGGCTTGCTCCACATGCATCACTCTGCTTGATGAATTTTATACACTCCAGAACCACGTGTCCTAAGGTGGCACCGTCCACCATGGGCTGGCCCCTTCCACATCAATCACTAATCAAGAAGATGCTCCACCGACTTGCTTACAGGAGAATTTGGTGGAGGAATGTTCTCTACCGAGGTTCTCTCTTCCCAGATGACTCCTGCTTGTGTCACGTTAACAGAAACTAATCAACATGGAGGGCAAGGTCGAGGGAAACACAAAGACACCCCACAGCTCTGCAATCTGTTTCCCATCTTCCAGAACAACCAGATTTGAGCAGTGACCTGGAAAGTCATTGGGTCCTACAACTGGCTGATTTCTTTTCAGCCATTCCTGGTCAATCCTGCCCCTAGTGACAGACAAACTTTTATTACACTAGTGTCTTTCTATTATTTTGTGCCTGCTTCTTTTTTGGGCTTGTAGATATTTTTCTCTTGGCAGAACAGGATGTGTTCTGTAACTCACATGTCCTCACCACTGGATCCCACATGGAAACAAGCCACTTAGAAATGATGGAGGAGACCTCATCAGCTGTGATCAACTGACCAAAGCAGACAGACTTCATGACCACTGACTGTCTCTTAGTTAGCCTTGAGGATGACCTCTTGAAACTTGTCAGGCTATAGTTAAAGGGACTCAGACACCCTCAGGACAGGAGCTGTCCCAAGCCACACACTGCGATGTAGAAGAAAAAAGCTTGGTACACCACAGGGCACAGCAGTCTTGATGTGAGAATGAATCAGTCTTCTCTACAATGCTGCTTTCCTCAGGAACTGTCTCAGTGGGGCGGTCCCCCATTCCCTAGCACACACATTGATGGGACACCTACATCCTCCCCAGCACGCACCTCAGAACAGCATTGTGGTATAGGGCATAACATTACAGCTCTCTAGTTTGGTGGCCCTGGAGTTAAAAGGGCACCCCTCTGTCTCAAGATGTCTCCTGGAGAGACATAAGGAAATGTCAATTCCCTCCAGATAACAAACACATCAACCAACCAAAGAAGGCACTCTGTGACACTTAATCTTGATTGCCAGCTCGAAGGGATCCAGAATCAAATAAGACTGATTTCTGAGCAGGTCTGGAAGGCATTTCCAGGAAGAATTAACAGAGCGGGGGAGACCCTCCCCTAAAGCAGAAAGCACCTTTCAGGGCAGCTCAGTATGATGCGATCCCAGGGAAGGCAAGGATGTTTGCCTGTCTGCCTTTGTTGGTGAGTGCATCCATTCTGTTCCTCCTGTTCCCATCCCCTGTTGCTGTCAGATGCCACCTTCTTCAGCTCTCCAGGAATCCTCCAGGCCTTCAACACCGGCTTAGGATGGAAGAGGTGTTCTGTTCGATGGGCTGAGCAGCTACTGGGTTCTCAGCCTCTCCAGTCTTCAGACAGCCACTGTTGGACTATTTGGTCCATGCAAGGCAGTCTAGTGAACCCTTTTGTCATCCATTTCCCTTTCATAGGTTCTGCTCCTCTAGGGAACCCTGAATAATGCTCTGTCCAAGATAGGCTTTCTGGACTAATAAGTTTACTGGGGCAACTTAGATGACTGTGCAGAGATTCAAAGGCAGCTCTGAGAAGCCCTACCTCTTATATATATATTACAGCAAATAGAGTCCCAGGGACTGTGAGGGGCGCTCCAATAATCCCATGAGCCTCTAGGACCTCCTCTCCCTCCATGACGGAGTGCTTACAGTTCACATCTTAGGAGGGTTACGTGCAGGTGATCAGAGGTACTCTGCTTCAAGATGGAGTCGGCGATGTCCACCCCATCCGCTAGACCTCTCACGCCATACTGCAACATCTCACTACTGCAACATCTGCTGCAGCCTGCTTCCTAACACACCGCTGCTAAGCAGGAAGCCAGTTCTGACAGGCTAAGACTTGTGTGGAAAATACATTTAAAATACAACCCCCAACTCCGGCCCAGAAATCTCGCTTTGACAATTTCAGGCTCTGGCCAGGATGGTGCCACCATCTGTGACACAGACTTCTTCAGGAAGAGTGGGACACATGGGGTCTTCTGCAAGGAGAAGATCATCCTGCTGTGTGTCAGGCTTCCTGGTGGGAACCTCAGTCCTTAATCCTGTCTCATTGTCTACCCACAGCTCTCCATTCTTACCACCCAAGTCCCCACCCCAGGTCAGAGCCACCACTTTAAGAGGTCAGGACCCCAGGGCCTGTCCATTCCGCTCATTGTCTGTATATTATTACTAAATTGGCTATAACCATATCACATTGAACCAGTAGGTGCCTCTGTGCCCCAAACGGAAAATTAATTAAGTTTAAGGCTTCGGGTTACGTAAAACAAATTAAGTCTCTGCCTCACCAATTTATGTCTCTAAACCTTGACTCTCAGTTTACTTAGGATATGAGATCTTTGAGTAAAACAGAACATACCTTAAAGAATGGAAGCCATGTGGATATGAGATTACATGAACCGATTCAACTTAGAACTAGGTCAAAAATAAGGTTTTTAACCCCCGTGCATGGGAGAACTCCAGGCCTTTGAATTATTCATGCTACCGCGCACGCTACTGTTTTAAATGAGACGACTGAACGTTGGTTTGGAAGGTCATTACACCCAGGAAAAATGCAAATGGGTTTTCCTTCTTTTTAATTGTCACAGCCTGAGAATCGCCCCCACGTGGAAATGAAATGGAAGCAGGTTCCATCCCTGGTGGGGAGACCAGCTCCTCTACTGATGCCTCTTCTCAGATGTAGATTGGGAGCCTGTTCCCCAGGGCAACTTCTTCTCCATGGAGACCCCGCACGCCCCCCACTTGATGGGTGAGGAAGAGAATGGAGGTACTATTTAAAGCATGTTCTAATAATCGAATAATAAGGCATCTCCTTCTTGGAGAGGGTGGAATTGGGGGCAAAGCTCAATTAGCCTAGAAAATATCCCCTCAGCCTGACCATTGAGCAGGAGCGGTCCCATCAGAATCACTCCTGAAAGTCCTACACCAGAGCTTCCTTCTGGGAGCTCAGGAGGTATTGGGACTTGCCCAGGGCTGCTAGCTATTTAATGATGGGTGGGTGTTTGACTCCCTTCTGGTCCCAGCCTGGTGCTCTCCTCTCAGCAACATTAGCAAACACACTGGGAGACAGCTTTTCTGAGTAGGAGTCAGGTTGGCCCCCTTCAGAGCATGCTCCGGCTGGCCACACATTCCCTTGTGCTCCTGTCCTAAGTCAGAAACTCCTTTCCTCCAGTGCTACCGCCACCCCTGGCTTCATGGTCTACCAGGTGCACAGTCGCTGTGGGCAAAATCAGAAGACTCTCCTTCTCCTGGAACCACAGGCAGAGGTGGAGAGTCAGGCACACAGATTTCCCAGGCTCAGGAAGGTCCCCAGCCTCCAAGCTCCAACAGCTGTTTCTATCCAAAACAACAATGGCCAGATCTTTGTGTATATAGCATTACCCAAAGGAGCTTGGGAAAATCTTTGGGTATACATCTAGCTTTCAGAATTGCCCCTTCACCATACAGCAAGAATTACTCTGATGGTCAGAGGTATCAACTTTGACTACTGGCTTGGGTACTCACAAGACCTGAGCCAGTTTTAGGACAAGGCATTCTCAGAACATTCCTATCATGCCCCTACAGACCCACAGACCTGCTCTGTAGACAGAATAAAGACCTCCATTCACAACACCTATTTCCTAATCTTGGAAACTGTGACTGCCACTTTACACAGAAGGGCCCTTGCAGGTGGGACTAACAGGAAAGACTGCCTTGTGCCTTCCACTCTCTGATTTGACCTTCTGGTCTAACAGGCATTGAGGGGACCTGACCCAGGAGCAAAATGTAAGGCTGGAAAGTTCAAGGGTCAATGGGAAGACAGGATGTGATGCACACAGGTATGCCAAGAGGCATCTACTGTGGCCTGGATGGACTCAGGAAGGTGGCTGAGATGAGGTTTTGTTCTTCATCTTACTCCCTCTCTTTAGAAACTTTACATATATCCCACCAGCAGCTATTTTTTCACATTTTTTCTGTGTTTTTAATTGCACAGAGTAATGGGGCACAGGGTAGCACTTCTACATGTGTACCCCATGCACTAACGAAACCAGCATCCAGCTTTCTTCACCCCCCACCCTCTCTCCATCACTGCTTTGTGCTCAGGTTAGCTTTTTCTCAGCTTCTACATTGAGGGAACATATGCGGAGCTTGTTTATCTGTGTCTGACTCATTTTTATCTCACACAGAATCCTTCAGTTCTACCCATTTTGCTGCAGGTGGCAGGATGTCACTCTTCTTTGCAGCTAAATAATACTCCATCATGTATCCATTCCGTATCTTCTCCACCCACTCCTCCCTCAACTGGCACTGAGGCTGGTTCCACAACTGGGTCATTCTGAATGGTATGACACGTCTCTCTGGTACGGTGACTTCATTTTCTGTAGATCAGAACAGAACAGGGTGTAAAGACACAGCCTGTTCTGCATGCCTGCATTGCAGAGGGAACAGACAGGTGCCTCTATTGGAGCTTCCACAAAAAGGGAAAGTGACGGGGGGAGGGGTGGGCAGCCAGCACACAAGTTGGATCCAGATAGATGGTGCTTGAGATAACAGTGGCCACCTGGATAAGGTCCATCAGCCTAGGCAACATGGCCAGCTCCTACCTAAGAGGAAACTAGGGACTCTACACCAAAGGCTAGCACTGGGCATGCTGGAGCTGGAGCAGGCAGAGAGAGAGAGAGAGAGAGAGAGAGAGAGATTGAGATGGAGATGGAGACAGAGACAGAGACAGGGACAGAGACAGAGGTAGAGGTAGAGAGAGAGAGAGAGAGAGAGAAAGAGATAGAGATAGAGATAGAGATAGAGATAGAGATAGAGATAGAGATAGAGATAGAGATAGAGATAGAGATAGAGATAGCAAGAGAGAAGCTGGACTTGACAAGGGCTTCCGAAACTCCAAAGTCCACCCCAGTAACACACCTCCTCCAACAAGGCAACACCTACTGATCCTCAAACAGTTCCATCAACTGGGGACCAAGCATTCAAACATAAGAGCCTATGAAGGACATTCTCATTCAAACCATCAGACTCCTTTACAACCTGAAATGCTCTTGGCTGGGGACCATTTTGACTGGGATAAAAAGGATAGCGTTCTTGGACCAGACTGTCCTTTGTCCCTCCTCATAATGCAAATATAGATTTGCATTATGAGAACAGCTGATAAAATGATAGGGAGGCTACCTGGCGTCCTCCAGCCATTAACTTTCTCTGTCTGGTGTGTGTGTGTGTGTGTGTGTGTGTGTGTATGTGTATCAGTGGGAGACAGCATCTCTCACTGAACCCGAAGCTCGCTGTTAGAGCTAGACTAGCTGGCCAGCATGCTCCAGGACTCTCCTGTTCCCCCACCCCTAACTTCCTTGTCCCAGGAAGTAGAGTTACAGATTCGTGTCCCGCCTAGCCCAGTTTTCACATGGGCTCAGTGAATCAGGACTCAAGTCCTCAAGCTTGAGCAGAAAGCACATTACCCACTGAGCATCTCCCCAGCCAGCCCTCTGCCAACTTTGCCTTTATCTCACTCTGGAACCTTCTCCTTCATCTCATGTCAACCTGTGCTCTGGATGTGAGTCTCAGCTCAGCTCCTCCACACTGCCAACTTGGTCCCGAAATGTCTGACCCCTGCAGAGAGCTGCGGTCCAGTCACCTCATGCCCTACAGCCCACCCTTGAGGTACCTTCCACCCATCAGAGCCATTACTCCAGCCAGAATTTGCACTTATGCTCTGTCCTCTTCATCTGACTTGCCTGTACTCAGCAGCCTAGACATATTACACTTGGGCAAGAGCCACATGGCTCCTGTGATCTGTTTCTTGTAAGCTGGTTCAAGGCAGTGACCTGGGGTTCACCTCAGGATTTCTAGTCACCCAGAGAACCAGAAAGCACTTCCTCCCCTTCTCTAACGCATTTTGGAGAGTGAACTGCTTTGTGTTCCTGAGAACTCGATGCTTTTCTTCCTCCCATGCCAGCCAAGGAGCAATATTATCCAGGTGATTTTGAGGAGGTTGGTATGAGGCATCACCACTTAAAAAGAAACATGCTTCTGCCCAACCGTCAACCTGGATAAGCTGTGGGCACAGGCTGGTGAGCAGACATGGGCAGATGCTACCCAAGGTGAGAATGGAGCTGCTCCCATCATTGATGTTGTCTGACTGGCCTACTACAAGGTTCTGGGGACAGGAAAGCTCGTCAGTGTGAAAGCCAGACCCTTCAGCAGAGGAGCCAAGGAGAAGATTAAAGGTGTTAGGGGAACATGTGTCCTGGTGATTTGAAAGGTTCATTAAACACTAACATTAAAAAAAAAAAAAAAACCAAAAACAACAACAACAACACACTAACATTAAAAAAAAAACACTAACATTCTTTTCTAGTAACTAGATAAATAGATAGATAGATAGATAGATAGATAGATAGATAGATAGATAATTAAATAAGTCAAAATAGAGTGGTCAAAACAATACATGAGCTCAACCTCTGGCCTTCACAAGAGCACACAGGTGCATACACACACACAAACTTATATTCACACATAAGAATGCAATCAAATCCGGTGGTTCATACTCATAATCTCAAGATTTGAGAGATACAGGCAGAAGATGGCTAGTTGAAGGCTGGCCTGAACTATACAGTGAGTTCCAGGATAGTCAGGATTGTATAGTGTGACCCTGTTTGGTTTTGCTTTTATTTTTTTCCTTTAAGAAAAGATGTACTTGAATATTGGTTTGTCAGTCTCAGGCCTTGAGAAGACAAAGAAGAAGAAGTAGGGAGCTCACACATGGAATCATAGTGTGCAGAGACACGGTGGCCATATAGAGGAGTGCTGGTGTGTCCAGCAAGGTCTGATGCCTGAGGTTACAAAAGAGCCACCAAGAGTGCCAAGAGAGGCCTGGAGAGCCTGACATAACGGGCAAGCCATACCCAGTGATGGGTTTTCCAGTTCTGGTGGCTAAGCCTGTTATCTCATCTACTTGGGAAACTGAGGCAGAAGGATAGAAAATCAAAGTCAACATGGGAAAATTAGATTCTGTCTCAAAATAAGAAGTAAAGGGGTTGTAGAGATAGCTCAGAGGTTAAGAGCACTGGCTGCTCCTCCAGAGGCCCTGCATTCAATTCCCAGCAACCACATGGTGGCTCCCAACCATTGATAATGAGATCTGGTGGCTTCTTCTCTCATGCGGGTGTACATGCAGGCAGAACACTGTACACATAATAAAGAAATAAACATTTTTAAAAAGTAAAAAGGGTTAGAGTGTTGCTCAGTATTATAAGGTCATGGGTTCAACCCCTACTACTGTAAAAGATAGGGGAGAGGGGACAAGGAGAGAAAGGAGAAGAGAGAGGAGAGGGGAGAAGTAGGAAGAGGGAAAGGAGGAAAAGTGAAGGAGGAGGATGTTTGCACTTGATGAAGTGTGATGTGATATCCCAGAAAGCTCACCTCTACCTGACCTGGCAAGTGAAATGTGCCTTCCTTTGGGAGCTACATATGTACCAGGATTTCCACCCTGGGTTAGTGAGTTGCACAAGTAGAAGTGACACTCTTTCCTTCTTCTGTTAAGCCAGCCCATGAAGAAATGACCACAAACAAACAAACAAACAAACAAAAAAACTCCACTTTTGAGACCAATTTTCTATTATTTGGGATATTAAAACAAATGTTCATCAAACCATATTATGTAAAAATAAAATGTATCTTAGTACCACAGAGATGGCTCAGCAGTTAAAAGGCACTGACTGCTCTTCCAGAGGACGTGGGTTCAATTCCCAGCACCCATATGACAGCTCTGTAGTGCCAGTTCCAGGGGATCTGACTCCCTCACACAAACATACATATAGTAAAATACTAACGCACACATAATTTTAAAAGTACATCATAAAATATGCTTTCAGATCCTCATAAAAATGTTTGAGGGTGTAAAGAAACCAAATGGTGCCAGGAAATGGTGGTACACTCTTTTAATGCCAGCACTCAGGAGGCTCAGGAGGCAGAGGCAGTCAGATCTCTGCTAGTTCAGGGCCAGTCTGGTGTACAGAGTACGTACCAAGACAGCAAAGGCTACACAGAGAAACCCTATCTTGAAAAACAAAAACAAAAACAAACAAAAAACTAAAAAGTTTGGAGGATGTTGGTGCCCTGCTGCTGGATGCCACCCACACTCCACCTCCTGAAGTTCACCTAACAGTAATCAGGCCAACAGGCTTGTGCCTTCAAGCTGGGTAGCTGTCATGGTCTCTCAGGCCAGCCTGTATCCAAGGCTCCAGAGGGAAATGTTTTAGTGCATTAAAAAAAAAAAAACAAAAAACAAACCTGTAATTGAAGGTCAATCCTCCCCCAACTAGGAAATGGTTTGGAGGCTCAGAACGAGGGCAAGATCAGATCAGGCAGCCTACACTAGCAGAGGGAAGCAGCGGGTGGAGCTTCAGGCCTTCAAGGCCAAGGTAAAAGTTTGCCAGAGCAGCTGTGTGAGCCGGTGAGATTTGGAAGGCCACTGGGGGCTAGAGAATGGTACTCAGGATCCCAAACACCTCGCAGGGGGCTTCTCAGAAGACAGTTACACACTGAAGCCGCTTTTCAGAGAGCTGGGCGCCCCCTTATTGCAGGATGGCAGGAGGAGGTTTGGGGGAAGCGATCAAGTTCAGGCGGAGTTGCAAGTTTTGGCTTTCCCTCTGGGGTCATGGCTTCTGACCCACTCCTGTGGCTGGGGAAATGAGTGAGGATGATTAGCAGGTTGAGAGAATTTAATGTGGGGGCGTTGGGGGCGATGGGTGGGGCATAGCCAAGCCCCAGCCTTCTGCTTCCCTGTCCAGCAAAGCCCTTACCCGGCCTGGTTTCTCGCCCTTCCATAGAATGGCGATTCCTTGTAAGAGGAGCGAGAGCTAAGCTTGCTCTGAAAGGTCCAGGGGAGAGAAAGCAGCGTTTTGCCCCGTGGGTTTATGCCTTTCCGGCCAGTTCCCTCTTCCCCGCCGCATGCACCCAGGTGTTTAGCCTTTTAGACTTTATCTTCATTGGACGCCAGGCCTTCCCCCCAAACAATAGCTTTTTAACGAGGTGTCCGGATCCCCTGCTACAGTGATCTCCCCTCTGGGCCACTGAGGATGAGAAGGGGCGGCGATCCGTAATCCCTCCTAACCTCTGACCTCTCCCTCCTCCCATCTCACCCCCTCTCCTGCCCTCCCCCCTTCTCCAAGGTTCTTTTAGCAAAACAGCGTGTAAACTTAAAATCTGAATGCCAGAGTGCTCAGGAGGCAATGACCACGGGAGAGACATTTCTTCCCAAGTGTGAGACGCAGATGCCACCGAGGCCCAACTGGCCAGGGAGAGAGCTCTGCCTGGCAGCGCGCGGGTCGATATCTGCCGATCGATTCCTCTCTAAAGGGGCGGCAGGGGCTTCAGCTAAGAGTAAGGCGGGGAGGCTGTGTGTGCACCAGCCGGAGGCAGATGTGGGTGTCCTCTCCTCCCTCCCTCTCCTCCAACACTAGGACACCAGGGAGGCAATCGATGACGTTAATTTTAAAAGGTGCGAGTTGGTGGTGAGAGACTTGAAAGACACAGCTATTCCGGATGGGGACCTTCGTTCCGGAAGCAGCCAGATCAAGTCTCAGGCTTTGCCCAGGATCTCAAGAAGTACTCAAAGACGCCCGGCGCTGGGCGAAGTGGTGGGGGTGGGGGCGCAGGGGGCGGTGTGTCACCTAGGTCCCTGTCGGAGAGCCTTCTAGCTTTTGGGTGGGTGGGGCCGTGCTCCTTCCACCCTGGAGGGCCACCCTTTCACTGGGTCCTGAGAAGAGGCTTTGAAGTTTCAGTCTTTGCTCGCCCCCCTCCGCTGTCTCGCCCTGCTGCAGCGCAGTACCGCTGAGTCCGCGCGGTGGCCCCAGCTTTGTCGCTAAGCACTTTTTGCAGGAGCTCATTGGACCACGTCGGTGGGGCGAGCACAGCCCTCTGATCTGTGAGCTGGGAAGATTTCAGCGCTTCATTCACAAATCCACGCCCGGCGGTCCCTCGATGTGCGGGGGGGGGGGGGGGGGGCTGGTCACGGGGGAGGGGATCTCATTCCTGTCGCACCCTTCTTTTCCAGTAGGCCCTTCAAGGCACTAGATTTTGGGGGGCAGGGAGGTGGATGCTCGGGGAAATGGCCTTTGCCTCCAGGGAAAAGCTCTGGAGCCAAGTCGTCTCTTAGTCCTTAGTTCTGATTGCCTGGCCCCGGGCACCGCCTAGGAGGCTCCTCCTCCCTAGAAGGCAGGAACGCAGCCCCAGCGCCTTGCTTCAAGCCAAGGCAGGCAAGTGTAAACTCTCATATCCACCCCAGCGCCCCCTCTTTAGGCACCTCGTTGCATACGTGAAGTCACTAAGAATCACTCCCAAACTGCTTGCCAGGAAGTTGCTGCCGGCGTAGATGACTGAGTGGCAGATAGCCACAAGGATTTGGTTTTCTTCACTGGGGGAAAGTTATTCACTGCAGCCCTGCGAGCCTTACACTAAAAGCTCCGATGAGAGGATCCCCCTAACCGACTGGGGAAAGCAGAGAGGGAGCAAGTGGAATTAGGAGAGCCGAAAGAGCGGCTGTGCTGTTAGGAAAGCTACTAATCTGGGGAGGAGAGGCTGGCTCACTGGATCGCACTGCCACCCACCGCCGCACAAAGCTAGCTCCCGCCGGTGCGCGCGCTCGCTGGACGAGCTTCCCCGGCCACACTCGGCTGACGGCGGCGTCGCACCCTGGTTAGCCCCGGCGGTCTGACTCCCCGCTGGGCAGAGACGCCCCGCGCCCCGCTCTGCAGCGCTGGGCCATTCCAGAGGGGCCGGGGGACAGCGGGGCCCTTTCTCCCACTCCGCCCCGGGTGCCTAAGAAATCCCGTCCCCCAAGCCACGGTAGGCCTGTGACTCCTCCAGCTCCTCCCCACTCCATCACTTCAGAGGATTGCAAGTACCTGGTTCCCCAGAGAGGGAGCTCTGCTTCACGCAGCAGGGTCGCTTTTTTTCCGTCACTTGGTTTTATGTTTTTCCAGAAGTTTCCAACAAGGAAAGAAAAATCTCCCCGGTCAAAAGGGTTACAAACCTGCCATTAGGCTGTTCTTGGACCTTGGCCTACACTCGCGGTTTGTGGGAACCTCTGCCCAAATCCCTTTTGGCCTCTGACTCGGGAGAAAACCCCTGCGATGAGGTTTCTGACCCAAAGAGACAGCGTCCGGCGCCGGGTTTTCAGGCCGCAGCCCTTAGGACTGCTCTGACGGAGGCTCCGCTGAACTCGCGTGCAGCACAGAAGGCCGAGAGTGCTAAGTGTGTGGCCTTTGTTTGAGAAAACTGTGCTTTGCCTTGTGAACGAGTCAGGGTGTTTGGGGACCCAACATTCTCGGGTTCTAGCCGAAAGCAGCCGGAGGGATCCCCTCGCCAAAGCCCCCCCCCTCCCCGCCCAACACCTGCAACCCAAAGGCTGCACAGGGCTTCCGAGGTCGGCCCTGGCGGTGCAGGCTGCGAACTGGAAATGGGCAGCTAATTAGAACAGCTCCTATTTCTTTGCTCCTGACGGATGGGGGAGTGAAAATCCTCAGGAATGTGAGGGCATTAGCTCTGAACGCGGGAAATCCTTGGCATATCCCATTTCTTTCTCCAGGCCGTGTTAATTCTCCGGACCGTGTAGGGTTACTCACGTTTGCCTTCCTCGCGGAGGCTGTTTGTCTTATGGGATTAACTGGTGAGAGACACACAAAATCCACGAACACCTCAACATGAAATTATCACAGCACAGAAAGGCTTCCAGAAAGAACGGAATCAAATCTGGGTTTTGCTTTCCTCGGAGCCGGGGGTGCTGGAATGGGAGTAAAAGGAAAGGTGAGCTTGCCGGGAGGCACACGGTGGCTCCCAGTCTCCGCTGGCAGTGAGATGGGACATCTGGCCAGGGTAGCAAACACTGGGGACTAGAGGTGTGACGCTAGAGCCCATTTGAGGGAGCCCATGAAGGTCATGACTGAGGCTTTGTGCTTAGAAAAGGTCGCCATGCTTTGATAGCGTTTGCTTCTGAAGTTGACACTGGAATTGCCTGGGTGCAGGGATCCCCCACATACATTCACATATGCACACACACTAAGGGTGTGTGCTGTACACGTCAGTGAAAAGTACACTGAAGAAATTATCCACTGCTGGCCTCAGAAATCCAGCAATAGTTTAGCAAATGTAAAAGATTCTGAGTCGAATGCGGTTTAGTCACATCTTTATATTTGATAGAGCAAAACAAAATACTTCTATGATTTTAATTCATTCATTAAAAAATAAATAATGTTCTCCCTCATTGTTAACCAAGTCCATGCAAGGTGGGCCCAGTTCAGTGATGTTCCTTTTGGAAAGGGGTATAATGGTTGGGTATTATAGTAGCCTAATAGCTGTAGGTAGGTCAGCTGGGCCCACCCAGATGCTTACATTAAACCTGTGTGTACTGTCTAGCCACTCAGACAGCGTTTTCAAAAGAGTTCAGAAAGCAGCCTTTCCGGGATATCTGTAGGGACCGGAAGAGAAGGTTCTGTGAGATGAGTCCACACTAGGATGCTCTCTCGAACTTCTTGCTTTTTTCAATAAGACTGGGAGGAAGACAATGGGTCCCAGCCCCAGCACCTATACAGATGGTGAGGCTGCAGGGAAAACTCATGACCTCAGACCATTCCTTCTAAATTTTTTGTACTTGGTTGACTAGGCCTACAGGTCCACCTTGCGAACCAAGCTCAGGGGTACAGTTTCTACGCTGGTGCTGGTGCTGGTGCCACTTTCTTCCTGTATGCCATTTGGAGGCCATTTTCCCTGTCTTGGGCTTCTTAACAACTCGAGAAATGGTCTGTACCCGTACAGTGACAGGTGTGCAAGAGCCAACCAGGGTCCAATTCTGTGACCAAGGTGTGGGTCTGCTTGACTTTTTCAGAGCAGTGGGCCCTAATGGCCTCCCCCAGTTTCCACATTTGACCAAGATGAAGACTAGCATCTTCAAGAACAGGGACAGCTGTAGGCAACTTGTCAGGGAGGCACCAAGAGTCCTGGTGGAGAAGGAAACCCAGGGAAGCTTGGTTGGTGTCAAGAAAGGTATGCCAGCACCAACAAAGCAATTTGGAGATACTCCTGGACGAAGTTTTCAGGGGACGGTGGTAGGAAGTAGTTTACCTCCGCTGGGCTTGGAAGTCTCCCCACCTAACCCATCTTCCTCCTGGCTCTCCCGGACCGTTTTCCTGTATCTGGTCACTTCACCACCTCCTTTCGTGACTGCAAAGGAGTGATGGTTGAGCGCTGCGCTGCCGCTGCGTTTCCCCGGAAGATTCTGGCAAGCTGACAGGGCAGTGCTGCGGCAGGCTCAGGACCCTGGCTTGTGCCAGCAACAAGCCAGCGACCCGGCTCTTCCACCCTTGCGGGTGCTCCTAAAATGTCTGACTCACCCAGACTAAGGTCTGGTCGGTTATGGCCTGGTGCCCCCAGCCCTCTTTCCGGGCCTATATCTCTAAGCAGTTCAACTTTTTCCTTTCTGGAGTTGTGCGGATGTGCTTCTGGCCCCAGTCTAAGTCAAACACAGTCTGCAGGACCATCCTTCACTCAGGTGAGCACAGGCACAAGACCTGGACCTGGGGTCCACTGCCCTGGTCTTTCCTACCATTCTTAGATTTGGGCCTTTGTCTGCAGGCAGGTCGCAATGGCAGCATCAGGAGCCGAGAGACGCTCGCCTCACGGTGGAGGCGTCTCTGCCACTGGCTTAACATCCCACCCAGCGTCCAGGTCCAGAGTATGGACCTCGACTCTCGCCGGGGTGAGGAGCTGGCAAACCTGGCCTGATTTGGCTAGGGGAGGTGTCGCTCTCTAGAGCTGCGTCCCCGCCGAGCTGCGGACCTTGCTCTCGCTGCTTTCGTTATTTCTTGGAGTTCCCGCATCACTGAGAGCAGTTAGGGCAGTGCGGGACGGTAAAGGGCCGAGAAACTCCTGTTCCCGGGGCTTCGTCTCCAGAATGAGGAAACCAAAACCAAACAAGCCTGCGAGTCTTGATGCTGCGACAGCGGCTTTCGATTGCAACCCACTTGAGAGTGACTGAGTCCGCTGTGCAGACGCTGCTTTCCCCTTTGTGCCCTCGGAGGCCTCTCTTTGTCCGCTCACTTCGGACACACGGAGTGGAGTTCCATGGAAGCGGGTGCTTTGCGGGCCCACTGCTGGTCCCCGGCACACGCGGGAGGGAAACGGTGTTCTGAGGCAGGAGCCGCCCGAAACGCTCGGAGAGGGACAGATGGCCGCCGCTGGCTCCTCCGAGAGAGCGCCGAGGTCTGCGACCGCAGGGCACTGAAAGCGGATGAGGGCCCGCCCGGCGCAGTGGCTGAGCCGAAGCTAAAGCCTCAGACCCGGGTGAAGCAGATCTGGAAACTGGGTGCACTTCAAGGCACTCCCCCACCCCCACCCCCCAAAAAAACAAAGCTGCCCCTATCACAGAAGGAGCAAAAGGCCGGTCTGGACCTCCAAACCCACTAGAACCCCCCTGAAAGCCGGGAAGCCGCGGTACTGGAAATTTCCCCAACTCTAGCACGCTAAGACTTAATTACCTTCCCCTCAGCTTCACCCACTGGAAAAGGTCCTTGCCCTTTCTAAAGGTGTCCTTTCTTGCGGTGCCCCACTGCTATGGATAACTCTTTCCTGGACTTTTCATTTTGGATAGCCCCACAACCTCCTCAATCTACAGTTTTTTGGATTCCTCTTCAGCCCCTCCCTTCCTCCGCTCGTGGCCTAGCTGGACTCTCCAGAGGAGCGCCAGGCCCAGGAACAGCCTAGGTCCTGCAGTCAAGGCTGGTCCTCAGGGTTTATGTTGCAGACCTGAATCTGAGGCTGGGACAGGGGGGCTGAGCACAAAGTCTAGCACCTCGGGTGTATCTGATGCTGGAGCAATCTACCTGAGACAGGGGTTCCCAAGAAAACACAACAGGTATTGTTTTCAAGGACAGATAGGGAAAAAAACTTGGAATGGGTTACAGGAATCTTGGAGCTCTGCCAGTCCATGCTGTGGTCCAGTTTAAGAGACAAGAAGAAATCAGAGCTTCCATTCACTGGCTGGTGAGAGCTCAAATGGTTTTTGTTCATAGGCTGCTCCCCAACACACTCACTGAGCCCGTGTTCTGAAAGGTAAACTATGACATTTCTCCTCTCTTCCTCTTCCTTGCTCTGTCTCTCTTCTAGGAAAGACCCAACAGGTTATTTTCCTATTCAAAAACCTTGGTGTGGTGCCCTTCAAATGAGAAAAAAAATAGAGGCAGGAAAAGACACTCTTCCCCCTAAATACAGAGTGGCTTCTCTGATTTAGACACCACACCAAGACCACCTCCGATAGCATGAACCTAAAACTTCTGGAGGGTAGGTGTCTGTGTGAGCTAACTTCCCCTGGGGATTATTGCCTCTGGTGAAACCTTCCAGGCAGACGACGTGTCCACCAGGAAGACATGGCTTGCTGTGGGTGCCCAAGTCCGGACATAACCGCCAGTTATGTCCAGACAGCCTGGCAGGCCTCCATCCTTGCCCTTCCCCAGGACCTGGCAGCTTCTTATAGGTGGCCACCTGGGCTTCAGGTGTGGTGGCCAACAGGCACTGTATGTGTACAACAGTGGCCGGCCTGGGGTTAGTCACCCAGCCAGGCCAGCCTGGGACCTCCCTCTGCTCGGATCCCAGGCTTGTCTGAGGATCAAGCACTCCTGTGCCCTTTCAGCTGCCCTTCTGGGTGTTTCTCAAAGTTAATACATTTCCATAAAAATGCTTTTTTTTCTTTTTTAGTAGACAGACGAGAGCCCATAGAAACCAGTATGTTTTGGTGGGGGAGAGAAAAGCAAACTGGAAGGACCATGGGGGAAGTGGGGGGGGGGATAGAGAAGGGCCATTCTGTCAGCAACTGGAGACAACTGGAGAGAAGTTTAGAGGGGGAATAAAGGCAAGAGAAGGGGGAAACAAATTGGGGCCCCCACCCTGTCACAGCATTCCTATTCTTTCAGATTAGCCGTGCTTTCTCGCAAAACCAGCTAAAATGCTTTAAGACAAAGGTGGCCTGGTGGGTTGGGGAACTCTGATGACTGGGGGAGGGGTGAATTGCCAAGACAGCTGCACTCAGGATCATTACTTTCGGGGCGGATGGTTTAGGGGTTTGGCTAAGCAGTCATCACTCCTTTCTAAAACAGAAGATTGTGTTACAACTCTTCTTAAAACATATATATTTTTAAATTTCTTTTTCCTTAAACGGAGCCCTAAATAGTACTCTCGAATAGATACAGATCTCCGTTCAGGCTCCTGATGGAGCCGCTTTCCACGGGTGGAATCCTTCCGTACGCACGTATATCCTGCACTGGCACAGGCGTGCACGCTGAGTCGAGTCTGCAGGAGCACCCCGCGCTCCCGTCTCGCGACCAGGACTCCACGCTGCCAGGTAACCAAAGTCAAATGTAAGTGACAATTTCCCCCTCCACCAGCAAGGAAAGCGGGTTACAAACCTCCCTTTGTACCTCGGCAGCTCATTTAATCTTATTTATGCATTTTTGTGCAAGGAATTGTGGGATCTCTTCCCACCGTAAACACTACGAGAATGTTAAAAATAACGATCTTCCAGCGCGTGTCCACTTAGGCGGAGCAGGGACATGGCGGGACTGTCACAAGGTTCCTCAGTTTCCCCGAACCGCGAGGATACGCGGGGGAAGAGGGACCGAGCACAGCGGACTCAGCGGCGGATCCGGCTGGGTTACGGGCTCCCGCGTCCGGAGCCCTGAGCGCGGCCTCTTTAAGGGGGGGAGGGGAGGCGGTGGCGGGGGAGGGGCGACAGGCGGTTCCTGTCACCGAGCTGCCGCCGGCGCGTCACGTGGACGCGCGGCGCGGCGGCCATTGGCCCGAGGCACGTGTCCAGGAGACCGGCCCGCGACGTCACTCGAGGGGGCTCTGTTAAAAATAAGAACAAAAATCCAGAGTGAAAGTGTCTCAGGTTGCGCCAAGTGGCCCGAAAATTTTTCCCGAGCCCGCGCGGAAACAGAGGCGGCGAGGGCGCGCGGGGCAGGAGGGCGCGCGGGAGGCCCAGCCCGACCCGGCCTCCCGCCCCTCACCCATGCGGCTCGGGCCGCGGGGCTGCGCGGGGCTCAGCGGGGGCGCAGGCGCTCGGCCGTGGGGCGCCCCGGCCCGCAGCGGGGCGGCGGCCTGGCGCGGGGAGCCCCGGGGCGGGCGCGGCACGGCGCGGGCCCGCCGGCCTCCATGTGCGTGCTGGCGGCGGCGGGCGCGCTGAGCGCTCGCGCCCCGCAGCCTCGAGGGCCGGCCGGGCCGGGCGGGCGGCGGCGGCCGAGCGGTGGCGGCCCGAGCGGGCCCGGGCGGCGGTGAGCGCGCTGCCTGCATGCGCGCAGCTCTGGCCCGCGGCGGCCGAGGCGGCGGCGCCGGAGCCCGAGGCGGCTGGCCACCGAGAAGAGCGCGGAGCCGCGCCGGCGCCCCGGGTCCCCGCTGGAGCGCGGGGGCCGTCTAGAGCCGGGCGCGTCGCCCAAACCGGGACCCGCGTCCCTTGACTCTCCCCGCGTCCCGGCCTGCCGGGAGACTGCTTATCTGTTGACGGGCTTCGGGGATCCGGACGTGGCTCGGCTCGGAGCGCGCCCCGCGACCTATAGGACTCCAGCCCTGGCCGCGGCGGCCGCTCGCGCCCTCGGAGGACTCGGCTGGCTAGGGGCGCGCTGGTGTCGGTGTGAGCCGCGGGTCGGCCGGAGGTCGCTTCGGAGGAGGGTCGGCGGAGAGGAGGTCTAGGAGTCTCCGTGAAGCATGGAGGAGAAGGATTCCAAGCCCAGCGAGGCGGCGGCGGAGGCGCAGAGGCAGCCGGAATCCAGCCCCGGCGGCGGCACGGGCGGCGGCAGCAGCCCGAGTGATGCGGACACCGGCCGCCGGCGGGCTCTGATGCTGCCCGCGGTCCTGCAAGCGCCGGGCAACCACCAGCACCCGCACCGCATCACCAACTTCTTCATCGATAACATCCTGCGGCCCGAGTTCGGCCGCCGAAAGGACGCGGGGACTTGCTGTGCCGGCGCGGGCGGAGCAAGAGGCGGCGAGGGCGGCGCTGGCGGTACAGAGGGAGGCAGCGGCGCGGGCGGAGCCGAGCAGCTCCTGGGGTCGGGCGCCAGGGAGTCCCGACCGAACCCAGCGTGCGCACCCAGCGCCGGAGGGCCGCTCTCCGCCGCCGCCGGCGACTCTGCGGCCGACGGAGAAGGGGGCTCCAAGACGTTGTCGCTGCACGGCGGTGGGAAAAAAGCCGGCGACTCCGGGGGTTCGTTGGATGGAGCGCTCAAGGCCCGGGGCTTGGGCGGCGGTGACCTTTCGGTGAGCTCGGACTCGGACAGCTCTCAAGCCAGCGCCACCCTGGGCGCGCAGCCCATGCTCTGGCCGGCTTGGGTCTACTGCACGCGCTACTCTGACCGGCCTTCTTCAGGTGAGCCCGGGGGACAGGAGTCCCAGCCCGCCAAGGGGAGGCCCGCGGGGCTGGGGAGGGAGCTTCCCGGGAATTTTTCACAGAGTAAAAGAATCAACATTTTCTCTTACACACACACACACACACACACACACACACACACAAAGACGCACACTCCTCACAGACAGTGCCAGAGCAGCAAGCAGCCAGGCAGTTGAAAGAAGGACTGGTTTTAGGGACACAGACTTAGGACACTGAAAGACAGAAATCTCTGTCTCATGGTCTCAGTCTCTCTCTCTCTCTTTCTCTCTCTCCAAAGTCTGAACCTGGTCAACTCACTGCCATCCTCAGGCCCGGAGCTCCCAGATCCCCCCTGAGCCAGCTATCCCAAGGCTGTGTGCTCTTCTCCACTCTTGGCCTAGGGGGACCACTAAGGAGGAACAGGGGGAAGGACTCCGGGAAAGTAGTGGAAACTGAGGCACCTTTTCCCCTTTGTCACTTTTTGGAGAACCGTGTAGTACCACACATCCTGCCAGCATGCAGCTTGGAGAAGGTACAACCACCTCCGAACCTCCAGCCCCCAAGCCAAAAGGAATCTTCTCTTCAAGGGTTTTATAGTGCTGCCAGGAGTGAGGAAGAGGCGGGTTTCAGAGAGTGTGAGGAGGCTTGGGACACGTTTTCTCCGTTCCTTTATAATTTTTAGGACCTCATAAAAACCACCAGCCACATTCGATGCGGGTCTCGGTTAGGGAGCGCCATTAGCGATGGGTTTCATTTGTCCATGAGCTCAGGGAGGCCCCATGGCCACCGAATCCTCAGTTGTTTTACGTGTGTCCTTTACTTATGTTTAGAGCGAGACGGGGTCGCTCTCACTGCCTTCCTGCTGCATCCAGTGTATGTCTGATGAAATCCAGTTTTTTGCTGCTAGACCTGAAATTTGCTCCATTGTTCTCGACTCCCTCCTTTGTTAATATTTAATTAACATATAGGCTCACAAAGCCGACTGGCCTTGAGTCGCGGTCGGCTTTGTGCGGCGCCCGCGCGTGAGTCCGGCCCGCGCCAAGCCTTGGCGCCCGGGGCTCCTGCAGCACCGCCCGCGTGGCTCGCCTCGCAGCTTTCCGAGGCTTAACGAAACCCCTTCCCTGTAAGTAGGATTTCTTTCCTCGGCTTTTAAGAAGGAGCGGAGGGGCAGAGGGTGCTTACTGAGGTTTGGCTCTATTTCCGAGTCCCCTAAGCGCTTTTTAAAAAAGAATTCGCAGGAAGAGAAACCGAAAGTATGGTTTTCAGATGTTCTTTCTCTGAAATAAGAGTTTTCGGAGGCTGAAGTGTGTGTGATGGAACACGAACCCTAGGGTGGAGGAGACCGAAGGACAGAGACCTCGTTCTTCCCAGGGAGGGAAGGAGATGAGTCTGAGCTCCCGCTCTGGAAGTGGGAGGTCTAAGGAGGCCTCCCCCGCCCCCCCTCCGTGGTCTCAGCCTCCAGTCCTAATATTTCTGCGGGTCCCAGGGTCGACCCGAGACCCTAGAAGCTTCACTGGCCAGGCGAAAGCCAGGTCCAAGGATGCCGCGCCCTTGCTCCCCCCGTCCTCAGCGTGGATGCGAAGGTGCCTGTGTGGCGCGGCGGGCGCGTGCGACCGCGGGTACACCTAAAACACCGGGAGTTGGCGCTGCACGCCCTCACCTCCTCTGTTGCCCACAGACCCTTTTCCTTTGGCCTCTGGTCAGCGCACCAGGACCCCACTTGGCTGGAGGTGGGGGAGTCATCGGCCTGGCTCTGCAGGCCGGCCCTGACCCGCCTGGATGGGCACTGCGCGGGTAGGGGAGTCAGTACCGCTCAGCCTCTGCGCGCTTCAGGGCAGCACTTTAGGCCCCTAGCTCTGAAGGAGGCCCTCTCCAGCCTCTTCTGCTTGTCGCGGAAGGGGACTCGACGGAGGGGCGGCGAAGCGCCTCCAAAGTTGATTCATACTCTTTGCACCGAGACGCAGAAAGAAAGTCTCAGCTCCTAGCCAGTGTGTGGCCTGGCTGGCCTTTCCCGCACCCTGTGAACCTTGTGTCTAAGGGAACCCTCTATCCCAAGACTCTTACCACTTTACCCTTTGCTTTGGATGGCTAGGTCCTGGGACCCTGGCACCCACCACACTTGCCCCCCCCCCTGGCAAATCCGTAGGGAGAAGGGGGCGGGAACAGCAGAGGAACCCTTTGTGAGGAAGCTCTTGGAAGGGTCACTTCATGTTCTTGCCCAGCTCAGTCGGGTGGCCTGCTTCTGATGAGGCAGCCCCGGGTCTGGGGTGGAAGGTGACAAGAACAAGCCACCAGGATCAGCACCCCAGCAGCAGCCAGACCCCTCTACTGCGCAGAAGGCCTGAAGGGAGCGATAGATGCCAGAGGCTCCATCAAAACAATGAACTTGGGCTCACCAGGCTGCAGGAGCGGCTCAGCCCTGTCCCCTGCTTGTGGACCACACCGCTTTGCCATCCTGTTGGAGGTTCCATACAGAGGGGGACAAGATTCCCCCTGACTGTCTAGCCTACCCCCTTCTTTAATCTTACCCCATCTCCTCTCACCTACCTCACCCCTTTTGCTGGGACCGTCTTGGAAAGGGATTGGGGAAGGGGCGCGGGGGGGGGGGGGGGAGGGGGAGGGGACACAAACAAGGCCAGAAAGTTTCAGGCTGGGCATTCCTTCTTCAGTTAGCTTTTGTTAGGACCCCCTAGTTTGTGATAGGTCTTTTAGCTAAATCTGCCAATTCTCCTCATTTCACCGCCCCCCCCCCCATGCATTTTCCTAACAGTAAGTGGGCGCATGCCGGACCTCAAGTTTACACCCGGCCCAGGCTGTTCAACCCGGGTGTGGCCTTGGGCATGTCACTTTCTCTGGACTCTCTCAACCTCTCGAGCTTGGGTGACTGTGCTGCAGTATGCGCGAAGGCTCCAGCAGCCGGTAACCTCTGCCCCCTCTTCTTCCTGCCAATCAGGTCCCAGGTCCCGAAAACCAAAGAAGAAGAACCCCAACAAAGAGGACAAGCGGCCCCGCACGGCCTTCACCGCCGAGCAGCTGCAGAGGCTCAAGGCAGAGTTTCAGACCAACAGGTACCTGACTGAGCAGCGCCGCCAGAGCCTGGCACAGGAGCTCAGCCTCAACGAGTCTCAAATCAAGATTTGGTTCCAGAACAAGAGGGCCAAAATTAAGAAAGCCACAGGCAACAAGAACACTCTGGCGGTGCACCTCATGGCGCAGGGCCTGTACAACCACTCCACCACGGCCAAGGACGGCAAGTCGGACAGCGAGTAGGGGGGGCGGGCCGGGCCGGCCGGGTCGAGGGCCGCGCAAAACAATGCAATAATTCAAAAACCGTGGACAAAGGGCCAGTGTATAAAGATTATACCAGCATTATCTGTGAAAAAAATCCCATGTATTAGCTATGGTTCTACAAAAATCTGTGTATATATAATTTACAGGTGGTGTAAAATCCAAAATATCTGACTATAAAATATTTTTTGAGTTTTTTTGTGTTCAAGAGGTTATGCTAATTTTATTATTATTCTTTCTGCAAAGGAGGCTGTTTAGGGTTTCAAATCTTTCTATTTCTTCCTTCTATCCTTCCTTTCTTTTTCTTTTGTTCCCTAAACTCCATTATGGGACATCGGACACTTTTTCTTCCCCAAAAGAAAAAAAAATTAAAACAACTTGCTAAAGTCCAAAGATTTTTATTGCTGCATTTCACAGGACTGTGAACCGAAATAATAGCTCCTATTTGGTCTGTGGGCTCTGCCGCTTGCTTGGTGCTGGCCAGGCCAGCATGATGACTGGAGAGCTCTGGACCCTGGTGGGGAGAGAGGACACCGTTCTTTGGCTGAGGTCTGAGGAAGTCCAGGCAGGCCAAGAGCTCTCCAGGCACCTCTCCACACCTGCCTCCTGCAGCCTCTCTTCCCAGCCACCTCAGAGGCCGGCGCTGGCCACCACCATGTGTTTGCGTCTTGTCAATGACCCCTGTCCCGGTAGTAACCTGCCAGCACCAACTCTCTCCCACCTCAGACACTGAGGACGGGCGCTTGGGGCCTTGGGAGAGGTGGAAGTGTGGCCTCAAGGCTTGAAGGCTTTGCTGCAGGGACAGCTAGCCCTGACCCAAAAGCCCCACCAAGGTCGGCCTTGGGGCCTGGCAGAACGAGTTGGCATTGTCTTTTTTCCCCCCTTTTTCTTCCCTCCTTTTTCTTTTTGACTTCTTTTTGAGTGGTAAATACATGTATGTGTATATACTCCTGTCTGCATGTGCACGCACACCCCAGGCCTGTGTGAAGCTGGGGTTCTGGAGCTCGCAGCCACCTTCATTTTTCAAAGAAACTTGGAACCCTCCTGAATCTAGAGGAAGTGTGTAAATAATCGTTTCTTATCACTTTTTGTCTTTTTTGTTTTTTTAAGAAAATATACATTTTATTTTTGAAGGTGTGGTACTGTGTAAATTAAAGATATTCAATATATCCGTCACCGAGTACATATATATATAAGCAAACACGTTATATATGACTTCACAATGTCTTCTGTTTAGTGTATGGGAAAAGGTGCCCAAATGTCCACCTGGGGCCAGCACAGTGGCCGAGGGTGTTCTCGGCTGAGCTAGGAGTCAGGCTGCCGGCCGAGGACTGACGGTGGATTTCTCTCTTTGCCTTAAACCTCTTTATTTCACTGCGCCAATACTTTCACTTTGTACATATTAGTGCCAACCTTCTGAAAAGGAAGCTATAAAAACAAAAGTTGTAATTTAAGAGTCTGTGAATAACCATCTGCTGCTTGGGAATCAGTGAAGCGACATGCCTTTTCGCAGGAAGCAAATCTGTCTTTTTTAAGTTTATAAGATGTGCATTTTACAGTATCAAATATTTATAATCTTATGAGGAATGGATGAATGTTCCCTACTCACAACTGTGGCTATCAGAATTGTGAACATTCCAACCTGTGCATTTTGTGTGTTTAAATTCTTGAAAGTTACATTAAATAAAAAGAAACAGCTCTTTATTATAAAACGCTGGCGATAGGAGGTGGACTTTCTCCATGTGTGCGTCTGAGCCCAGGAACCACCCCAAGGTGGTCTCTCTCGTGCCCAGGTCTGCACCTGCCCTTGAAACAAGAGATTGTTTCTTTTAAATAATGACCTTTGAATATCTCCCATGTAAGCACAGAACAGAGGAAGTAATTTCTGTTCCCGTTTAGTCTCCAGGAGGAATGAGTCAAAACATGCTGCTTCCACTCACTGGAGTGTCTGGGTGTATGAGATCTAAAGGTCTTTTCAACCCTTCCCACTGCCCCTGAGTGCTGGGGTGTCTGTGCTCCTGCTGGGTGGAAGGGCTCCCCAGGGGACACTCTCTTCCTCTGAATGTTCTTTTTGTCCCTCCCCCCCCACACACACACACATACACACAAGCTGCCAATGCAAAGGACCAACATCGGGGAGAGCCTGGCCCTTGGGAAAGTATTCCCAAACTTTCTTGGTTTGACTGAAAGTTGGTTTTGTTTGTTTGTTTTTGTTTTTCTCCTAGGAAGAGAAACTCAGGGCGTCAAAGATTGTTGCCAAGGGCAACCTTCTAGGCTATCAGGGACTTCCAGAAGGATGCTGGGCCACCATTCCTACCACTCAGGGGACAGTCAAGGAAGAGAGTTGGGCCCACTTCAAGGTCACCCAAAGCCTCTATGTCACTGCCCAGGAGTTTCAGGGTTACAGTGAGGTTCAGAGCGACACCATCTCTTCTTCAAGACCTCGTCTTCTACACATCCCTGAGGGCTTAGCTTCAAAACCCTACCACAATTTACATTGCTCTGTTGGCTTCTTTCTTGTTTTAATAAAAACAGCGACATTCATCTTTTTTTCAAACCTTAACACTGGTAGGGAAAGGGGGTACAGCTTTGTGAAGTAATGAGCTCCTGGGCCCCATAGGTGGTCAAGCAGATGCCAGCCAGCCAGTAACACCAGGTTGTAGGGGTTTTATTTATTTTGTCTATGATAAGGCCCTGAACTGGAAGGATCTTCAGATCCTTGGGTCTTTGGTTACTTTTTCTTCAAAGCAAGCAACCAGAGCTGGAGCCTTTGCTGTGCTAGTACTGCTCTCTCATCCAGAAGGAGCAGAAAACTACATCCCAGCAGCTCAAAGGGCAGGGCACCTTCAGAGGTACTGCAGATTCCCCAAGTCTACCCCTGCCCCTGAAGCTCTGCGTACTTTGGAGATGGACAGGGAGCCTGGCCACTGGTCCCTGGCTCGAAGCTCACCCTGCAGGAGGAGGGAATCCCAAGTGGGAGAGAAATCTTTGCCTTTTGGATCTCCTGCCTTGGACTTAGTATGCCTCTGCCTCACCCAAGCTGATTCTTCAGTTCTTCACAACACACTGAAACTAGGGAAGCGCCTGGGAATTTAACAGAGGGCTAGCTGTGACCTTCAGGCCCGGCCAACTCTCCCCTCTCCCCTCCCCTCCCAACAATGATGCTGATTGAGAAAGCCCAGCCAAACTCGGCTCACTTAAGGTGCTCTCTCTGACCTGGTTCTGACAACAGCAATCATATGAGTAGGATCTGCCCAAAGGCTGCCCCGTGTGGACCTGGATCATGCTTCCTTTTAAGGAGGGGGATGAAGGAGACTCCCATGTCACCCCAGCTTGATCTCACAGAGCTCCAAGTCTGGATTTGGTTTTTTGTTGATTCGGTTGGTTTTTGTTTTTCCTTGAGTGGACAGGACAAAAGTGAGGTGACTTTGGCCACTTGACACTGGTACACAGATCTCAAGAGCCTAGGTGTGCAAGCGGTCCAGCCCGCCTGAGCTCAGCCTGGAGGTTTATTGGCAGGCCTCTGCTAAATAAACTTCATTCTGCCCCCCCCCCGTTGATTTAATACACGACCTCTGCGGTCTCTTTTTGCCTGGGCCCTTCCCCTAGAGCCCCCAGGAGAGTCCCGGCTCCAGCGAAAACTGCAGCCTGCCTGGAGGAGCCAGCTGGCACTGGGGGCTGATAGGGACTGACTTAGACACAGGGCTGTGGCGCCATCCCGGAAAGCAAGGACTGCGCGAGCGAGCGAGGCAGAAATCACCCTCCCGAGACGAGACTGATCTTCCCCCACCGCTGAGCTCCCCACGCGGGGCCTCGGGGCTGGGAACCCCTTCTTTGCGCCTTGGCTCTATCCCCGCGGAGGGCTAGGCTGTGTCTGAGCCTGGAAGTAGCGGGGCGGGGAGCCACAGAGGGGTACAGCGTTGGGTCCCTCGGACTTAGGGCCGCACTGGCTGTGCAGGGAGTGCTGGTGCGCGCCGAGCTCCTACCGCCTCACAGCTGCCGGGCTGGAACCCTGAGTAGACCGTGCCTGTTTTTATTAATAACCTCAAATACCTCATTACGCTTAGGCTGCCTGCCCATGGAAAAGAAAAGGGCATTCTTGAAATCTCCGCAAATGTAATAATATTCATTAAAGTCGTTCCTAATTATATGATTTAATCAAGCGTGGTAGGCCTGCGCTTTTGCTCTTGCCTGCAAGAAAACCGAGGGTGGATGGCGTTACTATTGTTGTTTTTGGTACTGGCCGGGTCCTGGCCGCTAGTACGACTGTCAGCTCCTCAGCGGAGGCCCAGTCCCCTCAAGTGGATTTGAGGGCGCCCCCCCTGAAATGGAAGTAGGGTTCCCCTGGAAGGACTGCATAATTGCGAGTACCCGGAACTAGCTCAGGCCTAATTCCAAGCAAGGCCTGAGCTACTCCCAGAGCAGGGTAGGGCTTTCTTCTGGCCCTAGGGACCATCTGTGTTCGAGGGGGAGCACCAGGGAGGCTTTCTGGGAAAGCAGAACTTCGGGTCCCGCCCCTTCCAGGGCCCAGTGTAGCGCAGAGCCTGGAGCAGAAACAAAGAGTGATGGGGAAGAGATCTGCCTCCCGGCTGCCTTTTTACCCCCTCAGCCTGGAAGACGTCCCAAAGAGCCCTTTCCCTTGTCCCCACCCCCAAGACACAGAGGAAAGAAGAGCCTAAGGCCCGGTGGGCCTGCGTGGCTCTTGTGCCCCCGCGCCACTTTTTCTTTAGAGAGATGGCTAGCTCAGGCGGGAAGCGCCACGTCCCACCCAGAGTTGGGTCCTCTGTGGGGGTCAGGAATGGTGGCGGCCACTGATTGCAGGACCGTCTGGGAAAACAACCAGGCCGGGCCACTGCTTGCTGCTCGGCCCAGACCCGAAACTTGGCCGCGTGGTCCCGTCGCGCTGCCTGCGGAAGGGGCCGGCTTCGCTCCTTTCAGCCGGCGCACTGGGGTTCTCGTCTCCCGCCAAGTCCTTTGTCTGGATGGGGGCTGTCAGGCTCTGTCATCGTGGCTTGCCCTCCTCCTTTCCCCAATCACTACCCCCTCCACTAACTTCCTTTTCTCTTTTTTCTCTTCCTTGGATGGGTAGTCACAGGCCCCAGCTGCAGCACAAGGAGCTTCTGCCCCTCCCGACGCGACTGCACGCTTCTCCACAGGTCACTAGGACATCCCTGGGCGCTCCCGGGTCCTGCATCTGAGATTCTCCTTTAGACTAAAACTTGTTTTGGAGAGCTTTGCTCTGCATTCTCAGCAACAGTAATACATCGACTTAAAGGAGCTGTAGCTTCATTATATCCAGGAGTAAAGAGAAAGGGCACAATTACCTCCTCATTGCAAGGGTCTGCTCCTGCCAAAAGTCCCACTATCCCTACAGCACCCCCCCCCGTTTTTTTATGGCGGTAAAATGACAATATTCACCATCTTAACCACTTTTCTGTGTATATTTCCTGTAGTGATATTAAACACTTGTAAATACCCCCAGGCTGTGAAATTGTTACTACAACACACCTCCAGAACTCCACTGGCAAAGGGGAACCAACCAATCCTTACCTCTTGCTCCCCACTTTCCTTTCTCACCCTCTCCATCCCTTCAGTCTCCGCCTGATCGGGAAGGCATTGCCTCATACCACAGCCTCCCGGTAGCTTCCCAGACTAAAACCTCCAGGTGAGAGGCATCTGTTCATATAGGGAAGGTTTGGAGCCCACAGAGAAAATAAGGCTGAGCCTTCTACAAATGTCCTGGGGACCTTGATTCTCTGCTTTTCAATACTTTGCAAATACTCCTCTCATGTCCCTAGTGTTACATGAAAGGTGGTTCTCTGGAAAGCCACAGAGTTTTGTTGTTTTATTGTGACCTTGTTGCTGTTTTGAAGTCGGGGACCCGAAGAGGGCATGCTATGCCCTGAGCTACACTCCTAGCCCCAAGTTTTGACAGCGGGTAGTCCTGTGTTCAAATCCCAGCCCTGATGCTTACTTTCTGACCCAGTGTGATAGAGACTCCCTGGAAGTGGAGTCATTCTTTCTCAAACAGACAGAACATCTACCTAATGGGTTTCCTGCAAGGACTTTTTGTGAGCTAATGAGCACAAAGGCCTGGTGCTGAATAGGCTCAGCAAGCGGGAGGCTTACAGCCTTGCCCTCCCCTGCTGGCGAGTCTCTAGGCTTGCTCACAGCTGCGCCCTCCCAGCGCAGGTGCCTTGGGCACCCATGCCTTGCTTGCTTTTGCTAACCGGTGAGATATCTGTGCAACTGTCCAGGCAAAAATAGAGAAAGGACAGCTAGAAGATATAGTTAGGGGAGGCGTGTTAGGGGACAGCCTGAGCTATTCAGTAAGACTTTCTCATGGGGGGAAGGAAAAGGAAAGGGGAGGGAGGAGGAGAAAAAAGGGAAAGCAGGGGAAGGAGGGGGAGGAAAAGGAAAAGAGAAAGGCATCTGGTCAAGGAAAGCGGGACAGTGAGAGGAAGTAAGGAACTATAACAGGACTTTCTAGCACTTTCCAGAAATACTAGTTCCCCACACTTTGTGAAATTGCTATTTGTGTTCTTTGTTTTTGTGGAGTGTAAGCAAAAACGCCCATCTTCATTCCAGAGTGTGATTTATTTATTTATTTATTTATTTTTAGTCAGGATCCCAGGTATCCTAAGCTGTCATCACCCTCCCCATACAGTCAATGATGACCTTGAATGTTTGATCCTCCTGCCTCCATTTCCCAGTGCTAGACTCAGGACTCACCACATCCAGGTTACTTCATGCTGGGGATCGAACCCAGGGCTTCATGGATGCTAGCTAAGCTGCAAATCTTGAGCTACACTCCTATATCTACTCTAGGGTTTTGTTTTGTTGTTTTGTGTTGGTGATTAAACCAACCAAATAGAATGCTTTTCCTAGCATTCTATAACCCCCAACCTAGGAAATGGAGCTAGGGAGCTCCATTTCACACACACATTCCCAACACACACACACACACACACACACACACTGGTCTTGACTTCAGAATAGGTAAAAGCATTCTGCCCTGGGTTTCTATAGCAGACATGTAACTCTTCAAGAACCTTGTTTTCTGGTCCACATGATCTTTTCTGCCTTGAGTGGAGGTTGCTATCTTAATGAGGCCAACCTCACCCCAAACCCAGAAAGGAGAACCTCCCCATCCCCAGGCCCCAAACCAAGCTGCATGGCTGAAGGTCACCTCCCTGGCTTATGCACGGTACCCTGTGCACACCCCTCACATCAAGCCGTCTCACCATGTGGCTCTTCCCACAGAAATGAATGGGCATCCTTATGATATGATGAGCTATTCAACAGCAAAGGCTCTAACTAACCCTTTTCAATTAATTGATGTTCCTATAGCTAAAAGCATAACAGGCTTTGATTACATGCTAACTAGAATGAAGCATAATCCTGAGTTAATTATGTGGAGATAATTTTATAATTATATCATCCCGTTTAAGAAGCAATGTGTTGTTAACTTCCAATTTTAACAGGAGTGACTATTCAAAAGAAAATAACCATAAGCCTGTACCTATCAAAAGCCTCTTGGGCTGTGCCTTGGCTAACAGTAAGCAGTGGTCACTTGTGAGTGAGAGAAAGTGGACATCACTCCCCGAGGAACTACAGACTGGGGAGAGCACTGCCCAGGATTGCCCTTGCCAGCCCAGTGCTAACACTGCCTTCTCTTCTCTTCTCAGGAGCTTGGGTGTGCAAGTGATGCAAGGGGCTGTTAAGTCCTGGAGGAATACCAGTGGGCTATCAGTGGAGTCTGGGCATGAACTGAAGCTCAATGCCCAGGCATCTACAGTCGCTTCATTTCATTTCCATTTCTTACAGAGAGTGGCTGCCACAAACTGTTAGACCAAGCATAATGGGCATGCTACTCCACCTGAGACATTCCTCTGTCCTCCTTCCTACCTTGTGTTATCCCCTTCCAGATGCACTGGAAGAGGCTTCTGGTTGCATTGGAGGAAGGTGGCTATGTCAGGTGTCATCCTGGGGTGACTGCACCTTTGATGACTGGCTGATCTCTCCCAGCAGTTCTGAGGAAAGTGCAGTAGACTGCCCCAATATGGCCAGCCTGGTCACTTACAGTGAGCAACTGGGAAGCGCTCCCTGGGAGATTTATTAGCTCAGGGCTTGTGTGAGCAAAGTCCAGCACTGCCCTGCTCCTGCTCCCCAGTGCTAAGCTGCCCATCATTGTACCTATTATGAAGAGAGATAGACTTTGTTGTAATATTCTAATTTTCCTTTTAAGGTAATCAAAGACTGATTAAAGTCAAGAACTTTTTCTTAGCAGTCTACACTTCCTAACTGTGGGGTAGCTGGATGAAGGCTCATCCTGGGTGCAGAGAGTTATGAGGAGATGGAAGTGCCACATGGAAATGAAGATAGCTTGTGGAAGGAAAAGGTAATGCCAACCCACAGGAGTCACGGGTCCAAGCAGCTCTTGTCCCTTGTACCCAAGGCCCTTATTCCTGGTTGTGGAAGGGACACAGTACCCACCTCCTGGGGCTGGTGGAAGTCACACACTCTTCCACACAGGTCAAAACAGCTACGGGCCAAAGCTAGATCCATCCATTGCTTTCACTCCATGAAGATTTGTAGCTCCCTACCCCATCCCAACCCAACGCCCTCCCTTCCCCCAACAGGGATATTTTCATTCGTACTTTTTAAAGAAATGCTTCCTGGTCAAACTTGAATATGCAATGAGGTGCTGGAGCTTTGTGGCGGAAATATAATTAAACTGGTGAAAGATGTAAAAGATGAAGAATAGGGATGACATCAGGCTGATTTCACACTTGGCAGTCGGATAGCTGGGCCCAAGCCGTTCTTGCCACGCAAGGCAGATCAAAGTGCCCTGCCACCACTAAAAAGGCAAAAGGAGACTTAAGTATGCTAATCCCCAGGACAAATATATTTTAATCTTGTTAGAATACAAGTTAATGCTGCAGTGCAGTGGCTGAACTTGGTCAAGCAGTAGAGACCCATTTTTATTTTAGCTATGAATGAGGTAGACCTCTTGGTTTTCTTCACTGGTAATAAAAGTACGTTTACGAAATGAACCCATCTTTGGAGTGTATCACCCACACCTTAAGCTTCCCTGGCTAGGAGGCACAGATCCTGGAGGTCCTGGCTGGGCCAGTCCTTAAATGGGATCATCTCTCCATAGTCTTTCTGTACAGGGTCCTGTCAGCTCAGCTCATTTGTTGGAAGAGAAACAGGGAAACTCTGAAATTAATTAAAAGATCCTCCTAAGCCATCCGTTTCCCTTTAGGCCTGTGGTTTGACAACCAGACCAGTTCCCCGTCTCTCAGCCCTCTCACTTTAATTTTTACAACGTCAATTTTCATTACTATTAATTATTTGCTGAGCTCCAACTGTATATTTGGTGTGGCCTGATTAGCACAAAGATCTTAGGTTTAACCTCCCCGTGATGGTGAGTTTGAAGGAGTGTGTGTGTGTGTGTGTGTGTGTGTGTATACCCTCAGTCACACAAAAGAGAGAAAAAAGTTCACCTCTAATGCTTCCTTTAAAATACAAGATGGGTCAAATACTGTACAGAGTCACCAATGTATCTGAACAGCTTCCTGTGAGCCAGGGTGTGTGTGAGAGAGAGGAGGGTGCTGGTGCCCCGCGCAGCTGAGCTGTGAGGTCACCGAAGGTTAAACTGCCCTACAGAACCTGCCTGCTGAAGATTGCTGATGGCAGCCGTCTAAAAGGCAATTTCTGTCTTTCTGCTCCGGGCTGTGTTAGAATACCATCCGCCTCAGGCAGAAACCTGGCTTCTCCGACTGGGAGCTTCTCCTCCACGAATCACACAGCAGTGTAGCGGGGCAGGCAAAGCCGAGACACTCAGCCTCCTGGACCTCGTGCAAAGGGGCTGTCAAGCTGCAGGGAATGGTGTTACTCCCTCCCATCCCAAGTCTGTACAAAGCACACAGGCACAGCATTGCTTAAACACAGCACTGAATGGCAGAATTCAAAGTGCTTGGGGAGGGAAACTAAAGGAAGCTAAGTGATCAGCAAGCAGAGATCTGAAGGAGCAGCCCACAGTCCTGATCATGTCTGTCTCCACCAAGCTCCAAGCATTCTGTCACCTTTAAAGGCACCCTACTGCTTCCTTCCTGTATCTGCTTCCCAAGCCAGCATTCCCAGTTGTTGTTTTTTTTTTAATATCCTTCTGATTTTTTGTTGTTTGCTTCTAGTGCTGGGGTTGTAATCCAGAGCATCACACATGCTAAATAAGTGCTATGTTACTGAGCCAGAGCTCAGCCCTCGTTCTGTCTTAAATAGTAACCTAAAATACATTGAGTTCCTGCTATGTGCCAGGGTATTCATTCACCTGGACCTCTACACACAGGCTAGGGGGCTTAATCATCAAGAATTCATGCCCTAGGTCTGGAAGCTAAGGTCAGCCCCTCTTCCTGTCCTCTGCTATTGCTGGCAGCCATCTGTGTCCTTGGCTATGAGACACATTGCTCCAGGCTATGTGTGCCTTTGTGGCCACGTGGCCTTGTACTCAGTGGCTCTCCTTCATATAAATACACCTTCTTAGGACACCTGTCGTTTGGGATTTCCTATACCTTCTAATTCAGTTACGACCATCCCCCTTAGTTTTAAACCTCCTCACATCCAAAATGTCATATTTTTAGGTTCATGAATGTGGGGGACAACATTCAGCCTAGAGAAGTAGGACCAAGCACCTCCTGAAGATTGCTCCCTTCCCAGTCCCTCCTGCTGTTATTCCACCACCTCCTATGAGGAGGACTAAACTGGGAAGCTGTTTGGCTAGCCAACTTGCAGCTGTGTGACATCACTCTTAGACTTTGGCTGGAGTAGTGGGGGAGTTGTTTTATGTTACCAGTGACACACCAGGGTTCAGCTACACTATACACAAGAGCCTGCAAAAGACACTATCCCAGGTCCCCTGGAAGAACAGTTAGTGCTCTTAACTATGGAGCCATCTCATTTTGCATTGTTTTTGTTTTGTTTTGTTTTGTTTTTCAAGATAGAGTTTCTCTGTGTAGCCTTGGCTGTCCTGGACTAGATTTGTAGAGCACACTAGCCTCGAACTCAAAGAAATCTGCCTGCTTCTGCCTGCCAGAGTGCTGGAATTAAAGGTGTGTGCTGCCACACCATTAGCATTGTTTTTTTCTTTTCTTTTCTTTCTTTCTTTTTTTTTTTTTTTTCATCTCCTGGGGATAGTAAGAAACTGAGGGCCAAGGCAATGTGGTACTTGTTCTTGTGTGCCTTTCCAGGTGGCTAGCTAAAACTCTAACCTGCAATAGTTTGCCAAGCTATGTCCCTGTACGGGGCTGTGTCCACCTCAGTAAAGAACTGTGTTCCTCTGCTTTGCACTGAAGTACAACCCACTTCCTGCAGACCTGTCACCCAGCTATCTACCTAGCTTCCTCCAATTTGCACAACAGCTATTCAGGATGCCAGAAGAACAGGAGAGCTCAGAAGAGGAGGCAGAGAAGAGGCAAGCTCTGCACTGAGGAGAGGTGAAGGCCAGCGTCTTCTTAGTGAAGACAAAACCAAGTCAGATCAAAATCAAAACAAAAACAAGTTGTGACTGGGGCTGGAGTGATGGCTCAGTGCTGCTCTTGCCAAGAACCAGGGTTGGGTTCCCAGCACCCATAGCAAGGTGCTCACAACCACCTGTTACTACAGCTCTAGGGAATTCTATACCCCCTTTTGTCCTCTGTGGACACATGTACTTATGTGTACATAGTCAGCGTACACACACACACACACACACACTGTAAATGTCAACAGTTGTCTACTGACACAGTTATTTTTTACAGAAAGAGTGTGCATAAATGTTTATAACAGGGTGTGTGCATTTTGTGTTTGTGTTTGTCTATTTTTTCTCCTCTTCTTCCCACCTCCCCCTTTTTGAGATTGGGTTCATTATGCAGCTCTGGCTGTCCTGGAACTTGCTATGTAGACCAGGCTAGCCTCACACTCAGAGATCCTCCTGCCTCTGCCTCCTTAGTGCTGGGATTAAAGTCATTTGCCACCACATCCAGCTTCTTCCATCTTCTTGGTAGGGTCTCACTATATAGCCCAGGCTGACCTTAGACTTGAATTTTCCCGTTTCAGCCCCCTGAATGCTGCAATTACAAGGGTTTGCCACCATGCTAAGTTGTATGTATGAATACACACATACACACACGTAAGTGCATATGCTTTTCGTAATACTGAAGTGCTATGTGTGTGTGTGTGCATGTATGTACACACATGACACATTCCCAGTGTCACGTTGACAAAAAAACCAAGCAGCACAACTTTTTGTGTATTGATGACCAGTGTAGGATAGAGGGGGTGCTTGGGTGGCCCGGATGCCAGGATAATTGTTGTGACACACACTTCAGCCTGAAGACATGTCACCCAGCTATCATCTACCCACAGCTGCAGCAGCCTCCCTCCCTTCCCGATGCTCAGCTCCGGAGGGCATTGAGATGCAGTGAGCCCTACTCTAAGACTCCGTTTTTTTGTTGTTGTTGTTGTGTTGTTGCTGTTTTGTTTTGTTTTCCTTTTTTTTTTTTTATGCTTCAGGGATTTGGGGAGTTTGAAATGATCCCACAACATGGTTGTTGCTGTCATGACCACTCTTCACCCATGGCTGCCTATGCAAGACCTCAACACTTACAAAAAAGACATGAATGTAGGAGGGAGACTGTGTGGAAAGAAGAAGAAAGTGGGAGTCTGAGGGGGACGGACAAGGGTAATGGGGTGAATGACAAAAACTGAAATATTAAAAACAATGAGAAACGTTTACCCTGTTCTGGCTTCTAGACCAGGACTCAGTCTGACTTCTCCTCAAACTCTTGGCTTCTGCTGTTAGATACCATCACAAGGACCCCCTGGCAGGTTTCCCACCGCCTTCTTCTGTGGAAGGCAGTGGTTTCTCTCAGGCCGATCTGTAAATATGAGAGGAGTGGATGCTGGGGCCTCAGCACCACACTGCAAAGGAGGTCAGAGAGATCTGCTCTGGCAGAATCAGGATGTAGACCTGTGTCCAGGAAGGACCAGGAGAGAATCCTTCTGGGTCGCTTTAAGACAGAGAACTTTGTCTTACACGTGTCACCCACACCGAAGCTACAAGTTTCCTCGAAATCCGGACTTGAAATGTAGGGTGAGGTCTCCTTGCCATCCCTTTTTATGACTGTTCTGGTCACACAAGGAGCCACTCCTACAATGGCATTGACACCCCACCTCCACCCCACCCCCCTCTGGGCCCTGTGACATCATGCCTTCTTCTCTTTCTTCAATGTATGGCTTTTTCCATTGGGGAGGGCTTCTGGATCTGTGGTGTCTTTCCAGTGAAGGAGGCAAATGGCAGCTCTTTCTGGGGAGGTGGGGCCAGGCCAAAGGCCTTTCCTCTAATGTTAGGAAAGGCTTTGTTCTATGAGTCTTACCTCAAAGTGGCTTCTCTTAGGACCTGACCTGGAAGGGAGGTGACTCCTGTTTTCCCTCAGCATTTTATATCTTGTAACTGTATCCCTGGGTGGGACCAAGAATGTGGGATGTTTGTGACAAAGGTCTGACTGTCCCCTGCACCAGCCCAGCATAACAACATGCATGATGGATAGCCCTCCTGTGACCTCAGTGGCTGTGCCACTGGAGATGCTTCCTGGAGCCTCACAGACAACTGGGGCATCTTCCTGAGGTTCTATATCAGAAACATCAGCAACCACCTAAATACATCATCTTCCTGATCTGCATGGAACATGCCACCCAAAATGTGCTGCCTGGAATATATCACCCCAATATAGCCACCTCCCGCGTAGCCTTAGCGGGTGACCCTTAAAGGAAGTATTTATTTTGGCACATGGTTTCACAGGCCACAGTCCAAAGTCCTGGCTGCACTGATTTTGGTAAGGTGCAGATCTCATGGTGCCAGAAGCGTATGGAGGGAGAGGCTGCTTATTACTCCATGGCAGACACGGAGATTGTGGTGGAGGAGCCTTGCTCTACCCTCAGACCCTCTCTAAGCCACCTACTTCCTCTATCCGGGCCCCACCTCTGAGAGTTCCTAAAACTGCTCACAACAGTGCCACTAGCTGAGGAATAAGCCACTTACCTCATATCCAAAACAATCCTGCGCCTCGCATCCAAACCAAAGCAAGAGCTTTTTGTGTCAAGGCACAGAAGGAGTGGTTATGCCAGGTCTGTTTACCTGCTTCAGAGAGCTGCCTCCAAGCCAGGCTGGAACCCCTACCTGAACCAGGTCAGAAGCCAGCTGCATCCAAAGACACCTTCAGCCCACCTCTCTCCTTCTGAGCGCTCCTGCAGGTCATCTGGTGGTTCCTGACTGGTTCAGTGAATTCCTCCATTCCAGGTGACAATGACAATGTTTTCCCTGCTTTTAAGAAAACACAGGAAGATCAAAAGGAGCTCTGAGAGCCCTGGGGCTCTTCAGTGGCTTTGTGTTTGTGGCTCACAGCGGTAGCCACGTAGGTCTGAAGCCTAGTCAGCATAGGCATACAACTCTGCAAAGCCAGCAAGTCAAGAATGAGCTGGAAAGCACTGACTTAGATGTGCCCTCATAATTCAGGCTCGTCGTTCTGTGCAGCTGGAAGTCAGCTAGAAAACCCAATTTCTCTGTGCAGACACTCACTGGAACCTCCCACGCTCCAGCATGGTCACCACTGCCCACGAGGCTCCTGCGCATCTTCAATGCGGCTGGTGCAGAGTGGAAGAATCCAGTGCCTTCGGTGTCCTCAGCCGCTGTGTTGGACAGAGTGGTTCCTGTTCATCCGTAGGACATCACAGCCGTCTACTGGCCCTCTCCACCAGAGCCACCTCAGCTGGACACAGGAAGAGAACAAGCCCAGCCCCTCCAGGCCCCATGATAGAACACTGTCTGCTTCTGCCTACCTGGCGGGTGAGCTAGCTACCCACTATTCTGTCTGCCACTAGGCAGCCCCACCTACAGTCCTGCTAAGACCACATAGAAGGCACCATGGCAGACATATTCAACTGAGCCACACTGTTTGAACATCGAGAATTAAAATTTACAGAACTTGGAACAACCCTAAACCCCATGAGCCTGTGGCTATGATGGGAAGAGGGAGGAACCATCTCTCTTTCTCTATTTGTCCTTTTCCTTATTATTACTCTTAGTCCTTAGTATGAGCTCTATTCCTCACTTAGTTCTTATTCACTGAGATAGCACTCCCACATACACACTATGAGCCAGACAGAGTGAGTGATGAGGCAAATCCCCACCTGTACTGGGTATTACTGTCTTCTCCCACTGCTGACCTATATGCTTCCCATAGTGTCAAATCCCCGTAACATCATTTACCATTGTACCCATTTTAAAGAGTACATCTTGGCAATAGCAAGCTTGTCCACATCTCTATGACTGCCACCCAGACTGAAACTCTGCACTCTTTACCCCAGCCGGCCACCACCCTTTCTGCCTTGTGCTTCTGACTGGCCACTTCTGAGGAGACATGCTGGTTATTCTTTGTGTCCAACCAACTACACTGAGCAGTGCAGATGGGATGGAAGCCAGTCCCAGCAGAGCCCAGCCACTGAGAATAGCCCAATATCAACTCATGCTTCCGGTTTCCTTATGTGTGCTGGAGGGATAATGTTGCCTACTTGTGAAGAGCAGAGGAGTGTTTCTCTCTCTCTCTCTCTTTGTGTGTGTGTGTGTGTGTGTGTGTGTGTGTGTGTGTGTAGGCCAGAGACTTACATTCATAAGTCTCCCCCTCCACCTTGGTTTTTGAGACCAAATCTCTTACTGGGCATGAGCTCCCCAATTAGGCTCAACCAGCTGTCCCAGGGATCTGCTTGTCTCTGTTTTCCCAGCACTGAGTTACAGGCCAAGCCTGCTTTTTATTCAGATGCTGGGAATCTGAACTCAGGTTCTCATTACACAGCAAGCCCTTCACTGATTGAGCCATCTCTCCAGCCTCTAGAGTAAGTTATTTTCACAAAAAGGTTCAGACAGCCCCTGCTCTGTTTCCTGCCACCCCTGCCCTCGTGGGAACCCCTGAGAATAGCCCCAGAGCTGCCACTTGCACAGGGAATCCCCTCCCCCTTCCCAAAAGCCTGTCCTGCAGCTCTACCTGCCCTGGGTAGGGAGACATGACCTGTCACCTGCACCCTATCCAAGTCTCTGGATCCACACTGCGAGGACCATAGTCCTCACTCTTACATGCAGGGTGGAGGAGTCGCCTCAACTTGAGCCTCAGTTTGCTTCCCAGGGGCTCACATTCTGAAGCATCATATAGTGCCCAGGAAGGAGAGGTCAGTGAGGGGTCAGGCCCCATTATGCGCACCCTCCTGTGCTTGTATGCTGGGTCACAACTCTCTGCTGAGGGGTCTGTTCCTGGAAGCCCCACAGCCAAGGGCAGGGTTTGGGTGCAGCGGTCATCGGGATGAACCGTTCTCCTTCCCCCTGAAAACTAATCTTTTAGTCTAGATACACGCTGCTCTGGGGAGCAGTGGTCTGAGATGGTGCGTGGCTCTGATAGGTACCACTAGGGCTCTTGCCCACCTGTGCACAGTTCCCGTACCATCACTGGGCACTCACCTACCTTAGCCTAGGCTTACTGCCACACAATCCAGCTGTTTTGGCTCTTATCCTGGGTCCTGTGGATCATATCCTCCTGAGGCCTGTGAAGCATCTCCGCAGATCCACCGTTATGACCTCACTGATACCTGCCCATGATTGTGATCCTTTATTTTCAATAGCAATGTTGCTCTGCCTCTTCTCCTCTGCTCCTCCTGCAAGCCTATCTATCCCCTTCCTGATGAGAGCACAGTGAATGGCTGCATGGACAGTGCAGGCCACACCTTTGGCAGCTGTCCTGGACCCCCGCCCCAGTGTTCCCCAGATCTGTTTCTCCTTCTGATGACCCACCCTAACCGTCCCATGTCCACCACCCTGGCTCTGCCCCATCTCTGGTTCTCAGTCACTAATAGAGATGTGTTGGGCTACTCCTCCCCTCCAGAACCAGGCCAGCCAGACCTGAGGAGAATCCTGCCCATCATCTGTGCTAATAAGAGCCCCAGGGTCTCAGGTCAGCTCCTTGGTTTGGGTAAGGTGTCCCACAGGCACCATAACACCAGCCCTGTGGGTCCTCTGTGGAAAGTGCCCAGCTCCTTGGGATGGACTTTGCTTCTGCCCTATTCCACTAGCATGGAAGCAGGACACAGTCCTCAGAGATATTTAAGGACAGAATCCTTGAGAAAAATACCAGAACTCCCCTGATATTCTAAGTGTACACTCTTGCTTGGGATCATCTTGTCAGGGACCTAGACCTTGCAACATCATTATGGTAGAGCATGAGGATCCTCCTCTGTCCTGACAAGCCCCCGAGAAATCCCTTGAAACCATCGTGAGAGTCTGCATCTGTACAAGTGGCTGTGAGGTGAGGAGGGGCACCCATGGGCTTAGGGAGAGCCATTCGGTGGACTGGAATCCCAGATGACCAAAGGTGACATAGAGAAGCAGGGATGGAGAGTGTCTTATTTGGGTGACATCCAGAGCCACAGGCTGTGTGGAGTTAGGACAGAGGACTGCTTCTGGTGACCATAGTAGCAGAAGGATAGAGGCAGCCACAGCAGGGGGTTGGCAGGGAAGAGCTGGGGCAAAACGTGGTGGCTGAATGTGGAAACATAAGACTAGTGGGTCTTTTTGGCTTTCGTCTCCGTGCTGTGTCCTGCTCCTCAGTGGGAGGAGAGGCTATGTCCAAGAGCCCCTTCTCATTTGCTCAGGGAGTAGCATGGGGCACTGGGTACCCTGGCAATGAGAAAGAATGACATTTTGTGCTACGTCACTGGTTTTCAGAGCTCCGTTTGAGCAGGCTCTTCCCAGCCACAGTCCTGGCTGGTTGGGAGATTGAGGGCTGGGCTGGGGTGAGGTGGGGCAGAAGCTGTGGGGATGAGGAGCTAATATCTCAGGACTGCTTTCCCACCCCTTGCCAAGATGCCATGGTCAGTCCTCATGGTTAAGAAGCCCTCAAGGAGGAGCAAGCTGTGTCTGTTCACAGATGCTATGCAGGGCCCTGGGAAGAGCCAGTGCTGAATGGCGGCTAGGCCTGCATGCATGGCTGCGTCTTCTGTGCTGTGAGTGACTTTCACAGAGGAAATGCCACTGCCCAAAGAGAAAGGGAGGCCACCTCAGGAAGGAGTGCATCTGCTCTCATAGGACTCAGGGCTGGAGTGTCCCCCCTGCCTTCACGCTCAGCGGGGATGGTGAAGATCAGGATAGCAGTTTCAGGCAGGGAAAGGCTAGGACTTCAGTTCAGAGGGAGGCCTGAGAAGCAGTCTAACCACAGAGGATAAGTTACACCAGTGGGCATGGAACAGCACTCTCCCATTTGCCTGGAATCAAGCAAACCATCCTTCATTCAGACATGAGCAGCAGACACTGGCCATCTGTGTTATCTACATTCCTAGCTCCAAGCATCACTAATGGCAAGGAGGTGGTGCTCCATGTTTCTGTAGCTCCTGGTGGCCCTGTAGGTCTGTCCAGCTTTACAGTTTCTGGGGGCTCCATACCTGGGACTCAGCTTGGTGTCTGAGATCATCTTCCTTTGTCTCCTGGGAGCTCCAAGCTGCTCCTTGTTGCCCCTTCTCCAAGGAGGGGAAGCTGAGGCAGAGGCTGAGCTACAGACACAGAGCCCCCCTCCCACGCCTGCGGTTGCCATGGCTGGCTTCAGGCATCTGGCACTCACAGGAAACACGGCTGTGAGCTCTGTGCAGAGGCCAGAATGGCTAAGGTGAAAGACAGAGATTGCTTTAAATGAGCAAACAGTGTAGAGAACGCAGCAGAAACAAAAGGAGAGTGTGGAATGGAGACACTCCATCAAAGGGGGAGAAGAGGGTGAGGAAGACTCGGAGCTGTAAGGAGCAAGCAGCAAGAAGGGGGGGGTTAAAACGCTTCTAGAAGGGGCTCCTGAGACTGGGTGCAAGCCCCACTAGAGGACACAAAGGGGTGATATAGAGGTAGAGAGAGGGGTACAGGATGCCCACGACAGAGGCAGGAACATTGGAGAAGTCAGAGTGTGAAGGGCAGCTGGTACATACATGGATGAATGAGGACTAGTGTCTCAGAAAACTCTCCACTGTCTCTGCCTGCCCATGGACAGCCAAGTACTGTGATAAAGATATCTGGAGGAGTAAGGAGCAGTGCAGAGAGAAGGGAGAGCTGGCCTGGGAGGGACAGTCCAGTGGGACACAGACGGTGGGGACAGCACGTCCTGGAGGTAGCAATCTGAGCCTCCAGTGTCTGTGTACTCACCCTGTGTCCTCACTCTGAAGTTACAGCTGTACATCTGTAACTTCAACGAAGAGGCCATCTCACCGTTGGTAGGAAGACAGAGTCACAAACAGAAACAGAAGGGCCACAACAAGGGTCTCCTGGGAACAGGGGAGAGTAGGGAGGGAGCCTCACAGTACAAAGGCTATGGAACAAAATGCTGGGACTGAGAGGAAGGAGTGTCCCAGAAAAGGTGAGAGTCAGGTTTCCCAAGCCAGTACCACATAACCTGGGCATGGGGCTGCCTGCTTGGAAAGCACCCAAGAAGTGGAAGTTGGAGGCTCAGAAATCCAAGGTCATCCATGGCTACACAGAGTCAAGTTATTGGCTGAGGGAGTAGCCATTCTTTTTGCAGACCCTTCTTAAAAAAATGTATGCTCTTAAATCTGTGTTTTAAGAACCTCCTTTCCCCAAATGCTCTTGTTTTGTTTTTTGTTTGTTTGAATTTCTGTTTGGTTTTGTTTCTTGGAACATTGGCTAACATATGACTCTAAGACCCAGGGTCACAGCCCCCTTTGCCACTGGACTGTGATAAGTGCACCTACCGTTCACGGGTTACAAATATCATTTTATGTCCCAGCTGGCTGCTGGTCTAAAACATTTCTCCCAGCAACCCATTGTTTATTTATTGCCCTCCCAAAAAGCAGCACTGCGATTGCATTGGCCAGACTTCCACGGCTAAGGGGCAGCTTCTGGGTCCTTGTAATTAGCAGAGCAGGATGTGGTGTGGATGTTATCAGTTGTTTTTGTGCTTCCTAAGAGTCTTTTTAGAAGGGTGCACTGCACCAGAAGTCTTTGTCGTGACGCAACTGTTTGGTTAATTCTGTTGGCAGTTTTTAGGAGCAGTGTCTTTGCATTCCTGCTTATTTTAGGATGGAGAGTTCCTCGGACCTCATCAGAGAAGTTTCTTTGTGCAGTGGACAGTGCTTTAATACGGAAACCGAACTGCTCAAAGCTCGAAGCTGCAGAGACCTCAGCCACAAACATCTGCATCACCGCTTTCTCCTAAGGCCTATGGACCATTGTAGGAGATGGGACAGAGAGATTGTAAGAGTCGCTTAGATCCTGGGGAGGTTGTGAGTGAAATGGTGTCTTCTGGACATCACAGGACTGCTGCACTCGTGACCTCACAGCAGCTGTGATTACCTGCAAGAGGTCAAGCTGCCAACATTTCAGCATGGAGTGAGCTGCCAGCCCTAGCTGAAGAGCTTTGGACGGTTGCTGGCCTCTGGGTGAGAGTCAATTTGCTTTATGGGTGTGGCCCCTGCCAGGTGGACATGCCTCAGTAGATGGTCCTACACCCAAGAGTTTGTGGCCAGCAAAACTATACTCAATGGGCTCTAGGAGAAGAAGAGAAGTTGGAAAGGGTAGGGAGGTAGAGGGTGGATCTGGGAGCAGAGAGGGAGGGGGTGGGAATGAGTATGACCAAATTATATTGTATATAAGTATGAAATTCTCAACTAATTAATAAAAACATAAAACAAACAAGAAGCAAAGCTCGAGGAGAGGAAGTCTAGGGTTGTATGTATAGAAGCCTGGCTTGCTGTGTTGCCCTTGGCAGCAACAGATGGCCTCTCTGTGCTTCAGAGCACCACACAGAATTCCTAACTCCTAATAACTCAGAACAAGGCTCCTAATGAAGGTTTTGGAAACTTGGGTGTGTGGAGGGCTCCTTCTTGGTCTTTGCTAATTGCTCTCTAACTGAACTCAACCTTTTCATGTAAAAAAAAAAAATCAGGTGGGGGAGGGCTCACTGACTCACTCACTCATGGAGATCCTCGTGTCCCCTTGCAGGTGCCTCAGAAGGCCATTTCTACTCATCACCACTTTGAAGTTTGTTAACAGGAAGTGGCTAGATCTTGGTCTGATGCGTGGGAGTGGAGAACTTTAAGGAAGGGCTTCCCCAAGCCGCTGCAAGCATCCTCAGTATTCAAAAGGCTTAAGAAGGTTGGGTGGGTGAGGGCCTACAAACAGCGGAGGGAAGTTTGCGAAAGGGACGGCAGGCTCTGTAGTGCAGTAAGAAGAGCTAACTCAAGGACAGCGCTTCTGCGTAAGCAGAACAAGCAATAAAACAGAGACGCCTGGCCTGAGGCAGCACCCTAAAATAATTTTATCCAGTCCGTCCCTGTAAGGGCCTGCTTCTTGGAAAATGTGGCTCTGTGCCTGCTTGCCACCACCTGGCCCCAGAGGGCCCCAGTGACTCTAGCTCTCCTGGATGTCCCAACCAATCATGGAGGGCTGCAAGTGGCACTCGCGACCCTTGGGTCTGCCTGGCCTTCCTTCCTCTGATCACTATCATCTTCAGGAGCAATGACTGGCGGACAAACCCTGTCGGGTTTGTTTTAATGACTGACAGCTGCACTGCAGACATCCATGCATTTTCAAGGAAAACCACAGAGCCAACGTCATGCCTCCCGATGTCTTAGTGCTGATATCCTGACATCCACAGTGTCGGGGACACCAAAGTGCCACTGCACTTAGAGGGCTGGGCTGGGACCCTGGAGGCAAAGGGCGGGACCCCAAGCCTGGAGTCTTTCTGAGAAAGGGTGTCCAGCTTTGACTTTAGCTGCATATCTTGATCCAGACCCTGGACTCAGTGCCACAAGGTGATTTTAGTGGTGTTTACACTCAAGGTTGTCATGGGGATGAACGGGGATAGTGCCGAGGAAGAATCTGCATGTTCACAGCCACCTTAAGGCACTTGTAAGGCACTCAGATCCAGCTAGTGTCAGCTCAGGACCCCTGTGGCAGGGGAGGGGTACCAAGGGCCCCCTTTCCTTGGGCCAAGGACAGGAGATGTCCCAAACAAGAGAGGATTTATCTGACTATCCTCTGATAGGGTGCTCTTCACTTACAGGGGTGCCAGGTACACTTGGGGGACTGGATAACATCACAGTTTGACTCAGGCTGGGTCTCCTGAGCTCTTTCTAGAACAGTGGGGATCCTGAACAGGACAGCAAGACCTCACCTGCCCCACAGTCCCAGGCAGCATCTGCTCCTTTGCAATGTCATTTGAGGGAGTTTCTGGAGCTCACTAAATACATAGGAACAAAACATTAATCTCTTCATTGTTCACAAGAAGAAAGCATTGAAAACAATCAAAGTGAATGAAAGAAATATGCCAGAGCCATTGAAGTTTGTGTTGTAGAAGGCAATGAAAGTTAATTCATATACACCGGAGAAGTGGTAGGAAAGGCAATTTAATTCATACGAGCACACACGTGTTTGTGCACCTACAAGAACATAATGCAACAGGCTTCCGGGTTATAGGATTTAGGACATTTTTTTCCCTGCTTTTTAAAATCTGCATTTTCTAAATATATTTCTTTTCACTTTTAACAAAAATACATGAGTGTTTGCTTCTACTTTTTTTTCCGTTTTGTTTGGTCTGGTTCTATTAATATTTATTTATTTATTTGAGACAGTATCTCACTATATTTCTGAGGTGGGTCTCAAATCTGCAATGCTCCTGCCTCACCTTCCTGAGTGCTGGGATTACAAGTATGCATAGTCATGCCTGGTACTTACTCTAGGTTTTCTTTATTTGTTTATTATTTATTTATTTAAGATTATATTATTTAAAAATTTAGATTTATTTCATGTGTATGTATGTGCATTATATATGTGCCTGGTGTCTGTGGAGGTTAGATGGGGTGTCCCATTTGCTGAAACTAGAGTTTCATATGGTTGTAAGCCACCATGTAAATTCTGGGAACTGAACTTAGGTCCTGTACAAGAACCCACTCTCCATAGTAGACACTCCCATGCTAGGCCTAAAAGAGGACAAAATAGCCAGAGGCCAACTGGCCGCAGGGCCTGAGTCAGACAGCCATAGACAACAGACAAGCTGGTCGAGGGGATCTGTCTCCTCTGTGTACTCTATCCGACCAGGCTGCAAGTCTCAACTCAGGAATGAAACAACCACTTTATCAACAACTGGCAGAAAGGCATTTGCCCTCCCACCCACAGAGCTGGTGCTCAGCTTGAAATCAAGCAGTGCCTACAGTGCCATCAGGAGTACTGCTTATGGGACAGGCAGCCCCACCGGTGCTCCCTGGGGTTCATCTCCCTAAACCCCAAACTGACCTGGAGTTGGGGAAGCCTGTCACAGAGTGCAGAGGGATGCATGTATCTTGGCTTCTCAGCCAGCATAAAGGCTAGCAATGCCTGAATAAGGCACTGGGGGCTGGGGGGCGTGGGATCCAGAGCACCTTTTCCTGCCTCCAGCCTCTGCTCTCTCTGTTCCCACTTTCTGCTTCTTGTCTGAGCCCGAGATGCCATGGGTACATCACCTCTTTGCACTGGGGTGCTCATCCCTACTGCCTGAACCTCACCAGGGACCAGGGTTTCCTCTGAAGACTCCTTACAGCATTCCAGCTAGCTGGCTGCAAGCTGACCTCTTCAGTCCCTTTCAGGGGAGTTCCCTACTGCTGGGTCCCTCCCCATGACCCTGCTCCTGCCTGCCCTCACCTGCCACAGCAAGGAAGGCTAGCATGCTTGGGGTGACCAGGAGGCTCCTGACCCCTGGAGATTTTTTCTTATCTTGGACCTAGCACAGACCTTATAAGACTGGCTGCTTTTGTGATCAAGGAGGAGTTGGGACAAACAGTACATTTTATGGTTTTGGATGTGGACATCTGAGGTCTGTGTGGGGAGGGTTAGATGAAGAGAGGAGTTGCGATTATTCTGAATCAATCACCTGCTACCCAGTATGGTCCCAAAGTGTGCTGTCTTCCACTTTGGGATGCCGAACCTCTTCACCTCTGGCTTCAGCAAGGTCGGTTATACCCACAAATTTAGGGAGAAGCCTTTCTCCAGATGTGGCATACTGAAACCTGGATTGACAGTTCAGCCTATGAGAGGCACCACAGCTGTGTGCTGGGCCTTTGAGGTGTAAATCAATGAGAAAGTAATGGGAAGGGGCCTGGCCCCCAGCTCATCACTCATCCCTCAGATAAGGCTTTGTCTGAGCCACACTGTTCCCTTGGGACCCTTATTGACTGTCCAGGATAGCCCCTGCTCAAGGACACAGGCAGCTTAAGGGGGCTGACGGTTGGTGAAGCAATACAGATGGGCCAGACAGCAAAGAAGCTGACTTCAGTCCCTGCCCACTGTCCCCAGTTCTTCCTGTTGCTGGCCTTGGCTCCACTTTGTGGTGGGCAGGGCTGTGACAGATCTCCAGGTTTTCTGACTTCCTGCCCTGATATTCCCATAAAGCTGCTCACTGTAGGAGGAAATGTTCTCGTCCGGCAGTCAACGAACGAGAGCTATGAGGAAAGACTGGGAGTGAAGATTTGCCTGATGTGATACACACTCACTGGGAAAAAGAAGAGCAGTACTCAGAAACAGTGGGAATCTGCATTTGGTCATTCAGTCCCATGCTCCCCTCCCCCACCCTCACCCCTAAGCTTTCACTCCTCACTGCTGTGTCTATGCTGGACAGTGCAGGTGTCAGCATCATCCAGCCCAGCTCTGTTCATCTGAAGAAGGACTTTTTGATCCCACTGGCAGGCACCCACAAGAGGCCTGAGCCTCCTGGTTGGCTAAGAGAGATACACTGCTAGCCTGTGATCAGGTGTGGCTTTAGCCCTAGAGCAGGCCAGTTATGGGTACCCAGGAGCTAACTGGCCATTTCTCTTGCCCAGCATTTGAGAGTGTCACTTTAAAAAGCACATATCCACCCTGAACCCATTAATCTTAGGAGATTCGTAGTTAAGCAAGACTTTGATTACATTTAAGACAGTCGAGGCATCTGTTTTTATTCTAATTATCTGATATCCTGTGTGGGACCTGTGTTTGTATCAGAGTTCCCCATCTTAATAGACCTTTTGTTAACAGGACCAGATAGTCCATGTCTTAGTGTTGTTTTCTTTCATAACCCAGGGGTGCAGAAGTGTTTCACCAGTGTCTTGTGGTGAAGAACAACAGAGCTATAAAGATGGCTCCCACCAGATTGGTGACTGAAATCTGTCACCACGGTGTCACTTTGGGATACAGTCTCCCTTTATCACCTTTATCAGCTGATTTCAGAAAAGGCACTGTGGAGAAATTCCCACTCACTCTGAGAGCTGCTGAGGCAAACCCTTCACAGAAAATGCCAGGAGTAGGTTGTGTTGCTTGAAGGGCCAGCTTTATTATCATGACATTTAAAGTCAGCACCAATAGTTTCACTTCTACCTCATAGGATCTGAGGGCCAGCCGTGCTCAACTGGCTGGCATTGGGCTTCTAGTGCCCAGGGGTGGAGCATTCATTCCTCAGGCATGGGGAGATGGACATGCCCTAGAGCCCCTTCAGCAGCTCTCAGGAAGAAATGTGCACCCCACAAGCTCTGGCTCTTTCCCGTTCAGTTGGAGGAAGCAAGACCCTCTACTTAGTCCCTTTTCTGGTCAGCCTTCTGCTTTGTGCTGTGTTTGGAGGGCACAACAGACCTGACTGGATGTTTTAGTCCTCTGTCCCGTGATCCTGGCACATTATAAGATTCTACCTTCCACAGCACTTTCGTTTTTCAGCAAGTTAACACTTGAAGATGTTTTATAGTTATCTTACTGTTGTGAGATGGGATCATTTTTGTTGCACTTTGAAGTATTTTTCTCTTTCAGAAATGACTAGAAGATGAGAAGCACAGGAATGCTGTGTTTTCTGTAAGGAGTTACATTTCCAGATACCATCTCCCCAGGATCTTTCCAAAGTCAACAAAGTTCCAAATGCATTTCCCATGTCCCAATTTTATGTACTTCCCTGTGTGTTTTAATCTTTTTTATCTAAGTTTCTTTCTATGTATGCATTTATCTACCCATCTGCCCACTAATCCATCCATCCATCCATCCACCTACCTTCCCATCAACCCACTATCCACATATCCACCCACCTACCTATCCATCCATCCACTTACCCACCTACTGACCCCTCCACCCAACTACCTACCCATCTATAAAATATCTATCTACCACCCAACCTTCCACTCACTTCTGGACTTTCTCAGGTAATTAGAAGGGGAGTGACATTTCTTCTGAGGCAAACCTCCTGCTGGAGATGAAGAGGCAACAGGAAGTAGACCAACTAACATTACATAAACACTGTCACCTTTTCCACTGGGCAAATGATGACAAAGCATGACGTTAACCCCTGCTCCACACATGTCCAGGACAGGGCAGCAAGTACTCCAGAGGGACAATGCCATTTCCTGAATCTTTTCCTAAATGATTCTCAGATATATCAGTTCCATTTATTGCATTTGATCTTTTATTTTGTTTTGTTTTTTAGAGACAAGGTTTTCTCTGTGTAGCCTTGGCTGTTCTGGACTCACTTTGTAGACCACGCTGACCTCAAACTCACAGAGATCCACCTGCCTCTGCCTTCCAGAGTGCTGGCATTACAGGTGTGCATCACCATGTCCAGCTTGCATTTGATCTTTTCTATTCACCCTTTTCCTTGCTCTAAAAGCAAATAAACTTAAAAAGAAAATTACATTGAAGACAGGAAATCATAACAAAACATACTGGTCTCTTTTAAGTGTATTTTTATTACAATAATTTAATGTTCTTTCACTGTATCTAGTTACCAAATGGTGCCACATGCTACTGATTGGCCTTTACCATTTCTAAGTCTAAGATCAGCTCACAAGTTTGTATCAAGTTTAAGAACAGACCACAAAAAAATATACTAGATTGACTTTTCCCCAGTATCCTACCATAATCTGAATTTGAAGACTGATAGACAGCTTAAACTCTTTTTTCTTACATTGAACTATGTATATAAGAATAAACACAATATAAGCTAAGAAAGGTATGTCAGAACTCCTGCTTTGGCTATGTCTTAGGACTTGTCTAAGTAAGTGCTGATGTTTCCTGTTGGGACTTTGGCTCAGTTCTGCTCTGTACTCTCTAAGAAAATGGGCTCAGCAGTCTTGGCTTGTTCTTAGCAAACAGCAACCTGTAGAACAAAGATAAGCATCTTGTCTAGGCCAGTTTGTTTTGTGAGTTGTAAGGATACAGGCTCAAGCGAGGATTCCATGGAAACCCTAACACATCTCACTGGACCACGTCTCCTCTTCCTGCCTTTTATCACTGACCCTGTCTTAACAGGAACTTTAATATTATCATCATTTTTAATTTTTTGACTGGGGTCTAAATTGTTGTTAACTCTAAGAAATTTTCATCTTGCAGGTTGGGTGCTTCTTTCTTTTGTTTTTAGTGGTGAGTGGTTTTCCCCTGGATTTTCATCTTCTTTTGTATTTGGTGTCATTTTAAAGGTAGAAAGAGTGACCAGCCAGCCCAGCTTCTCTCTCCTACTTCCCAGAAAAGCAGGCACCTCACAGGAAACAGGCAGATACCTGGGGCTCTGGGTAATTCTCAATCCAACCAAGGTTTAATCAGCAATTCAGTAAGCTACAGGCATTCCTATGAGTTCAAAAGCTTGATATGGAAAATAATATTTTTTAAATGTCAAGATATCAAAACCATTGTAAGATCCATAACCCTATTTGGTGAAAAAATCTAAGAAAATATGATAATCCAAGTGTCTGACCATATATCTCCATAAAGGCCCCCGCAGGTGAGAACCAGCGTGATAATGGGAAGTTCCCATAAAGGCAATTTTATGAAACAGCACCGTAGTGTGCATTTACCGAGAAAGTCCAGGTAAAAGAATGCAAGACTTCCTGTCTCAAAGGCCAAGTTTAGTCTTACAGGTTATAAAAATAAGGTACAGGAACAAGGGTCCCCCTTCTTTCTCTCTCTCTCTCTCTCTCTCTCTCTCTCTGACATCGCCCACTATAGCTCAGAATATGCTTTAAGTAACAGTTTTCTTCCCTTCTGGGAAGCAGCATCACCGGTCCTTGTGTCTCCTCTTCCTTGTTTGTTTTGAACACAGAACCTCAGGGTTACAGAGGACCTATGATACAGCCAGCCACAGACACATTGCAAAAGCACACACTTTCTCAGATTCCCAGATAAACAAGTGACATTGAGACTTAAGACTAAGGGGAGGGAAAAAAATAGAAATATCTTCCCTTTATCTGGGTAAATGTTTGCAAATATAAAGATTATTCTGCCTGAGGAGCCCAGTAAATGATCTAAATACTGCCATTTCTGGATGGTTTTATAAACATCCATTTTAGCTCTTCTGGTTCAAAATTTGCCTGTTACCCATGCAAGTTTCACTGACAATGATGAAAATTTCTTTAATTAAACAGGTGTAACCTGTACCCACACATGCTGAATAATTAAGGTTCAATTCCACTGAATGCAAATTTAGCAGAGACAATGAGAACACCCAGGAGAAGCTGTTACCGAATTTCGATACACTAAGTGTAGGAAAGGTGAATTTCCCTCTACATCCAAAAATAAATACATAAATAAAAACCTACACACTGTGATCACTGAGGGGAAAACAAACCTAGAGAGCTTCAAGCAAGACACAAATGTGTTCGGTGCCATATCTTTCCCAACCCAGTGTGCGATAACCTTCCGAAACATCTGAACTCAGAGCTGGGTTAGGAGACTGCTGTGATGTCGGTGTGAGATGGCCATTCATCTGTTCTGAATCTTAGGGCTGAAGGTCTAAGATATAGGAGTTCCCAGATCTGTAAGCCCCATTCCTGACTGGGGCGGGGGGGGCTTTACATGCACTACACAGAACCTTCCAGAATAACCTGCACCTAAATGCCTTGAATTGTAACTGACCGAGTATTTGAGAAGTCAAATTGAGTTCTTCCCGAACAGGAAACCATGTGTGTGGACACGTCAGACACACTTTCTATGAAACACTCTACCCACCCTTGAAACCCCTACTGACTTAAAGAAATGGCTTCACCCTTTTCCCACGGCCAAACTTAATGCTCTATTGCCAAGCCAGCTTCCATCCAAATTTGCAAAGGGGTGTTCAGTTTGAGAAACCTCTCTTCACCTAAAAGAAGATTTGGGGCTTGTCACGATGCCAAACAAGAGATTTTCAAACCAATATCACGCATGAGACAAGTACAGCGGACGGGAGATGAACCTCCTTATCAGGGCAGACACAGGAATGGAGGCACGCAGCGACCTTTGGGGCCGTGACTCCACTCCTCACTCTTAGGGTTCAGGATGATTGATAGGAGTGCCGCATAGATCTGGAAAATAGAGTGAAAGTGTCACTAACAAGTAAATCCCAGGCCACTGAGATGAATTCTCTTCACAGAAGGCCCAGACAAGCAGTATGTTTTAATTTTTTTTTATGAAAAAATATAAATACACAGAAACATAGAAAGGAACCCACTTCCTTCCCTGCTTGCCTCCCAGATCTCGAGCCCAGCTTCCAGATGAAGCCGGCCAACCCTACTGTACGCATTTCGTCTTCCAGTTTTTGGTTTTGTTTGTTTGTTTGGTTTTTGGTTTTTTTTGGACCAAGCATCATTTAAGGACATCAGGATTGGAAGCTTTTAAGGGAGATCCAGGCAGGGTGTTGCACAGTGCAAAGGGGTAAGGGTTCTGGCACTACCTGTTTTGATTTACATTGCTTTTCCTTTTGAAATCAAAGATAGCAGTTCTATTTAGGAAGGCTGTGGGTTATTTTAACTACATAATTTATTTGAAATGTGCTAGCCTTTGAGGGTAATGATTTTTTATGTGTTAGAATCTAAGTCTCCCCTCTTGCGTTGAGAAGTCAGACATAACTGAAGATTCTTGCTCACTTAAATGTTGGCTAGCCATTTCTAGATACTTGCTATCTTAACACTATGAGTTCTGTTAAGATGTTTCTAAGTGTTGTGATTGGACATTAGCATAGACTGATCAATACAGAATATATCTATGTTTCCACTTACATCTCCAGGGCACCAGTGCTGTGCTCACTCATAACCCATGGCACATGCCCTCCGCCCTGGACAGACACAGTTGTACTTTGAGTCATGTTCGATAGTATATCATGGTTTTAATCATCCTCATTTCAAGATGTCAAAATGACCCTCTGGAGATGCAGGGGTTGCCACAGAAGATGTCACCGGGAAAACCTAGTGAACTTACTTCCCTACACATTTTTCTTTTGTCTATGAAAAAAGAGGAGTAAGCCTGGCTCCCCTGCCTTGCACCAGAAGCAGAGTGTGTGCTCAGTGGTTCGCCTTGTACCCAGTGCATGACACCACAGGGCATGGCACCCACAGATCCGGGTAGCACCCTCTCTCGGTAAGATCTTCCCCACCCCATCAGATGACAGCAGTGTTTAAGAGATTCTCAACTGCTGTGGCATTTCACATTTCAAACATGGCCCGCCTGAGACACAGGCAGGTCTTCTCCATCATGCCCCATTCTCGTCTGTGCATGACGGTGAATGGCTGAGCCTTGACATGTTGAAGAGTCAGGCTGTGTCCTCATCAGCTTCGCTGCAAAGAAAGGGGGACAATCCAGACAAAGCAGGAAAAAGCAAAAACTCACATACGTAGTGTGGATGTGGGATATGGAAGGTAAGCTCCTGGAAGATCTCGATTTCTAGAAACATCTATTTTCCAAATAACTATTTATCCCCCTGTGTGCACTTGCTCAGTTCTCAGGGTGGCAACTTACATGTGGCGTGCTCCCCCACCCCCCCAGACATACAGGACACAGCCCTGAGACATGGTTTACATTGCCGAGCTAAGGCTTCCGCAAAGCTGTCTTCTTACATAAGACACACGGAATCTCTGAAATGCAGCTGGTGCCCTGCTCTGGTAGAAAGGCCACTGTTCTGTGTTGAAGATGATACTTCAAGGCACCGGGAGTTTTTCTGTGACATGAAAGAGTCACCTTTCATGCCGTGGGTGTCTGGATCCATCCCATGGGTTAAATCACAGCACTCCTTTGCTACTCTTCCATTCCCTAGAATTTGTTAATTTATTTTTCTTGAGACAGAGCCTATGTGGGCTAGGTTAGCTGCACATGTACATGTCTGAGGTTACATTAACCTAACTACTTCATAAATATACATTGCACAGAAGAATGTATATCTTGAGAATTGGAGAAAATATCTATTGCTTTTAGGAAGACAATAATTATTTAGAGAATAGACACTTCTAGAACTAAAGATTTGGCAGGTAGCTTGGCATTTTTATCATTGAGTGTTATTTTAACTTTCTCTGGCAATAATTTATGCCAGTCTGAAAAAGCATTCTCCCTTGCTCTCATGGTGTTAGCCTGCCTCAGTTGCATGGCTAAGGAAACTTGGTCTCTGTTAAACACTAATTTGCCCCAGTGTTTGACTTCGATACAAGCTGTTGTAGCCATCACAAGCTTCGTGAAGGAGAACAGCCTGAGAGAGCTCTGTCCACCATGCAGACGGGCAGAGCAGGCCCCTTTGCCTCTGCTTAGCCCAGCTGCTGACAGAAGAGTTGAAAAGCAATCAAAAGCCAAGTCACCTAGTGTTCTCTTTCCCATTAGCACCTCTGCACATCCCTTAGGTTTATTCTCTGGGCTCATATTTTCATTTTTATCTCCAGTTACACCTACATAGAAAATGAAGAGAGGGTGCTAACATTACTGAAACTGAGTCAGATCGCTCAACATGGGAGCAGCCCTCCCCAGAATCTTAATGCAGAGGCAGTGACTGCCAGAGCCAGTGTCTAGCATCTTCTCAGGCCTTTGTGGAATGGCTGGGTGTTCATGCCGTCATTTCTGATGGCCATCATATGGGGACTGTGGCTGGTTCAGCTGTTTACAAGGAAAACTAGCACAGAGATTTCAAACCCTGCCATCCCATGTGCACTGATATCTAACACACACCTGTCATAGCCGAACTGATTGAAATGCCTCAAAAAGCCTGTCTTTGGGAAGTATGGCTATGAACTTGTATGAATGTCACAATTCTGTAGGTTATATAACTATTTTAGAACATCTGAGGCTACCAAACAATCCTCTCCATCATTTTACTGGATTTTTTTCACACTCCCACAGGATGGAATTTTAAATAGAAAGCAATCTTTTTGTCTACTCAGAATAAGGAAACTTGAACTATCTTGTTTCTGGGTACATGGCCCCCTTATCTAGAAACTTGTAATGACATCAACACTTAGCTACAAGCACACAGTAACATTCCTTTAAGGACTACAGCATCATCTTCGATATATCAGTGGAGTGTGTCTACTCCGCTTAATTCAGCCTTAAGCTTCTGCATGGCTTATGGAGAACTGCACTGTGATAAACCATTGTCTTCACATAAACTCCTTCCTTTTCTTCCTAAGGCCATCTGAGAAACCTCGCCCAACAGATTCACCCCGTGCTCATCTCTGTATGGACATGTGTCAAAATGAGAGCAGAGGTACGCTCAGGCCGACACAGGAGGGACTCGCTAGTGGTCACAGGCTCTGTTCATTCCCCCCCCCCCCCAGCTTCTAAGTGGGTACACATGTCTGAAAGTATAAAACAAGTATTATTTAAACATGCTGAAACAGAAGAAAACACTTTTTAGATGTAGATACTCAGGGGGAAGAACCTGGAAAAAATATCCAAATAACCCCCAACCTAAACAAGAAAAACTCTAATGCTTTTTCTTTCAAAATAAAAATCCCACCTTCTGTTGTGAGGACAAATACTTAAGTTTGTAAAAAAACAAACAAACAAACAAACAAACAACACATCCCTTCCTTGGCCAGGATTTTAAAAAATATAGTCTAACATCTACGGCTTTAAAATTAAAATCACTGGCTTTGGGGTCACCCAGCTCTGAAAGACAGTGGGTTTCATAACACCCACAATCAAATCTGAATTCTTTGTGAGGGAAAAAAACAAAGAAGAAAAGTCAGCAGGCAAGCTCTGGCCTGAGCTTCTGCAGCTCTGCTCTCTGGCACAGGGGTCCGTCCTGGCTCCAGAAGCCTGTGCTGGAGGCTGGCTGGCAGATGAGCTGTGCAAGGCTGAGTGAGAGCGGTGAGACAGGCCGGGAGCACTTGTTACATCAGACACAGTACCTGATTTTTCACTGCACAGCATGTCAGCTAGATGGGTCGCCTCCTGGGTGATAAGTGCGAAGATCTCATCCTCATACTTTTCGATGATGGCTTCGCACTACAGAAACACAATAGCAACACGTGTGAGCAGGGGCACACCGGCAGGAACCCTTATTAGCGCAGTTAGAGACATTTTAGCAGCTCAACACAGGAAAGCGTGTAACCAAGGATGTCCATCTTCCTTGCCCCTTTGGTTTGATACATCATTGCACAAGAGAAACCCTCCTCCAGGAATGCTCATTTTATCATTTTCCTGAGACTTAACTAAATGATTACTCTGTTGCAAGACCTCAGAGGAGGAGGAGGAGAGAGGAAAATGGCGGGCTGTGTTTGCTTCGCTTCTTAAGTCTGGAGTCCCGCAGGCAGAAAGTAACTGAAAGCTTTCCTTTCCCATTTCCTTCAGCATTTTAAAGACCACATCTCCTGGAAACAGTTAAACCAGTTCCCTTCCAATCTAACATAATAATTCACTTTGTGGTTTGAATATCTGAAACAATCGAGGCTCCTCAGCCCTCAAAACTCTGGCACCTGCCAGGTTAGCTAGCTGCTGAGCACTGTTCTTCCTTACAGGTCACTCGGCAAGTTTCTCAGTAGACCCTTGAGGAACCCAGCTCAAATCTCCGGGTTACTTTCCAAAGCAAACAAAAAATGAAAATAAAACAAGCTGACACTTCAGGCAGGAGAAAGCACAAATTTGCCATGGGATCTGAAAGAGTTAAATTCTGTCTGGAGTGTGTCAGGAACTACCAGGCGGCCTTTTTTTTTTTTGAACTGTGGGGTTACTTACTGATGGCCATCCACTGGAGACTTGTAAACCATCTCTGAGTTCATTAAGCAAGACTCTAAGATTTTTAAATGGCATTTAAAAATATTTAAATTCCACTATAATGTGTTTATTTAAAACCTGTGAAAGACAAACACACTCATATCACCATCCAGGTTCCATGGGGCTTTTAGCCCTGAATCACTGCCCTCACTTTTTAATTAAAATGAAATCTCCAAATGTCAGCTTCAGCCCCATGTTGGGGCTGCAGCACGCCTGACATTTTGGCCACTGTGTGAACTTAATACATTTTTTTAAACAGGCCTGCCCATCACTGTGTGATTCAACAGCATTAGGGGAAATAATACTTCGAAATGTATTTTTGCCAGGCACACCCTAGTAAGTCAGAGGCCAACTTTTCTGTAAAGCCAGCTTTAGTCCTCGTCCTACTCCGAGTCTTGATGTAGCCTAGTCTGAGCTACAAAATGTGAATTAACCCCACGAAAATGCTCCTTGAGAAACCTGCTGGGGTGGGAGAAAGGATTTGGGGGCCACATCCCCAACATTGAACTATAAATATTTGAAACCGATTCTTGGCCTTCATTGGGATTTCAGTATATAGATCAGTATATAGAAACCACAAGCCCTGCTTGCTTTGGTGAAAACCTGAGACCCGTCCCTTGATGACAAGACAGGCCGAGGTCTTCTTAACCCAGCACCAGCAGAATGTGCAAATGGTGTCCATGTCACCAGGACAAGGGACAGGGGACAGGGGCCACCTTCCATAAACTCCCTTCAGCCTCCCCACTGGTTAGTGAAGCGTGCTGCAATCCCTGAGACGCCTAACACTTAAGTGTTCAGCTGAGACCTAAGCAGTGCGGCAACACAGAACACCAAGGCACGCGAATATGCCTGATTCTCCACCGCCCGTCAACCCCAAGCAGAAAAAGGAGAAGCCCCCCCCCCCAACCGGCTCCTAGAAGGGCGCTTACCGCGAATCTCAAAGGTTTGAAGGCATCGGAATAAAAGAAGAACTTTTTATATTCTTTGTATATTTTGTCTCCCTTTCTCGGAGCGTATCTCCTGAAATACTTCTGCTTGGTCACTGGGTCGTCCTCCAGCTGGTAATCGTTCATTCGCAGACACACTTTATCCAAAAGGTCGACGAGAAACGCCTCGGACTGGGCCAGGGGAACCTACAAGAAGAACAGAACCAGCCAGGACACGTGCCCACGCCCACGCGGGTCCAGTGGACGCGTGGAAGGACGGCTTCCTAACGGAAGCAGCTGCACCGTTCTTTATGCAGCTTAAAGAGAGCTTAAATTCTAGCGAGAAAATAACGTGCTTGACAGTAAGCAAAGGAAAAAATCTAGAAACTGTACTTGTAGATGTCATTTTTAAAAGTTGTTGAGTAGAGACTGAAGGGAGCACAGAAAACGGGAGGGGGAAGCCACACTTCTGCCCCCCTCGCCTTCCGAACACATCGCGCATAGCGAAGGCTATGCGGGGTCCACGCCGAGGTGGTCGTGAGCAGAGGGGACCGGGGCGCCCCTCACTGGCCCCGGCTTGCTCTGAGAACAGCTGGCGCGCGTCCCGGGCGCCCCTCTCCCTCCGGGACCTGCCGGGGCGCGGTGGGCTCCATGCCACCACCTCCGCCCCGGGCGCAGGTCAAAGAGCATCCCGCGCCCTAGGAAACCGAGACAAAACCTAGTGCGGCGTCTAGACGGGTCAAGGTGCAGGAGGCCGGGTCCCCGCGGTTCCTTCCGGAAGGGGCGTGGAGCCGCCAAGGGCGCCTGGCCGGGCCCGCAGCTTTGCGCGCTTTCTCTCCCTCCACCCTCTGCTGATCAAAGAAGGAAGTTTGCATGACAACTGCCCTGAAAGGGGCTGCATGACAAATGAACTCGGTTTCTGCGGTGTTGATATATCCAGCCCTCTTTGTCCCCTTTCACACGCAGTGTGAACCCTTCCGGTGCCAACGACTGCGCGACATTCACTGGCGCGCTCAGGGCGCACAAAGGGTCCCGGCACTTCCCCGCCATCTGGCCGCAAAGCCGATCCGCAATTAACATGAAAGCACGGGCGGCGGGGCCCGCGAGGAACACCCCCAGATCGCTGCTGCCCCGAGCGTCCACTAGGAACGGACCCTAGGCACGCATTTACAGGAAGCGCAGGAACCGAGCGTGAGGACCGCGCCCGGTCACACCCGGCACCTCCCGCGGCCCAGGTGAACCTCAGGCCACTGGGAACTCTCAAGGCCCTGGCTTCGTAAGAGCAATTAATTAAATATGTCTGCGAACTAGAATGAGAACATTCCACAGCAGGTGTCAAGTTCTTTTCCAAATTCACCAAATTAATATATATTATTATTAAAATGTATATATACAGTGAAAAAAATCTACAAGGGCACTTTCAAATACAAATGGCATTTTATTTATGCTTTTCAAACTTTTAAGTTGCAAGAAAGAAATTCACAGGTTTACTGACACTACTGAAAATTGGGTAGCTGATGGAAGACTCCAGTAAAGTCGGAGGGGCCACTGGAAAGGCGCAAGATCGCAAAGATGAATTCTTAAGTTAATGACGCAAAGCTAGCCTGTGCTGAGCGTCTGTCCTTAACTGAATGTATAAATGTCAGTTTCTAGTTTTCCACAAGCTGGATTTTAAGTCACAGCAAAGAGTGGGGTCGTTCATTACAACAAACAAAACAAAACGAACTAATAGCAACTAGGAAATTCACTCTCTCCTCCCCTCTTGTTCAGATAAGCAGGCTCTATGTGTGGGGGTGGAGGAGGGCCTCGGGTGGGAGGGCCCAGCGTGAGGAAAAGGGCCCTGGGAAGGCCAGTTCTGTTACCAGGCCAAGATCATCCTCATGTGCTAAGCGTTTCTAGTAGCCTCCTAGAAACTATTCTTTCTTCTCCTTTCAAATTGACCTAATACTCTGAGCTGTGTGTAGAAGATTGCTGAGCCTTGTAAGTTTGGGGCAAAATCACGAAGGCCTTCTACATGTAACTTTTGAAAGCTTTTACTTTAATTTTTCCCCCCCTGGGTTGCACTTTTTGAAAACAGTCCTTAACCGTGAGTTGTTTTTAAAGTATCACCTCACATCTTTGGATCTGGAGGCAGTGTGTTCTACTTTAGCACAAATAGGTGTGTGTGTGTGTGTGTGTGTGTGTGTGTGAATTTCTACAGGTTTTGTTTTATTTTTTAAGTCTGAAGATTGACAGCTTTTGAATAGCATTGGCTAGCTAGCCTTTTCCAGGGGTCTTTAAAACCTGGCACAGTTGCTGGCTGAGAAGATCCTGTAAACGTCTTCTGAAGAGGAAAGGTTGCCCTCCCAACGTGGTGGTGCTGAGGTCATTTTATGAGAGAGTCTCCAAATTTTGATCTCAAAATCCCCAAGCACCAGATCTTGGAAAAATATTTTAAGAGCTGTTTCTCATCACAGAATTTTTATACATGTATTAAAATCTGCATTAATATGATTGTACTCAACTGAACCACCTTTGGTTATATTTAAAGACTGTTCATAGAATAATCCCCCCCCCAAATTGCTCGGATTCTAGGAGGGCAGTTAAGTACTGAGACAAGTGGAATAAGAACCAAGTCTTTCTTTGTACACAGTGAAGGTTTTGAATGGGACTTGTCAATAACGCGACTCCCTTTGTGATCTTCCAGGAACCTCGCCTCCGCCTTGCAAGGACTGTCTCGGAGATACTGGCCTCATTAAAATATGAATGGAAAGGGCCGCTGTCACCACCGCTGTGTCAGTAGAGAACCCGCTCAGGCTTCCCGAGCAGTTTTCTTGCTGTTTTATAGGAACTTCTATAGCATGTTAGGAATGTAAAAGTGATCTGGGATCTTTTCCTCACTCTCCCAGGGTAAAGACATCTCCCACTTTTGAAGCTCCCCCCACCTCTAAATCACATATGGCATATGCAGTGTCCACCCCCTCCCACCCCCATCTTTCTCCTGACCGCTAACAAGGGAAAGGAGGTGGGAGGTACCCAGACCACAATTTTGAAACAGAAGGAAAGTAGCTAAAAGTTCTGGTTTGGGTTTACCCAGGAGTCTACAGCTACTGAGTTCGTTACAGACCACTATGACTACACTTTAATAACAGCCAATTACAGCATGCTCCGTGTTTTTTCATTACTGTGTCTCTGTTAATCTTGTAGCAAATTTCTTGCTTGATAGCTATCACAACCAGGCAGGAATACAATTATGTCACAGCACAATGGATGTGGAGACGCTAGTTTTGATGCTTTCCTCTTTTCCATCACAGCCTGACAGTCACCAATAAACTTCATTCATCTTCATGGCTGCTGTGCAGTTTTCCTTCAGACGTGAAGGTGGCACTTAACCTGCTTAGTGGCTGATAATTTCATATTGTTGCAAAGATTTTCCTTTCTTGAGGGTTGGTTAATGTAGCAATTTTAAGTGTTTTAGAGCAAATATTAGATCCAGTTTAACTGCTAACCTTCCATCTGTAAAGAATGGAATAGCCACTGATATTAGCTAAAAGTCAAAATTGGAAAAGCTAGAGACAAAAGATTTGAAAAGTTACAGCTCCTCACCTTAAGCCAGGATTCAGAAACTCTTGTAGGCTGGTGAAATATATAATTAGCTTTTATGTTAATTGACTGCTATGAGTTTGTTGTATGATATTCTTTCATATAATATGCAAATTGCATCAAATGTTTGGCTTTATTAGACAACATGATTACAGATCTAAAGGAATTCATTTTGATGAGAAATAATAAAAGATGATGGATTTCCAGTATTATGCATACCAGGAAAAAGAATAGTCTCTTCTGAACAAGGGAGACGTTTTTCTGGTAGCCTGTATTTAAAAAGCAGCTGGAACATCACAAAATTCTCATTACTGTGTTTCAAGATTCCACAAACTTCCTATTATAGAGGTAGGTCTGTGGGCTACAGGCCCAGCAGTTACTACAGTATCCTTGCCTTCCAAAAAAAAAAAAAAAATTCTGATTTTTTTTTGCAAGTGTTTTCTGTCCTTATCATTAGAATATGAGGGTACCTATCAGTAACATGTATTCTCGAGGAGTTGAAAAATAGCAAAATAAGAACCCTGTTATTTGGGGGAATACCCTTGCCCCCAGAGTCCAATCACAATTTTTTTTTTTTATTCTGAAGGTTATCTTCAGCTTAACAGTGACAGAAGATAATAAAAAGGAATCATACTGTGGGTAGCATTAATAATCGCTGATTGGGGAGTCATCTAACTCAACTTCTAAAGTTAAAATATATGTATCTTTTTCTCACTATTAAATTTTAAATTGGCACTGCCATTAAGTTTCTCATTTTAAAAAATACTCTGCTATTTTTTTTAACCTGTTAAGTTTTGAACATTTAGGTGAAATGAAACGCACAGCTCCCCATATGAAAACAGGGCTGCTCCCCAATCTCTGTGAAGTCCTGTCAGCAAAGACCTGGGCACAGTGTCACCACTTGCTTGGCTTTGTCCTGTACTTTGGGCAGTGAGGAGAATTCTGCTGCCTCAAACGTTTCTGCTGGGAGAAAGCCAGTGTGCCCAGTTGCGGAGCAGAATAAGACAGCACTGTTTAAGGCCGAGCAAAGCTGGGGACCAGCCTGAGCTACACAGGAAGTTTCTGGGCAGCTCAGGCTACAGTACTCTGTCTTGAAAGGTCAAATTTTAAATAAAAATAAATAAGTAAAAGGAATTTGTTTATTCATTCACCAAATAATTGTTGGGCCTTAGCTACACTGCAGACAAATGCATTTCTCAAATACAAACTTTAAAAAAAAAAAACATGTTATTGTTTTATTTTATGTGCATGGGTGTGTGCATGTCTGTGTGCCACATGTGTGCCCTCAGAGGGTAAAATCATGAGCTGCCACATGGGTCCTGGAAAATGAACCCAGTCCTCTGAAAGAGCAGCCAGTGCTCTTGACTGCTGAGCCATCCCTCCCACCCCAAATACAGACTTTCCTAAAGACTCTTCATGCTTCTGAATTAACCCCGAGATGAACCTTTTTAACTAGGCTATGTTCCCAGTGGATGTCAGATGGTAGTGTGGCCCTGTTTCCGGCGTGGCTGCACTGTTGCTGTCTCCTTGGCTTATAGATCCCTGCCAACCCAGCCTTGTCTTTCCCTGTCTCGTGACTGCGCACCTCTCAGTAGCTGTCCGGCTGTCTGCCGAGCCAGCTCTGCCGAACGTGGTGCGGTGGCACAGCTGGTCTACCACGGCCTTGCTTGGCTTTGTCTTTCGCATGTCATGGGCACATGGCAGGGAAGGGGTGAGATTGCCTGGCGAAGCCTGGGAAGTCTAAGGGGAAGGTCTGGGACTCAAGCCATGAGTTAAGGTGTGTCATTTCCATAGATGCAAAGCACATGGACACATGTGTGCCCACATCCATAGGCATGCTCTCTCTCTCACACACACACACGTAGACATGCTACACACCCGTATAAATGTGCTTACACGCAACCAACACATTCTCACATGTGTATGTATACACAAACATACAAACACACACATACACATGCACACATGTGCACCCATACCCACACACAGAGAAAGAGAGAGAGGGAGGGGGAGAGAGAGAGATTATGCAGAGAGCACCAGCTGGCCTCTTAGCTGACAATAAACCTGAAAGCACTGTGTGGTTGCCTTCTGCGTGGGGCTAGTGATAACTGCAGGCAGAATGCCTATTGGGTTTCCGACCCTCGTGAGACTGGGGTCTCTCCAGAGAGTCCTTGATCACCTGGCCTCCATACCCCATCCTGGTCTCAGGCCCCAAGTTCCCAGGGCTCTCTGATGGCCTATGAACAGGCCTGTGTTCTATGAATGAGAGCTATCTTCCAGACCCCAACTGAGCCTGAGGACAACCTGAAGAGTTAGCACAGGCCTTTACACCCCTCTTTGGTGTGTTCCTGTGCTATTCATCTCCCTGTCCAAAGGACCTGGGGACAGCAGAGATTCTGAGCATTCAGGTCACTGGCCTGAGCCCTGGGCTCTTCATATGATAAGAATCTTATTGAGCAGAAACTGAGCAACTGCCCTGGGCTACCCATGCAGCTCTGCCTCACGGCAGGCTATCTTCATAACTAAAAGTAGAAGGTAGAGGGAGAAGAGGGCTCAGCCTGAACTGAGTTGAGACCTTTCTACGACATAGTGGAGCCAGCCAGCCAATTTCCAAAGGCCAGCCTGTGTCCCGATTCCTGGAGGTCGCTGAGAGAAAGCTTGCTTTCCTCCCTTCTTTCCAGCCAGCCAGCTATTTACCTATCATCTATCTGTCTGTCCGTCTATTTTTAAAAAGCCTGTCTGTGTAGCCTGGCTGCATCACCCTCCCAAGTGTTTCTGTTACAGTTGTATGCAGCATGCCTGGCTGAGACAGCTTTCTTTAAAAACATTTTTCAATACAAAGAGTAACACTTGCATTTTATTATTTAAAAAAATAAGAAAAATAAGTTTCACACCTACAGCAGACCTCAGAGGCATGTCTAGAATTCTCTGTGATCCAATTGAAACAACTGTGACCTAAGCCAAAGCCACGGGAGTTCCCCTGCTCAGCCCACAGTGTGGCCAGCCATGTCTGCCTCAGGGGACTCTCTCCCAGGAGGACGACCTGGCAGTTCCTTCTGCCCTGACAGCATTCCTAAGCCGCTGTGGCACCTTGCTTTCTGGATATGGCCCAGTGTCCTGGCGTTCTGCTGCTCAACCAATTCTTGCAGCATGTTTTGTGTGGTGCCCACATTAATGGGCAGGGTGGGGTATGGGCGAGGCTGATGGTGTTCTCCTAAGTTCATGCCCTCAATACCTTAGAATAGGACACATCTGTAAGTAGGCTTTTTGAATCGGGAATTAAGGTTAAATGGTATATTTGGGGTGACCCTTTCCTAGAGTGCACGAATGTTTTCTTCTAAGAGGAGGAGATTAGAACTAGGTGTGAGATTAGAGGAGGAGATTAGAGCTAGAGACACCTCTAGTCTCAGGCACTCAGTTGGCAGAAACAGGTAGTTCCCTATGAGTTGGAAGCCAGCCTGGTCTATATAGGGAGTGCCAGGCCACCCAAGGCTACACAGTGAGACCCTGTCTCAAAATAGAAAATAAAACAAATAAAGAGAAGAGTTGGGCACCGATACACAAAGGGCTGACACAGAGAGACAGCATCCGTAGTCAGAGAGATTACAGAGATGCTAGCCCCACAGCACCCTCAACCCTGACTTCAGCCTCATGAAAACTGACGAGGGTGTCATCTGTGGGACTTTTGCTATGGGGACCTTGCCTACACGCAGAGATTCTGAAGGCCCAGCTCCTGCTTTGGGGGCTATATTGCTAAGGAAGGTGCCATCTGCCAGAAGCTCTGCCTGCTGCAATCCTCAGTGTAGTCTGGTGGGGAAGAAGTCCAGGGTTTGAGATTAAATACAAGAGTCTAGTCAGACTATACTTACCCAACTGTGGGTAAGGCTGCCAGTGACCTTTGATCTCCCAGCATCCTCTTTGGTCAATGGGGCCATAGCAACACCATTCTGTGTATGTGACGAAGCATTTGACTAAGGCAGGCACACTGACAAAGGCAGAGTGTTGTCATTCTCTTTCTATGTGGCTGACTGTCTTAGAATTTACTCACTTTAATGACACAAATTTCAGGAGAGTGTGAGTGCCTCTGTACTCCTGACAGGCAAGTGAGAGGGAGGGGATGTCATGCTCTGCATGTTGACAAGCACAGCTGTGGTGAGCTCTAGACAGCACACATCACCCCCGGGGCCCCCAAATTTCTCAATGGGTGGATCTTCTCCCTCTCCAGCATCTCCAGGCATGAGAGCTTCTGGAATGGGTGGCAATCAGTGGTTCCCCAAGTGTGTTCTGGGACCAGCACCAGCAGCTCTCCTTTAGGATCTTAGCTGCCATCAGTCTGTGAGAGCACAGAGCAGGAGGAAGGACAGGCTGCTGCTTGTGGTGCCTTCAAAATATTACTTTATGTGTATGCCTGTGTCTGGGAGTGTGTGCACACAAGCATGTGGGTACCCACAGAAGACATAAGACCTTTCTTATGCATGCTCTGGAAACGGGACTGCCCACCCAACTTAGTGCTAGGAACCACACAAACAAGATGGTCAACAATGCTCAACTACTGAGTCATCTCTTCAGCCCTTGATGTGACTTTAATTTTTTTTTCCCGTGTGCCGTATCTGAAAATAGCAGGCCAGTAGCCTGGAGGAAGGGCCATGTAGCACCAGGACCAAGAGACTCCTGACAGCTGTCCTTTGACTTCTATATGCACACGATGGCGCATGGGTGCCCTCACTCATGCACACATCACGTACACATATATACAATAATATTAATCAATTAAATTTTTTTTTTTAGAACTTGGGTGTAGCTGGTGGAAGGGTACATGCCTGGATGAGCCAGGGCCTGAGTTCCACCCTCAGAAGGGCAAAAACAGACTAGAAGCCATTTACTAGTGAAAACAGGAAACAAAGATTGGGGTGGGGTCTCCAGCCGTTTGCCGCAGCCGTTGCGCTGTGGCATGGTTTGTGTTGTTTCAGGACGAAACGTTTCTTCAGCACTGTTGTGCTGTGGATATAACATGGTTTTGTTTCGGTCCCAGGTGTGGGATGTGGGCCTGAGTCAGGTGGTCCACAGCAGCAGACTATTTGCTTTGTGCGGGCTCTGAGAGGAGATCCTTGCCAGCTGCAGAGAGTTTAGAGCTGAGGGCTCTGGAGAGAGAAGAAATGCCAGAGCCCAGAGTGAGGAGCAACGAGGAAGAACAAGGTTGCTCCTGCTTCCCCCTGCTGCTCCTGGTTGCTGTTGTGAGACAAGAAGTTGGAGATTGGACTGGAGATATGGCTCAGAGGTTAAGAGCACTGACTGTTCTTCCAAAGGTCCTGAGTTCAATTCCCAGCAACCACATGGTGGCTCATAACCATCTATAGCGAGATCTGGTGCCCTCTTCTGACCTGCTGGCATACGTACATGCTGCAGAATACTGTATAAATAATAACTCAATTCTTAAAAAGAAGAAGTTGGAGATCTCCTGAAAGGATTGGACTGGCTCCAAAGAACCTGACAACCCTAACCAGTAAGAAACAGTTAAAAAAGAGAACTGCACCCCCCTTCCCCCTAGCTTTTTCTTTCTCCTACCTCATGTTGGGCTACTGGAAGGGACTGGGGTGGAGTAGGGAGAAAAAGATACAGAAATGTAAAGAAAAAAGTTTTTTAAAAGTACACCAACACTGTTGGATCTTTCTTAATTCCATTCTTTCCTCCTGAAGGTGTCTGGGCCTCTTCAGCTGCTACTCAGAGGACCTGCTGGGCTGGGCTGAGACGCCCACGTGACTGTGCCTCCCACTTTCTTTGGGAGAATTCTCAGCAGACTTGGTCCTTTCCAGACTGCAGTTGAGACATGGGTTTGATGTTTAACATTAGGTTTTCATGTTTCCTCCCAGCTCAGAAATTTGTCTCAGCAATACCAGGTCATGACCAGATAGGTTCAATTCCAGAGAAAAAAAGGTGGTGTTAGCACTTGGGTTCTGGTGGGTAGATTATTTGTACTCTCTTGTGATTCTAGGAACCATCTCCTCTCATTTGGATAGGAAAAGTTTGAAGTATAAGGAGTCAGGTGGCACACATCTCTGATCTTAGCACTTGGGAGACAGAGAGGAAGGCAAATCTCTGTTCATTCAAGGCCAACCTGGTCTACATAGTGCGTTCCAAGCCAGCCAAGGGTACATAATAAGACCTTGTCTTAAGAAAAAAACAAAGCAAAGCAAAACAAAACAAAACCAACGGGACAAACCCAATCTTATGTCTGTGTCCCCAACAAAAGACCACTGTATTAATTAGTAAATCCATCCTGTCCTCTTTAAATAACCTTTGTCATTGTTATTTACCTCTTTTGGAGCCATTAGTAATGGTTTGTCACACAGTCAGTGTGTTCACCATCCAAGAATCTAATAAAACATGAGTGTTCACTGCAGCAATGGAACTCAGACATGAAGAGAAATCCACACAAAACATTAGCATCCTGAGGAAGCAAACTGTCCCTTCCAAGGCTGTACTTCCAAGGTTCCACCCTCCACCCCACATGGAAGGAGTGAGCCAGACCCTCCTGTCATTCCACAGTCTGCCCAAGTCTTAGCAGAGTGCTCTGTAGGGGTTCACAACTCATGGGCAGGTGAGGTGGCTCAGTGGGTAAAGGCGCTTGCCACCAAGCCTAGGAACCTGAGTTCAGTCCTCCGGACCCACTGTGGAAGAAGAAAACAAGCCAGGAGGAACAAGCCAGTCAGCAGCATTCCTCTATGGTTTTGCTTCAGTTCCTGCCTTTCTTTTTCTGCTGAATTCTTTCAATGATGAACTGTGTCGTGTACCTGTAAGCTGAAATAAACCCTTTTCTGACCAAATTGCTTTTGGTCATGGTGTTCACATCAACCCTAAGAAAGTCTTATTTCTTAACACTGCATTTTGACAAATGCAATCTTCCTGCCAGCTCAGACTCTTACCCCGGGGGAAAGAATTTTTGGTTGCAGATGGAATTGTGATTGTAAAGACCAAGTTTGTTGGATAAATCTCCACCAGGAGCAGTGCTAGGGATGATGGAGACAAAGCCCAGTGGCACATTCCTGCAGATGAGAGCTATTTCTCCAATATTCCTCTTGAGAAGAAACTTCATACTGTGCCAGGGACCAATGAGTGATGGGGAAATCTAGTCTGGATAGAGAGCCATTCAAATGGGTCTGGAGGTCCCACCCGGTCACTATGTCCGAAGCAGGATAGGTATGGGGTCAGACAGGAGTCATGGTAGCGAGCAAAATGAAGGGACTCCTGTCCCCAGAACCATGGCCCAGGCCTAAAATCACACCCGAACATGTGGTCTTGATGGTGATCTTCTCTGCTGCAAGGTCCTGGGCATAGGCTGCTTAGGGACAGTCTTGAGCTAAGAGCAGCTGTTTTGTTTGGTTGGTTGATTTTTGTTGTTCCTTTGTTTTGTTTTTCAAGACTGGGTTTCTCTGTGTATCCCTGGAACTCACTCTGTAGACCAGGCTGGCCTCAAATTCAGAGATCTGCCTGCCTCTGCTTGGGATTAAAGGCGTGTGCCACCACTGCTTGACGAGAGCAGCTTTTCATATTTATGAAGAGTGGAAAAGGTCACATACTGCTACGGAAAAGGTACTTTTATAGTACAGAAGCTTTCATTTCAGCATCTAAAGGTTTGTTTTGTGGTACTGGGATTAAATCCAGGCCCTCACTTATGCTGGGCAAGAGCTCTATACTGAGATATATCTCCAGCCACTTCCTTACCATCCAAAGCGTAGAGGTACAGTGGGCTGCATCTGGGAGCTGGTGATACCCTCAGCCTTTACAGGCAATACCTACACACGCTGACACTCTGACACTCTGCTCCTCAGCATGGTCCTGCCCATGTGTGATGTCACCCTATCTTTATCTCACTCCTCTGGAAACCAAATAGTACTGCTCCCCTGGAAGATTCACCTATAGCTCCACATGTGTGGAACACATGCACACATGCACACACACATGCACCTGAGAGCACCCAGTTGCTTATCTTGGCATGGCCTGAGGAATATTTTCCATCAGGCCGTGGGCATAGACCTTTTTGCACCTGAAGAAGTGAGGATTATTACATGCAATCTGGACCAAGAAACCAGAGTCATGTGTAGAGCTTTGGATGTGGTGATTCCTCCTGGTTGCTCACTGGTCAAACCCTTGAGACCCTCAGTGGTAATATTCTACTGGACTCTCCTTGCCAAAGTTCCCTGAATGTCTTGGGGTTACACTGGGGAGGCCAGCAGGACCAGGTGCTTCTGAAGATTTCCATCCTAATAATTCTTTTTTTTTTTTTTTTTTTTTTCTTCACAGAGGAAAGCAGCCTCTGGAAACAGGTTTCTTGCCCAGGGTCATGGGCCTCATTTACATACTGAAGGCAGCAAGCAAGCCAGGTCAGTCAGAGGCCAAAGCCCCTAAGCATCAGAGGCCCCAGTGCAGAGTGCCAGGTGCCTCTGTGGTAAATGGAGTGCTCCCTGTGAGCTGTATACTGTCCTGCACCCTCCCGTGACATTGACACAGCAAGCCAGTCCCATAGTCACAGCTCTAGAACAGCATGCTGGACTCACTGTTCTTCCCAAATGACTGGTATCCTTGATTTCCTGCAAACAGGGAGACGCAAAGCCAGAGCACATCTGTTCTTGCTGCTCATGTGCCAGGACATGGTGCTGCCCATTGTGCCACACAGATCCTTTTGTCCCAGGGGAGAAATGGGCAATCCTTTAAACGTTTCCCCATTATCCTCCATTCTCCATCCGCCACCCGATTTGTGGATCCACGCGATTCTTATTCAGTGGATAAGGAACAATTAACATTACGAGGGATTTATTAAGGATAAGTCATGCCAGACGGTTTTGACAGCTTGTTTTGAGTGTGACAGAATTACCAAATCCAAGGTTAGAAGCATTATGTATTTAGACTTTAGTGCAATGTCTAATGCCAGGCTTGTAGAAGTATTCCTGCCAAATAGCAGGGGACAGTCATATACCAGAAACAGACTCAAAGGTCAGATATAAAGGACACACGACATGCAGCCACACATCCAGACAGGAATGGTAGCGAAGAGAGTGGCATTTCATGGGGAGCCATCAAGGTCAAGGATAAAGTCTGTTCCCATAGGGACATCATCCAGAGGGAGGGAACGGGTGTACTGCCGGCTTGTAGGGATAGTGGGAAACCAGCCCCAGCCCTCAGAAGACAGCGCTTGTCCCAGAGCAGCTTAACCATGGGAGAATCTGAGCAGCAGCGGGGCTGGGTTCATCCTCACCCACCTTCCATCCAAGAATACCTTGCAAAGAAGTACAATGGGAGATGAGCTCACCCAGGCCCATGGAACCAGTGTAGTGTCTGGGTCCCAGCTCTTTCTGCCTGGTGGTAGAGTTGTGTCCACAAATGTGAAACTCAGGTTGTGATGTTGACATTCATGTGTGCCCTTTGTTGGTTAAGCCAAGGTGTTAGAATGGGTTCTTAGCCCATGTGATGGGTGCCCTTACAGCAAGAGGGAGACACATGGACACACAAGGCCACAGCTCTGTGAACCCAGGGATACGCTAAGGTCTTACATTTCCCAGCAGGGACCCTGTTGAGTAAGGAAACGGTTCCAGAGGCTGGAAGATGCTAGGCTAGGCCTTCCTTCCCTCTGAGTTCTCAGGAAAGCCACTCTGCCATCCTCAGCTCTAAACGTCTGGTCCCTGATGTGCTGTGCAGCCCTGAAGGATGAACAGATAGCTGTGCACTGTCCCAACCACCTCTTCCACAAGGTATAACAGGCACTGAAAAGCCGTCCCAGACAGTGACAGGCAAGGGGCTTCTTTTCTCCAGGTCCCCAGAGAAGATTTAGGTCAGTGATGCTGAGCCCTGGCAGCCTTCACACATGCAGGGCTCAATCACAGCTTTTGTTTGTATTTATAAATGAGTGGCATGCACCGCCAGCATTTGGCTAGTTAGCCCTAATTCTGTGCTAAGCTACGGTAATCTTTCATTCTCCCTCACTTTGTGCCTCCTGATCATTATTATTTTTTATCTGTTCAGGAGTATTGAATCATCTGTCTTCTCCTCCTCCCCAAGGGCAGCGGAGCATCCGGTCTTTCTATATGCCCAAGTGGTAATGCCAGGCTTTGTTTCTTAACTGGAGTCTTTGGTTAATGAGGATGTTGGGTCTCCACTTTATCATATACAGTGTTGCCAGTTTTTAAGCTCAGGCTAGCTGGTCTGATCGCGGTAACCTAGCATGTGGGTGGATGTGCAGAGGATGGTGGTTGCCCTAAAGTTCTTCTTAGACCTAGCCTCTGGCCATCAGGGTTCACCAGAAGGCAGGATCTTTCTCAGGGACAGAGGTCTTTCCCATAAGACCTCTCCGCTGCATCTTGTCCATGAAATGGCAGCTCCAATTTCACAGGCAGCTCTCTCTTTACGCTGGGCATTACCAGTTAAATCCTCACAGTACAGACTCACAGCAGCAAGCAAAACAGCTGGCCAGGGTGAATATCCCCTCTCTTTCCCCTGACTTTCCTTGCTTTCCTAGACTTCACCGCTATAGAGGTGACTCGGAGGTGGAGAGCACTGGCTGTTCTTACAGAGGACTGACTGCACACGGCAGCTCACAACCATCTGTAACTCCAGCTCCAGGGAAGCCAATGCCCTCTTCTCATCTCTTGGGGCCCCAGGGACATACATGGCGCATAGACATACATGCAGGTAAAACCTTTCATATATACATAGATTAAAAAATGAAACACTAGGCTTCACAACACAGTGGAAGTAGTCAGTCCCAAATGAACTTCTAAACTGTTAAAGAAGTAGCAGAGCCACGTAAACTGTTTCCTCTCCAGTGATTCATCTGACAGAACTAGGGGTGCGCTATGAGCAAACACTGCGGTGAGTATAAGAATGCACCTGAAAATCGGCTTAGTGGGGCTGACAGACAGCTCAGCAGTTAAGAATAGTTCAGGTTCTTCTAGAGAACCTAAGTTTGACTCCCAACATCTACATTGGGTAGCCAACAACTACCTGTTACTACAGCCCTAGGGGACCCCAAGTACCCCCACACATATGGCATACACACACACACACACATACACACACACACACACACACACATATATAATTAAAAATAGGCTTCAGGAGGCCTGGTTCAGTTGTACTGTGCTCACCCAGCACGTGTGAAACCCTGTGTTCAGTCCCCAGCACCACATAAATGGGGTGTGGTGGGGAACATCTCTAATCTCAGCACTCCTCAGGTGGAAGTAAAGGGATCAGGAATTCAGGATTTGAGCCTCCCTTGGGCTCTATGAGGTGATGTTTCAAAAAACAAACCAAAGCTTCAAGATAGAGAGGAATTGCACTTTGACAATAACTAAAATAAAAAAATATATAAAAAATATGCATAACATGACAAGAAATATGCATTCCCTCTGTCACCTAGAAATTTGTCTTTTAAAGGTGAAAGGCACTGGGGTGGACAGAGGTGGCTCCACCCCACTGGCTGCTCTTTCAGAGGATCCTGGTTTGAGTCCTAGCATCTATGGTAGCTTACGATCATTTGTAGTTCCAGTCCTAAGGAATCTTCTTCTGGACTCTCTGGGTATTATGTACACAACTATCGCATTGACATACATGCAAGCAAAACACCCATACAGATAAGGTCAATTATTGTTATAATTATTATTATTTTGTTTTTTCAAGGTTTTTCTGTGTAGCCCTGGCTGTCCTGGAACTCACTCTGTAGACCAGGCTGGCCTCCAACTCACAGAGATCCCCCTGTCTCTGCCTCCTAAGTGCTGCCATCACCTAACTAAATATTTTGTTTTTTAAGGTGGCAGACACAATAGCTTTCCAGGTCAGTAAGGAAGCAAGGCTTATTTAGGACGGGGGGCTTGCTAGCACGGGGACTTGCTATTGACCAGGAAGAGAGCCCTGGACTTGAGATTCAGGGCACAAGTGTTAAAAGATATGTTCAACACAGACACTCCAGGAGAGCATAGCAGGGAAGCAGGACCATGGGAACAAAACTCGGAAAATCATTTACATGACAAAGGCAGGCCCCAAATGCACAGTGAAAGGGGAGGAGTCTGTGGCAGAGGGGCCCAGCTGTATCACAGCCCAGGAAGCAGGAGCAGCAGCGGCTCACTGGCTCACGGAGGTAGTGTCTCTACAGATGCATTAAAGCCATAAAGCCGTAATCTGATGGAAAAATGGGAGAAGCTGCAAATAAGCAAGCAGTGCCGGAACTCCAGACAAAGGAGACTGCTCACTGCCAGACTGGAAAGGGAAATTAAAACAGGAGTGAAATGACAGTTTTCGCTCTTACCATGTCACTAATGAGAGGACAAATAGTGTTTTCCATAATGGGCAAAAGTAAAAGAAACCAGACTCTTTCCTACACTGCCAGTGGGATTACAAAATGCTGAGGCCGCTGGGCGTGGTGGCACACGCCTGTAATCTCTGTACTTGGAAGGCAAAGGCAGGCGATCTCTGTGATTTCGAGGCCAGCCAGGTCTACAAAACGAGTCCAGGACAGCCAAGACTACACAGGGAAACCCTGTCTCAAAAAAGCCAATAAAAACAAACAAACAAACAAACAAAAAAAAAAATGCTGAGGCCTTGGGGAGGTTATCCAGGGACACAGACAGAAGTTAAAATGGTTAGACCTATGTGGTTTGACCCCAAACCACTGAAGAATCTAGAATCTATTCTATAGAAATCAGGTGAACAAGGCTGGAGGTGAACTAGTTGGTAAAGTGCTTGCTCCCAAGTGCAAGGTCCTAGATCATCCCAAGTACTGAAAAAAAAAAGAGGAAAATTAAAATTATATTAGCAACACACAGAATCTTGAACCTAGGAGGTTTGCTATGATGGTACCTAGAACTTTTACCTGAGTTACTAGGGCCCATTGTAAAGACTGCTGTAGCTCTCCACTCACTCCTGTGGAAGGTGGCCTGTGTGTGTTGAGAGATGTCTCAGAGCCTGTACTGCCACATCCTGCTCTGTGATTCTCGCCAAGAGCATTACAGCTTCCCTTACTCTCTTCTGAAGGTCATCAGCCCATGGTCAAGGTTTAGATGGTTTAGTTCCTAGTGATGAAGCTGTGTCCACAAATAACAGGCTCTGCTCTGGGGTGTCTTCTTATCAGGGCCTTTCGCAGATTGACCTGAGGTCCTTTCGCAGATTCACCTGCCCCTAATACAGTCATGGAGGCAGACTTTTGTCATACGAATTTGGGGTGACACAGTTAGGCCTATCCCAAGAAGAGAGTGTACATGCTTAACAATAAACTTATTTAACATTTCTACATTCTTCATGGAGGAAAAAATATATATATATATATTATAATCTCACTACAGTTAAAAATGACCAAAGCCAAGAAACACTAAACATCTGCCTGCATATATATATTTGCTTAAGACTGGAAAGAGTTGGGAAGGTGCTGATGTCCGAAAGGGTGGGATGGAGACAGTTCTTAGAAATTTTCCATGTAGAGTGTCAAATCCTGTTTTTCCTACATGCACATACGTCTGAAGAAATTTAGGCCAGATGTGATGGCTCAGAGGGAAAAGCAGTTGCTGCCAAGCCTTATAACCTGAGTTCAATCCCCAAGACCCACATGGTGGAGGGAAAACTAACCCCTGCAAGTTGTCCTCTGGCCTCTGTACACACACACACACACACACACACACACACACACACACAATACCAATAATTTTTTAAAGTTTAACCTGCTTGTCACATAGGTATAAACTAACAACTGGAAGTTAACGCTCCTATTTCTTATGTTCCCTGTAGCAAATCACCAAACTGAAGAATGCAAAGAGCCATCGGATGGGGGCGCTGTGTTACACACCTGGAATCCCACCTACTGCTTAGCCTAAGCTATACAAGGAGCCAACTCTAAAACCAAACCACCTCAGCAGGTGGCTCGCATAGTCTCAACACTCAAGATGTTGAGGCAGAGGACTCCCATAGTTCAAGACAGCCTGGGTTCCCTAGTAGACCCAGACCCAAGGCTAGATTGGGCTACACAGCAAGATCCCACTGCAAAAAACAAAAACAAACAAACAACAGCAAAAACAACAACAGCAAAAAATCCAACCAACTAACCAAACAAAAAACAACAACAACAAAACCCAACAATAACAAGGCGTGGAGAAACTAGACATGTAAAACCCATTTCAATCACAGAAATGTCAAGAACTATGGAATTTAAAAGATTGCTTTTAAGATTATTCCTCATAATTTTGACTCTACAGAGATGTCTTAGTTAGGGTTTCTGCTGCTGTGGTAAAACACCATGACCAAAAAAGCAAGTTGGGGAGGAAGGGGCATATTTCATCTTACAGCTTGAAGTTCTTCATCCAGAGAAGTCAGGGCAGGAGCCTGGAGGCAGGAACTGATGACGCAGAAGGCATGGAGGAAGACAGCTGAAGGCTTGCTCCTCATGATTTGTCCAGCCTGCTTTCTTATAGAACTCAGGATGACTTCCTGAGTCAGCCCAGGGATGACTTCCTCATTAGTCATCAATAAAGAATAAGCTCCACAGGCTTGCCTACTGATCAATTTGGTAACAGCATTTTCTTAACTGAAGAACTGAGGTTCCTTCTTCCCAAACGATTCTAGCTTTTCTCAAATTGACATAAAACTAGCCAGCATAGTATTCTAAAGCCAATAATTAAAATCCAGTCAAAATGATTTGTTTTGCTAAATATCAATGTTTGAAAATAAACACATTTTGAATATTCCTCAAATAAGAAACCTGAGGCACAAAATTCTGTCTTGATAATATATCATGAAACACTTCTGCCTGAATTCTGGAATTTTCCATCTATTATCTTTGGACCTCAGTATGATTGCAGAAAACTGAAACTTTTGTGATTGAAAGTGTGGATGAAGGGGACTGTCCCTTCTGTAGTAAATATTACAACATACCTTGTAATTTTCAAATGTCAATAAAGAAACACTTGAAAATCTGAAACATAGCCAACTTTAATTCCAGGGAAGGGAGGCAGAGTCAGGTGGATCCCTGAGTTTGAGGCCAGCCTGATTTACAGAGTGAGTTTCTGGACAGCCAGGGCTACACAAAGAAACCTCTTCTGGAAAAAGCAAAAATAAATGAATCAATAGGAAAGAAAGTCCAAAGAGAATCACTAGATAGAGAACACACCCTGGATATTCCTGTAGAAACAATTCAGAATCCCCTGCTCCAAGCTGGACATCTCTTTGAGGGTTCCCTGGGGGCCCCAGGAGCCTGTGCTAGTCAGTTCCCATCACTGAAAAATTACTGAGATACACGTATGAGGAGTTGGGTGTAGTAGTGCTCTACTTTAGCCCTAGCACTTGGGAGCAAGGGAAGCTCATCTCTGTGAGTTCAAGACCAACCTGGACTATACAGGGAGTTCCAGGCTACCCAAGGCTACACAGTGAGACTCTGTCTCAAAACAAACACAAGCAAATGAACAAACAAATAAAAACAAACAAACAAACTTATAAGGTAGACAATTTATTTTAGCTGCTCACGGTTTCAGAGGCTTCAGTCCATGGCCAGTTAGTGCTATGGCTTCAGGGCCTGGGGGGAGGCAGCACTTCCGGATGTGTATACATGGTAAAGGAAACTGATCACCTTGTGGCCCCAGGAAAGCGCTGGGTCCCAGTGTTCCTTTAAGAGCACCCCTTAGTGACATACCTTCCTCCTCCTAGACCCCATCTTTCAATGGCTCCATCACTGCCCCACAGGCTGAGGACCAGCCACACAACCTCATGGGACATGGGTCTACCACAGCGGAGACCCAGCCATTTAGAAATGGCCTTGGCCGCCTCTTGCAGGAGTGGGCCTTTCCCTGAAGCATGAGGCCCTATAAGACTGTTGGCCCAGGAGATAGGCTCATCATAGGTACCCAGCAGCCCTCTGAAACACTAGGGATGACCCTAACTGATCCACGGAGAAGGGAGCATGTATCTCCCCAGAACGCCTGAACTCAGATAGCTCCAAAGTGGCTAATGTTCCTTCCCTCGATGTCTTTGGAAAGTTTGAAAGTAAGGGCATGGGGAAGGCCCAAGGAGCCTAATTATTTCTTCACTTTGCTTAAGCAAGGGGCAGGAGGATAAGTCCCTATTTGATACAAATTTATAAACCTCCCTTTTGGAGTCTTATTCACGCCACTTTCCTTTATTTGCTTTAAATTCGTTTTATTGAATTGGTAAGAAGCTGCCCAGGGGCCAGGGCCTGGCGACTGCCTTGGGCAGCTTGGTTCCCACAGTTCTGACTGCTTCTCTCTGCCATATCATTCACTATTCTTTCTTGGTGCCACAATAGGTCACACTGTGGGAGAATTAGCAAAGGAGGCCACAGAAGGAAGCCACATTGGAGTCACAGCTCAGCTCAGCTAGAGAGATGGGAAGTTCCGGTGTCCAGCGTTACTCTCAACACACATTCCTGACCATGAGTCCCATCCTACCTTCCAGGCTGCAGCAGCCTTTTCTTCACCCCCACAGAGCACTATGCATACAGTGTGGTTTCTGTTTTGAAGCCACTTTGGCTCTAAAACATCCCCCCCCCTTTTTTTTCAAATCAAAGAACTGAGTATAGCCAGATGTTCCACCTATGAGACAACCCCTGGGTGCTAGCAGTGAGAATTATTAAGAGGGGAATCTGGGCACATCACCACAGAGATCAGAAAGTCAGAGCATCGGATTCTGAACCTGCCAAAAAAAAAAATTTTTTTTTTTAAACAAAAAGACAGGGTTTCTCTGTGTAGCTCTGGATGTCCTGAACTTACTTTGTAGACCAGGTTGGCCTTGAACTCACAGAGATCCACCTGCCTCTGCTTACTGATTGCTGGGGTTAAAAGCATGCGCTACCACACCCCTGCCAAAAACTCTTCTTGGAAATACTTGAAAGTGCATTTGCACGTTTCTCATAGGCAAGCAGCTTGACCTCAGAGAGCTAGCACCTCGTAGGCTCATTCCCAGGTCTCATGGAATCAGAGGTTTTTAGCTGTCTGTGTTTTCTGGGCTGCCCATCATAAACTGCCCACAAGTGGGAGAATTTACTAGAGAAATCCATTCTTTCCTAGTTCCCAAGACCAGAAGTCCAAAAGCAAGATGTCAGCACAATGTGCTCTCTCGCAGGGCTTTCGGGGAAGGCCCATTCTTGCTGCCACCAGCTTTGAGTTTTGTTAGCAATTTCTGGTGCTCCAGGCCCGGCCTCTGTCTCCAGCTAAAGTTCCCTCAAAGGCATGTTTCACCTTCTTACAATGTCCCCAGGTTCCTACTTGAGGCGGTTCAGGTTGACTGGTAGTAGTCAGAGGAAGCTGCCTGATCCTAGCTTCATTATATGTGTGTTTGTCCTTTTTATGCCCTTTTACCCAAACCAGGGTTCTGGGATGTTGAAGCAGCCAGGAGTTCGCCTGTGAGGCCAATCGCTGTGCTAGAACTGACTGTGTTTGTGTCTGCTAGGCTACCCACGATGGACTGTGCCCAGTGATCCTCTAGCCAGCACCTCAGACTCTGTGCTGGGGGTCACCCTGTGCCTCACAAGTCACTGAACAACCTCTTCCCACCACATAGCATCAGATTCACCCCATCCCAGCACTGGATAAAAACCCATCACTAGCCACCGACTTTAGGCTGGCTGGAAGCAGGAGGATATGTGCTTTCTGGCTCTGGACCAGAGGCTTGGATCACAAGGTGAGTGTGAGTGTCTCTCTACCTAAGACTCCACCTACTTTGTCCATGCTAAATTCTGGCTACTGAATCTTGACCCAGAACCAGTGTACCTGTCTTCCAAGCTGCTGAGTCCACTCTGGGGCTTACCCTGAACTTTATCAGGTCCCTGCAGGCCTCTGATGCTTTGAAGATGGGGCTGTTAAGACTTCCCTGTTAACAAACCTGAATAGACCTTTTATTTTACTTACACACACACACACACACACACACACACACACACAACATATGTGTGGAGGTCAGAGGACAAAGGGAAGGAGTTGGTTCTCACCTCCCATCTTTATGAAGGTTCCAGGGATAGAACCCAGGTTATCAGGTTTGGTAACAAACCTTTACCCACTGAGCCATTTTACCAGCATGGATATTCTAAATGGGAAAAAGTTGGGTTCATTCTATGCATAAACTCTGGATAATTAATCTTCCTATGTTTTCATTGTTAAAATGAAATTTCAAAGACTTGGGTCTATATCTGCTACAAAGCTTTGTTACTTAATACTAACCTAAATTCCAGGACTTCTTCGCATCAAATTATATGAGCTAAACAATAAGCAGTTAGACTAGTCAAGACATTTATATTTTGGAGGGCAAAACAAACAACTTAGAAGTTTAAAAGAAATGAATTCAGGCTGGTGAGATGTCTGGGCAGGTAAAGGCATTTGCCGGGTAAGCCCTGGGCAACTTGAGTTCCATCCCTAGAAGCTCCCGACATGTCCCCTTCAGCCCCACCCCCAGCCCCCAGCTCCAACCCACATCACTAAGGTCCTGAGATCATCCACCCGGGCCACTTTAGGCTGGGGCTGAAGCACTCACTCTCTCCGTGAGCCTGATTTCCATCTGCCTTCTTTCATCAGGCCCTCCTCCCGCTTGCTCTAAGCATAGGATGTCAGCACTTCCCCCACAGATGGGAGAATAGAGAAGGGCAGAATCAGGCATTGAGCACGGATAATTCCTTATTTGTGCTTCTGCTTCCTGAGAGCTGCTCAGTTGACCCTTTGGAAGCTCAGGCCTCTTTCAGACAGCAAACAGGAAATCCCTGCAGGAATGTCAGACTCCAGAGGACAGGGCCAGGGCCAGGGCTCCATGGGGAGAGGATTCTTTGGACTCATCACCAGAGGCTAGGCCTGGTGACCACCACATCCCAGAATGCCCAAGAGCAACAGGCAAGAACCTAGCCCCTACTCCCCATGTGTGTCCCAACTTGTATGAGATCCATGGACCATGCACTGTGAACTGTCTGATCTGGTAAACAGGAGTCAGCTTCCTTGAATGTCTGGAGATGCCCTCTCTACAGAGTTTAGAGAGCTTCTGAGATTCAGGAGACAAAAAAGGTCTGTCAGTGAGGTCCCTGTGGGCTCTATGTCTCCTCTAGAGCTTTTGAGACAGGGTATGTTACACTGGCTGTCCTGGAATTCCCTATGCAGATCAGGATGGTATGGAACTCACAGAGATCTGCCTGCCTCCGTCTCCCAGGTACTGGGATTAAAAGCCTGTACCATCATGCACAGTTTAAGGCTTTTTAATGATTTTTTTATTTTTATCTAAGTGGATGTAGTGGGAGTGTGTGCACATGGGTGCAGGTGCCCACAGAAGCCAGAAGAGGATGTTAGATTTCTAGGAGCTGAAGTTACAAACAGTTGCGAGCCACTGGACATGGGAAGGACCTGGGTCCTCTGTAAAAGCAGCATACACGCTTAACCACTGAGCCATCTTTCTCACTCCCTCTCTCTAGGTCCTAGCCTTTAGGCCACACTTGCAGAATGGCTTTCCCTCTCCTCAGAACAGTTTGTGGAACATCAGTTGTCCTTCTCCACTGTTCATCATCTTGCTTTCTGAGATGCTGTCTCATTGAACCTGAAGCTCACAGGTTTGCCTAGACTGAGTGGCAGCAAGCCCTCGGGATCCTCCCTGCCTCCCCAGTACCAGGTTATAGGCACCGCTGCCACACACAGCTTTCATGTGGTGCTGAGGACCTCTTGTGAGTATACAGCAAGCACTTTACCCACAGAGCAGCTCTGCAGCCCCAGGACTCAGTTTGATTTTATAATGTCTTCTGCTTCCTTCTCAGTATTCTGGGCTTAAAAAAAAATTAAGTGTAGCTGAACAACTTGAATTATATGCCCCATACCACTTTTAACAGACCATCCCAAACTACTGCAGAGTGCAGCCTGCAGCAGGCTACCTCCCATGGAGAACACCGTAAGCAAGGCCCATCTCTGGGCTCCAGCTCCCCCAAGCATATCTGCCTCATTCCACCGCCAGAAAAACAGAAATTTCTCCTCTCTCCATTCCTCTTCATTATCAACTTCCTGATATTCAAACTGTTATCACTCACATTCTTACTTACAAGGAAAAGTTATGCCTGTAAAGACTGTCCACAGCAGGTCCAAGCGCCAAGAATAGGTGGCACAGGGGCAGCCTTCCCAGGCACACAGTGTGACAGGTGACTCAGAAGCTCTGTCTCCAGGAGGCTTCCCTGGCCTGCTGCCGTCATCCTGCAAACTCAGGAAGTTCCACGCAGGAAGCCTGGGGCAGAGGATGTGGGAGAAGGAAAGAGCCAGGTACCCCACAGGGCCTGACATTTTTAGCAGGCCAACAAATTTGAGGCTGCCTGAGTCTTGGAGTATGCCATTCTGGAAAAGGGGGAAGGTTTGGGCCATTTTCAGGATGGAGCAGAGTTAATGTATGAACTCAAGGGGGAGCATGGGTGAGGTCTGCAAAATCAGCCAGTGGGGGAAATGAGCATCTTTGGAGAGAGAACAGTATCTGTGGATTAGAGGAGTTTGTTTCTGATGGTGAAGCCCCTTCTCACCTCAAGTGGCCAAACTTTAGGATCTGGCTGCCCTGCGTTTTCTCAATGCCCGGAGGAGGAATAAGAGACTCTCTTTCCCTTTTAATTCAAAGCCCCTCCCCAGACCAGTGGAGAGGGCACAAAAGTTAAATTCTCTTGCTTTTGGGAGGGGGGAGGAGCTTGTTAACCCTTCGAGAAGGTCAGGGAGGTTGAGAGGCCCTGGGGAAAAGATCCACCTGCTGGCTCTCCCTGGAATAGCACAAGTCCCCCAGGTCTGCTGGGGCACACCATCCTGGGTGTCCTGCCCAGCAAGCACAAAAAGTGACTCATTGTCCTTTCCCAGCTCTGGGATCCCAAGAGCTTCCTAATCAACGAAGGTGTCACCATTGTAGTCTAGACAGAGCGCCACACCATCCTCAGTGATGCTCAGGCTCTCTGCCTGTGTTTGTGATGGCCACACACTTACTCACATGTGCACATGCACACATACACATGTGCACGCACAGATTCACTTATACACACGTGAAGACAGATGTACACACACACACTTACACATGTGCCCGCACACATAGTCACACCCATGCACATACGTGTATTTGGGCATACATACCCTGGCACACACATGTGCATATACAGACTTGGACAATTCACTATCTGGAACTCTTGCTTTCACCAATTCTGGTTCTCATAATGGCCTACCTGGTGACTTCAGATTTGCCAGCAAGAAACTGATCAGGAAGGAAGCCTGGCTATTGGAACACTAATTAAGCCTATTCAGTGTGCAGTCCAACGGCATTGATCTTGAGACAGCCCTAATGGCAGGGCCTAGGCACTTTGGAGGGCACCTCTTTTGGACAGCAAGGGATTGGCATGGAGACTCACAGGTGACAGGACTCTAGTGTGGAAGGTGACAGATGCCCTACAGTTAACATATGGGGCAGGTGCGCAGGGCTGTAGGCACAGCACCAGCAAGCACTGACGACTCCTAAGACACAGAGGCCAGCTAAGAGGTGGAAGCCGCAGGGCACGGCCTTTGCCTTTTTAGGTCTTCTCTGCATCTAGACTCTGCCAGGAGTGTGGGAGGATGAGGAAGCCCCAGGGTGGTCCTAGCTGATGAGAGTGCCAGGCTAAGCTAAACAAAGGGGGTGAGTTCCCTCTGTTGGCATCAGGCCTCACACAGACACAGGGTGCCAGTGCTGGTGCCTGTCAGCTCTTGCCTACCACCCTGCTGAACATCTGGGCCACTGCAGTGGATTGGAAGGACTTTCCTGGGCCGCTTCTGTTCCTCGTGGTGTGACTGTATTGGAGGAGAGGGACTGATCAGAGGAAAACCTCCTTGAGGTGGGGTGCTAGAGTCTGCAGCCCTGACAGGCAAGCTTAAGATAAATACTCTATTTATCTCTTGCTTGTGGTGGACACTCAAGGTAGTGAAAGAGAGGCTCTCCCAAGGAACTAAATAGCAGCACAAACCCCAAGGACAATTCTTTTGTCTCCCTTGAGCTCATCCTCTCTTCCTGCCGATTGATGTCCATTTTTATTCCTGAATGTTAATGAATATGGAGGTGACATTTGGCTCTTGTACTCTCCTGACTTCAGGTAGAATGCACGGTCCTACTGAGACTCAAGTGCAACCACTTGAACTGCCCACATGGGTCTCTGCTTTCCCTATGCTGTGAGCACTGGGTGCCTCTCACACTAGGCCTCCTATATGTGACAAGGACAGTTGTGCAATGAGGAGATAGGCAGGCTTTTATTTGGGTTGTGGGTTATTTCTGTTTGTTTGTTTTTTGTTCTGCAGATCCAGTAACCAAGGCATAGCTCTAGGGCAGAAATCCCGAGCCTAAGCTCACTGCCCCACCTAGGGCAGGTTGCCACTTCCTGACCCACTTACCCCTGGCGTGAACAGAGTCTCCCAGGGTCTTGTGAGGCTGAGTGAAGTGCCCCACCCCTGCTGTCCTGTTCCCCAATGCTCACAGGGTGTTGTATTTGTGCTGGGACCTGACTGGACAGCCTTTAGGGCAGAACTGGCTACTCCTTGGGACATACATGGTAGAAAGGAGAAACCGAATCCTGCAAGTTGTCCTCTGGCCTGCACATACATACTTTGTGTGCTCTTTTTTTGTTCTTGCTAAAAAAGCAAACAAATGTAATTTAAAAAAAAATTTTAGGGGTAGGGAGGGTGGGACCGGGAGGGGAGGAGGGAGGGGTTTATGGGGGGATACAAAGTGAATAAAGTGTAAAATAATAATAATAATAATAGTAAAAAAATTTAAATGCTTTCTACATAAGTCAGGGAAACAAAATCTTTACAATTAAATCCAGTGTAACACTGTCAAATAAATTCTTCTTTAAAATTTGTGTACAGCCCAAATTTTATAGTCTTGGAGAGCAGGGATATTCATCCACTTATCCATCTAGCCATCCATCCATCCATTCATCTGTTAATCTATCCATTCATCTATCTATTCATCCCATCCATTCAACCATCTATCAATTTACCTATACATACATTTACCTACTTACTCATCCATTCATTCATCCATTTACCCAGCTATCTATCCATCCACATCTCTCTTTCTTTCTCTCTCTCTCATCCATGGTTCAGTCCACTGGTGTTTGCTCTCTATGAGGTGAGCAGGAAAAGGGATGGACGATCTATTTATTTTTCCTGCCTACAAAGAGCTCATGCCATGGTAGGTGACTGAGAGGTGTGCTCATCTTGATTCAGAACAGGTTCCTAATCAGCTAGAGTCAAGGAAAGGAAAGGGTAGCCTAATGTCAAGGAAGGCCCCATCCTCTGTGCTCCACCGGCCCGTTTCTCCTGAGCTCCACACTCACAGGGAGTGACACAGAGTGGGAACTATATTTCAGCTTCACTCTGTACTCAGGACAGACTAGCGCCCCAGCCTTGGCTTAGGTCGGGGTGTCTCTGAGAGGATCATAGCAGACTCCACACTCACAGGTGCTGGCTGGTTTAGGTGTAAGGTGAGGCTTTCTTTGCTGAGGCGGAAGGGGCTGGGGGTGCAAAGTGGGTTGCAACGTCCCACCGTTATAAAGAAGATAATATGGCGCTGTTCCCTTTGCCCTAACACTGATGCCCACCACACTGTCTGTCTGCTTCCTAGGTCATCCTAAGGCCCTTCCAGAGGCTTGTAACCTTCTGCAGCATGGTATTCACACTGGTCTTGGAAACCAGAGTTCAGATCTCAGTAGCTGGTAAGAATTCTTCACATGATCAATAGTCCCCAGTCTGGGTATCAACTCATGGAGGCGCTGAGTCCAGCACCAAGCATACAGCTACTGTAGCCTAGATCCAGGGGTAGGGCCTGTATGTATGAAAGTATAGTACAGGCCTCTAAACCCAAAGCCATGGCCTCTAGAGCCTCTACATTCAGAGAAGCTTGGCATTTCCTTCATAGGCAGCCAGGAATCGATGCGACGTTCCGTTAATAGTCTTCTCAAACAAAGTGTCTTCAGGCTGCATTCCCATGCTGGGAACAGCCACCTGCTATGGTGGCTTTTGGATTTTTAGTCATGGCCGATTTTTTATGTTAACACTTTATATAAAATAACAAGCTTCGACATCTCCTTTTCTAGAAGATGCTTTCTGGCATTTATATGTTTTCTTATAAATATCTCGTAAAGATGATTTGAAGGCTCACTGACAGCTGCTAACCACCACCCCTCGCCTCCCGGATGACTGGGACAATGACCCACCATCCTCATTTTAGTGGGCAGGACTCTGAGTACGGTATACACTATACAGTATACACTGTACCTGTGCAGCTCCAGGATGTCTGGGGATCCTGGTGTTGCACAGTACATAACAGGACAGGTGGCTCTGGCAGCAGCAAATGGCAATGAGGTTGCTTCTCAACAAATCAGATAAATGCCGTTTTGCCAAAACCAAGTCACTAACTAATGATCCCTGAATCACTTTTCTGTCTGTAAAAGGAGCCCAGTTCAAATGGGTGGCTTACTTCCCAGCTAACTATTAAAATCAGAAAAGGAACCAAAGTCATGAGTGGCTGGGCTTGACAAGATGCTGACCCCTTTGCCACCAGCACTGGATGGTAGCACTTGTCTGTTAAAAGTGCTTGCCCTCTTACAGAGAGTATGTACCCTGGTTTTCTCAGAGCAGAGAAACCCTCCAGACTAAATGATCTGACACACTTCCCAGCCTGTCAGGCAACTAGTGTAGAGAATCATGGACTGTAGGTAGTGACTGAACTTAAAGGTTTTAATATGTAAAAATAAGTGTGAATCCATGGCTCGTGCTGGCCCCATCTGACACCATCCCTGACTCCACACCTCCAAGGTGACTGTAACCTCTGAAGTAGCTGGCTTTGGAACACAGAGGAAGACTCTCCTGTGGAGGCAGCTCACAGGGGTGGTCTCTCACCTTTCATCAGCCTTCAGTGCTATAGACAACTCTCTGAGGTCAGTGCTGTGGCCATTCTTTGCAGGTGAGGAGCTATGATACCACCAGAAAACAACACCAAGCCCAAGTTTGTCACTGTGAGCATAATCTCTTCCTAAGAACAAAGCAAAAGATGCTGGGTATGGTAGTGCTCCCTTTGGCTATAGACGACTTCGTTTACAAACAAAACAAGGCAAGCAGAACAGAGTTCCTTTGATGGGAAGAGGATTTCTGACCAAGCCAGGCAGTCCTTGAGCTGAGGCAGTTCACAGTGGAACTGAACAAGTGTTCCCATCCAGTCCTTTACAGATGTCAGTACAGGGGACAAGAACAGCCAACTGGTTGGGGGATGATGCCAAAAGACATTCAGATGAGACTTTTTTTCTATAACTGCATCCTGCCTGCTTAGTAAGGAGGTGTTGAGCTGTCAGGGAAGAGTCTGTCTTTTAGCCTGTCCTCCTAAGACACTCAATTTGCCAGGTGGAACAATTCTTAAGTAAGGACTTCCTAAAAGATAGTGTCTACTCCGTGGGTGGGGAGGGGCTGGAGAGAATAGTGCAGATGAAGGCCCTGTATCTTCCCAGTACTTTATTGGGTCTGTTCACCACTAGGAAGCCTCTGAGACGCCAAAGTCTTACCAGGAGCTCTAAGGACACCCACCTTTGGCCATGTTCCCCATCCTCACCTAGGGTCTTAGAGATATGATGGCTCCAGCCAATGGCTTTCCCTTGCCTATGGCAGCCCTTACTCAAGAGCATGTGGTGCCCAGGAAGAAAGGCCAGGGAAGGGGCTGAGAGCAGCCAGCCAGGACCCAGAAAGGGACAAAGGAAAGAGCAGTAGAGGGAAAGATTCTGATCCCTTGGTTGGCTGTGGGCCTTGGCCTCTGATGGTTTAAGGAGCTTACCCAGGCTCTCCAGCTGCCTGCTAGGCCTTTGACACTGTCTTGGAAGGGGCAGGTTTCTCAGAAGGCCACAAATGATACCAGTAAGCAAAGAGGTAGTATGGGAAAAAGGTTTGTGCCAGAGAGGTGGAGGATCAAGGATGCAGGATAGGTAGGTGTGAGAGAGGTGCTTTAGAGAGGGAGTTTGTCCAAGAGGACTATGTGAGAAAGGTGGCTGAGGGGGGTATGAGGGTGCAAGGAGAGTGGGCTGCCCAGCCACATAGCTAAGCACCTCATTTCATTTTCTGAGTCTCATGCTGATCTGCAGGGAAGGCCATGGAGATGTCTCTCTATCTGCACCACTGGCAAGGCTATGTGGCCTTGACCCTGTTCAAGCTGGCTAGGCCTAACGTGGAGGAGCTGATAGCTCCTCTGTGGCACACTGTGAAACCCCTGTGGTTAAGGTTTGGCCAGGTAGCTTAGGACTGAAGAGCCCCTGTGGGGCTCTGGGTCACAGAGAAGCCTTGTCAATCAAATGGAATATATGAAACCCTCTAGTCAGTTTCTTCTGAAGCTGGTGGAGTTCTCCTAAGATCGTGCTATGGGGAATCACGCCACTATGAGGCAGCCAGAGCAGATAACTGACCATCTGACAGTTCTCCCAGCAACACCGCTGCACACCTGTATGTGTACAGGATGCGCTGTGCATGGAGGAGCCCCAGGACAGTCCCCATGCTGCTGCTACCACCTTGAGCTTGGCCCAAGTCTAATGCTCCATGGTATGTGCAGTACCGTGGAGACTCTGAAGTTACTCTGTGTCCTGGCAAATCAGAAAAAAAAAAAATTGGAGTAAGCTTGCCAAGGCGGGTCAAGGAGGAAAAGAGAACAGTAAAATTAATTCCTTTTTGGGATTAGACCCCCAGGAAGGTACAGGATTCATACACAACTAGTCTTTGGTGAAGTAGCTACAGGATGTTGCAGTAGGGTAAGGAGGAAGATGCTCAGGTCGTTTCTTCCAATTCCCTGAACCACTGTGTAATGGCTCTTTCACAGTGGGCAGTATCACAGGGTCTTAGCTCTTCTTCAAGGTCATTCGCAGGATTAGAAATTGCTTAGAAGCTGGGATATTGTGTCTTCCAACAAACAGCCACCCATTTCTTTCTGGCCCCTCCAAGCCCTGTGCCCTTCCATGGGACTTTCCTCTGTCACCCCAATGATGCCATGAAAATGATCTTTCTACTGATCTAAGTGATCTTGTGATGGATCAGGTAGCCCTCACTCAGGTTACTAAAAATTGCTTTTAAAGCAATATTGCCAGCATGTCACACACACACACACACACACACACACATCAACCCTCCATACAGGAAGGACATGTCAGAAAGAGGATAATATGTAGACAAATTCTTTGCATGTTTGTTTTGACACAGGACAAGACAGCGAGAATCCAGCTCCTGTGGACTGGACAGCGTAGGGGACAGCCATTCTAAGTCCAGTGTTCACAATCTATGCTTGGAAGGAATGGTGTCTGCTGAAATGTTTGACCTCCCCTCAGCTGGCAGTCCTGCCTGCAGGCTGAGCCCAGGTGCTTCCCTTGCAGCACCTGCCACTGTGGACCCCTGGGCCAAGCCCCCTTTGAGTACATTTGAAGGAGGTCCCTGGTTTCCTCTGTGCCATGGGCCTGTCTTTCCCAAGAAGAGCTTGTATTCTGTTCTGGCTTCATTCTGTAGAATTGGAAAGGAGGAGGGGTGGAGTGCCCAAGAGGGGCCTGCACAGCTTTTGAGCATCTGCCCTGCAACCCCCTGGGCCCCCTGCTGGTCTTGCCTAAGAACCATGGTCTCACTATTTTTTATTCTGATGAACAACAGGGCCGAAATGTCTTCCAACTTGACAAAACACAAAATTTAGGTGCTGAGAGAGATACTTCAATTTCAAGCTTAAAGATTACTTTGGTCCCCCAGGACTCAGAAGCAATTTAGAGCTGACACCCTGAACAAGAGCAAGGTTAGAAGATTAAGACCAACTGCTGTTTGGATAAATGGCTGGTAATTGCCCACATCCGCAATTATATACTGGCACATAATTCCTTTTCCGCTACCTTTTTCCTCTCCTGTGTCCCATCAGGCCTGATGCGGTAGGAGCCCACCTTGGTTTTCTTCTGTCGAGCCTTGGTGATGTCATATTCCACCTCATCCATCAGGGCCCTGCATGCTAAACAAGACAGATGGTGTGGTCAGGGGAGAGAGCAGGGTAGGTGGAGGAAGTGCCGGCTGCACCCCTGGGCACAGAGCTCCTACAATCACAGATGTGCATGGACTCCAACTCAGGGACAGGCTCAGGGACCGAGGATCACTGCTCTGCAGTGCCCAAAGGCAGACAGACCAGGACCTGGGTTCCTTATGTCTCTTTTGTACAGTGGTCTTTTCATTTTCTTTAAGGAAAGAAAAAGGATGTGTTTCTCTCTTCTGTATATAAGTGTGTGTCTGTACACTGTGTGCATGCCTGGTGTGTGGGGAATACCAGAACGGGGCATCATATTGAATGTGCTGCCAGGTTCTTGGAACCAAACCTAAGTTCTCTCTAGCATTCTATTATTGTCTTCTGTCTGCTTCAGTTGACAAATGAAATCCTTACTAAGGCTAGGCAAAGAGATTTTCCCCTTCAAGGTCTGAATTTAGGAAACAGCTGGAAACAAACCCAGGTACTTTTAACCACCTCTCCAGACCTTCTCTTCTGGTCTTTCAAACCGTGTCTTTCCCCTTGCACGTAGATGGCACTGTTGTAACTGAGGGAAGCTGCTAGAGCTGCCAACTCATGAGATATCCCAGAGCTCCTGTGATGGCTTTGCTTTGGCCCTAAGAAGCCACCTGTACCACAGGAAGTGTTGTCCAAAAGTTGTCCCCTGCCCTTAAAAGTCCATCTCTATGAACTCTGAAGCGTACTTCTTGTGGGCTGTCTAAATGATCTACCCCACCTAAAATCTTTTTCCCTCTCAGGTGCTCACCGTCCAGCTTGAGAAAGCTGAGCTGTTACTGTAATAAAGCCTTTGGTGCCTCCACACCAACCTCCTCAGCTGCCCTGGAGGTTGACTCTGGATTCCTTATCTCTGCCTTTCTGTGAACACAAGTCCAGCACAATAGCAGCAGCTTTGGGGGTGGAGGGGACGCTGAAGAACTTCAACAGGGCAAATCCAGGTTCCAGGCAATCTGTGCAGACATAGCTGGGCGACTGACCTAGAGGCTGTCTCCTTCTACCCTGGGTCTCCACCCTGGAACATCCTTGCTGGTGCAGTGGAACCTCATATGCCCAGAACTAGCCTTCAGCACTGGAGGTCTGACCCTGGATTAGATGCTTTCCTGATTGTGTATCAGAATGCAGCAGCTGGTGACACAGGCTGGCCTGACGAGGCAAGGATGGAGACTCCGGGGGGCTGCATGTTTGCTGCTTTCCAGTCACTTGCTACGTAGATGGTGCTATGGTTCTGCAGTCATGGATGCTGCCCTGTGGCTAATGCCGGAGCTCCCCCTGCCCCATGGGCCTGTCTGGAAGGGAACAGTGCCTGCTGCCCCATGCATCCAGCTCTGATCTTCCCTCAGCCACAGACTTGGAACTAAGGCATCAGTCTCCCATTGATGCATCCCTCCCATTGATGCAGGCCCAGCCACTCTTTTGCTTGAGCCTGCTGATGACAGCCAGGTCAGAACGAGCTGTTGCCAATCATTATTACCATTATTGCTGGACCAGTGTACCGCCCTACCACTCAGTCTTATCTGGTCTGGGAAGCTAAATGGGGTTGCGCCTGATTACTACTTGAACGGTGGATCCAGTGTGTGCAGCCTGGGGCATTCAGTGCAACAGCTGAGGGTACTCCTCAACCATGGTCTGTGGGGATAAAAGGTTTTCTTGACTAGAGTCACAGGTGTAGCTGGCCACAATTCAATTGGCACTATACTAACGTGACCTGTGAGGCTGCTCTGGGCTATGATCACACTCCTCGGGTCACAGAATGCAAGCATCCCTCCCAGTGATGCTTGCTGACTCTAAAGCTCTTTGCTCTAAAACCTTCCAGAAGGGCCAGCTTCTTGTTCCTTCTTGATTTACTCCTAGAGTGAGGATGCTGTCTGGATCAGGTCTAGCCTGGTCTTGGGCAGTCAGGAGCAGGACACAAGAAGATGTCTGGTGAGGAACTGTGGGTCCAGTGCCTCCCAGGGGGCCTCCGTAGCCCTCATCCCGAATAGCTGAGAAGGGAAGGCATTCACTCATGGTAATGAATGAGCAGGGGAAAGCAGGGATGGTAGAACAGGGATGACGGATGGCTTTGTACTTCCCTGTGCCTCCTGGGATGGACTGTGGGAGTGTCTGGAACCTTTCCAGCCAGCAAGCCTCAGGTCACGGTCACTCTCCCTGGGGTGGACTGTGAGCTGTCAAGTCAGGACAGGAATCCTGGCTACTGGAGTCCTGGGGACGGCTGTGGTGTCTACTGTGGAGTGCAAGGCTGTCACTGGCACATGCTGCCCTCCCAGCCCACTCTGCTTCTCTTTCTCACCTCCCAAGGACTAAAGAGGGGACTATTCCTATGTGCAGGACATTCACTAACCCCATCCTAAGGTCTCACAATCTCAGGGTTGCTTCTGCATCTAGGCCTGATGAGAAGCCCAGAGGTTCGGTTAGACTTGGGAGGGGCATTGAGGGGCTTCCCAGAAGGCTATAGCCTTCAGGGGAGCACCCACAGCCATGGTTGGGACAGCTTCTCAGGGTTGAGAGGACAACATTAGCTTCTGGAAGGGACAAGGTGGGTGGGAGGGGCACCTCCAGCACTGCCATGCCATCTCTGACCTCCCCGAGGAGGAGCAGCTCTTTGAGAAAAGATCATTTTAAATTTCTGCCCCAGGTCACAGAACATGTTAAAGGAGAGTCACATCAGCGACCTGGGCTCCATATTTCAAGTCCAGCATTAATTTAAATGTTAATCTGAAATCTTCACGTAAGCCACTGGAGTTTAGAGTTTATTAGAGCAGACGGCAGGGGTGGAGCCTCCTGGGGGCACTGGCGGGTCACATTGCCTGCCAGAGGGCAAGCCCCCTCCCAGCTGGGTCTCCCAACCCCTTCCATGCTGTACTTCCTCCTCTCCCCCTGCCTTCCTCTTTCTCTCTCAGAAGAAGATTTGAAAACGGGGACAGGAAATTCAGGTGACCTCCTGAATGGGCCATCTCCAGACATCCACTAGAGCAGACCCCATGCATCACCTCCCAAAGCCAGCAAGACACTCAGCCTGGACAGGACACAACACTGTGAGAATTTACATAATAAGAACAGGCAGGCACTGCCACTCAGGAGCTGTGTGCTCTTTGGTGCTGTATCTTTCTTGGGGCAAAGGAATCTGATGCTTGTTTATGAGGTACAAAGAAGTCAGTGAGCACAAACCACAGCCCTGCCTGGCAGGGTGGATATCTGTGAGCTCAGTCTCAGAAGACAAGCCGCGTGGTGAGAAGCATCCAAGAACACCACTGGTGCCCAATGACATCTGGTCCATCTGGGGACAGGATCCCATGAAACTTTCGACAGCCCTCTGGTACAAGGAGCCTGGGTTGGGGTGGCTACTAATCTCGGCATGATCAATTACTTTTAAATTGTCGGGTAATATCCCAACAGGCATGTGTACTGCAGGCCCCATTCCTTTGCAGACAAAAGATGTGTGTCTAGCCTGGGGTCACCTCTCTGCCAACAGACACCTGAACACCTTCACTTAGAGTGAAACTGCTTCTCACTGGCTTGAGGATCACAACTCAGAATGTGCACACTCTGGTTCTGCCACTGTGAATGGAAAGGCTGCCTTCTCTCCTTTATCAGTTCATGGGAGCAGAGCTCTGGTGTCCTTCAGGAAAGAGGGATTACATGCCAGGACACATCCACCTACACAGATTCAGCCTCTCTTCCATGCAGGGGTTGAGGCATCCGCTTTGGCAGTCCTGGGTATAGCAGTACCTGTCACCTGCCTTGATGGACATGGTAGAGAGGTACCGTGCAAAGTGTGGAGGCCAAGAACCCTCCCAAATTTCCCTGAGCTTCACCACAGTCTGCTTAGAGGGCTCTGGCCACTGTGTAAGGAGCCACACTGGTTGCCACACAGTAAAAGAGTGCGCAAGAATGGAAGCAAGTGAGAGTCAGAGCCAGGCCCCAGCTGTGCAGGACCACCTGCTGTGCTGCACACCTTGGCAGGGGTGGCGCTGCAGGCCAGATTGTAGAAGTGAGCTGGTGTCTGATGCCACACAAGACAGCTGGGTAGGTACCAGTGGAGAACAGAGGAGGGCCCTAAAAAGCCACAGAGACCTCAGAACCAGGCCTTGCTGACTAGTGGGAGAATTGAGGAAACCATTTACGAAAACACCGTGATGGAAAGGTGCAAAGCAAGATGGAGGGACAAGGAAAAACAGGAGCCCAGATTCTTAGAGAAAAAGAGAGACTGTGTGCTATTTGCTGAGGTGGCAGGGTAGGAGGGACAGGAAGGAAAAGTGTCTTCATTCTGAGCCAGGAGAGACCTGTCTTCTGATCTTAGTGACACTTGAGATTTGTATATTGTCCAGAATATTTAAGTCACAGTCAGGAAGAAGTAGAAGAAGAAGGACCAGGATGTACACAGGTGAATAGCTGATGGGCTACTGTAACAGTCCAGGCCAGAGATCGCCATAGCTTCAATTACGACGGTGGCAAAATGCTAACAAGTCAGTGAATTTGAGAGCACTGGTGATGAGGTGGTACTCAGGGCAGGGCAGTCCCACTGGCTGCCTCCCAGGTACCATTGCTGCCCACTTTCTTCTGTTAGTAAACACTGCTCACATCTAGTTGTTATCCTCTGACCGTATCCTGACCTGGTATGGGATGACTGCATCATATCCATGGAGATGTCGTGTGAAGGGAAAAGCTGCTGGAGGCCTTCTGGAAGCTCCCCGTCTTTACAAAATGGAGACCTGGAGGAACATCTCAGAGCTAGGGAGAAGGAAGAAGCCGGAGAGCTGAGAGCTTCGTAGGCGCCTGACTTCATGGGTGTGCTTTGATCCATCCCCCTGGTGTTGAAGGCATTTTGTTCAGCATGATGCAACTTGCTTCCGAAGCCTGTGACCTTCAGAGGTACTGTAGTTTGCTAGGATTGTTGTGTTACAGACAGGGCTTGACAGCAGAAGTCTCTCACAGCTCTGGAGGCTGACAGTGAGATGAAGGTGTTAGGGGGACAAAGCAGTTCCTCCCAGGGCTTCCATTCTCTGTGGCCTACCAATGATGTGTCTCTCCATGTTTCCATCCATGTCTGTCTCTGTGTGTATGTATGTATGTCTACTCATTTTATCAGAAACCAGGCATATTGGACAAGGCCCACCCCACAGATCCTGGAACTCATTCTGTACACTCACAGTTTGAGGCCAGCCTGGTGTACAGAATGAGTTCCAGGATAGCTAAAGCTACACAGAGAAACCCTGTTTTGAAAAACAAAAAAAAAAAAATCCAAACAAACAAACAAATAAAAACCCTATAACTAAAAATTAGTTCTTTGTGTTTAAAGGGCCTGTCTCCCAAAACAGCCCTATGGATAGCTATGGTCTTAGCATATGAATGGAGAGAGGCACAATTCTACCCAACAAGCAATAGGAAGAAAAACTGCCTTCTACAGGAAGGAAGTCCATTCAATGGTCATTCCCAGTTGCTTGCCTCAGCCCCTCACGGCCTGTCTGGTCCACATATTGGCGATGCTCTTGGCTCTCCCTGCAGGGTACTGATGTCATCTATAGTTCCAGGCCTCAGAGTCCCAGACCCCCCACAGCTGGGTCTCCCAAGCCTGTCAACTTGTCATTTAAAAGGACTATGTTTCATCTCTGAAGCCTGCTGCTATGGCCAGCGCCATCCTGTGGCCTGGCCTCATCTTGTCTCCTACATACAAGCAGTCAGGATGTCCGGCTGAGGCAGGCCACAACCTACCTTACAGGACTGGGAAGGCCTGGCCCAGTCTCCAAAGCTCTTGACTGCTCATTAGCTGAGCAAGAAAAGGGCTTAACTAGCAAGCATGTCTAGCCAGAGAGCAGCATCCCACTCTGTGAGGGTCTGGCATTGGGCAGAGATTCAGGAGGCAGCAGGTTGTAGGGGGATGATCTGCAAAGATGAGGCTCTACCAGCTGGTGTGGACAAAACCGAAGCCTGGGGCTCCTGCAAGTAGCAGCAGGCCTTGCATCCCCCATCCCATCACCACGGCAACCCGGCTGAGGGAGGGGCTCCCCACTGAGTTTTAACCCAAATTATATTTTCCAGGTCTAAAATCAGAGCCACTCTAAGGGAAGAACTCATTTTCACAACTTTAAGATGCCTTGGCTGAGAGACAAAGAGGAGGGATGGATGCTGAGAAGGACAAAAAAACCGACTGAACACTGCTTTAAAAATGGACCAACTCCACAGAGCCAGAATGCTTCTCCCTCCTGCTTCTGGGAAGATGTGTGATTGGTGTTAGGGTGTGGGGGTTACTTTTAAGGAATTGTCTAGTGTCACTGTTTGTCATTCTGCTTGCCACCAGCTACAACCATCTTTGATGCTCAAGATGACGACCCTGTGTGCCTGAGGACACAGAGAACCATGATCAGAAAATGTTATTTGTTTTGGTAAACATATGAACAGACATACAGCGGGAGGACTTTAAGTTGCGAACATCAAATGGAGCATTGCCGGCAGCTTTTGGGTAACTGGAAATGCATGGCGCCCAGCCAGGCACCACCACTCGGATCTTGCTTCCGTATTCTATCTCGTTTGAGAGACTTTACTCCATGCTTCCTGAGTGCTGACTCTCTTCCGAAAAATATTTGATTACTTCAAGAAAAGTCTGGGTGTGGCGGTGCATGCTTGTAATCCCAAGCTCAAGTGGGCCACATGGGACTATGCTTCAAAAAACAAAGCAATGAGAAGGAGGGGAAGGCGAGAACAGAAAAAGCAACAGGCTGAATGTTGCTTTGCTGTTTCACAAGACACAGGCAGGTGCTTCGGTGTTATTTCTCACCTCATGGGTCCCGTGGGTCTGTGTCGGTGACAAGAACCATTATGTGATTAGAAGCACTCTGGGGAGGCTACACCCTGACACTCCTGGGGAAGCTGGAGGCCACAAGCCACAGTAGCAGACGCTGGCCTTGGTATTCTCTGTGAACACTGCTCGGCACCCGAGGCGACTCTTGTGCTCTGGGTCCTACTCTGTAAGGGTCAAAGATTTAAAAGCAAGTTGAGCTCCCTAATCTGGCTGTCACCTTCCCGAAACCCCTCTGAAGCATGTGAGTAGGTGGCCGGTGAGCAGAAAGCGGGCAGGTAGAACCTCTTCCAGGTATAGCCACCAAGTGGTCTCAAGACCACGGACTGTCTCCTGAGAACCCTTCGAGACTCCAACCACAGCCCCTTTCCAGAGAAAATGCATCCCAGGCCGGGTGGTGCATGCCTGTAATCCCAGCACTCAGGAGGCTGAAGCAGGAGGCTCACTGTGAGTCAGAGGTGACCCTGGGCTAGGCAGTGAGGCCAAGACTAGCCTGGAGTACATATCAAGAACCTGTCTCAAAAAACGAAGGCAAAATACTCTAGTGGTAGCAAGAATCTGAAGAGCGCAGTTCATCTGAGTTCTGAGAGTGACAGAGAAACCACTCAGGCCAGCTTTGTTGTCTTCCAAGCCAGCCACCTCTGCTGATGGATAACTGAACCCCTGAAGTCTCATCCAAGGGCATTGGACCTACCTAGCAGGCTCACTAACCTGTCCTGCACAGGAAGAAAATAATGCCACAATAAAGTCAGTTCTGAAGTATATTCCAAAGAAGAGCCTGGCTCCCAGCCTGAAGAGCTCAGTCTTGGCAGGGTGCGGTAAGGCAGCCAGTTACTATTGGCTCCTCAGAGGGGCATTTTGAGAGCGGTGGCCTATACTCCCCCTGGGGCAGTTTGACTTCCTCATGGGCAAATGCTCACCACCGCTCCAACGTTTCAGCTCTAAAAAGGAAGGGCCCTGGTGTCTCTGTCATGGCAGGGACACAAGCAAGGCTGCTGAGCACCTGGGCTTGTTTAGACACACAGCTCAGTTTCCCATTGACTCCTGCCAGAAAACCAGAAAACACTGAAGAGCTCCTAGTCGACCAGCCACAGGCACTGAGTTCAGCCACAGCAGAAGCCCCAGGTCCCTATTACCAGCCCCACGTCTCCCATGTGGGGAGAAGGACATTTGGTCAACCCAGACCTTATTGTTTGAGTTAGGAGGTGGCCTTGCAGGAGAAAGTATGTCATGGCAGGGGCACTCTACTTCCTGCTTGAGGTTCAAGATGTGAGCCCTCAACTTGCTGCTCCAGCTGCCATAGTTGCCTGGGGCCACGCCTTCCTGCTGTGATGGTGATGGACTCTTGTACCTCTGGAACTCTGAGCCAGGTAAACCATTCCTCCTGCAAGTTGCCTTGGTCATGCTATTTTATCACGACAGTAGAAAGCACCTTAATACATATGGGAAGCCAAGCGCAAGGGGTTGAGATCAAATAGGTCTATGAACAGTGGAGAAATTGAGTAGGTATGGGTGAAGCCACCCCACATAGAAAATGCCCAGAAGGCAGATGAGGAGGGTGAACATTCCACAGAGATTCAGTCCAGGCTGACTGCTAAAGAAGGGGAGGATGAGAGGAACCCAGGACATAAGGGTCATCTGGCCAGTGCTGCAGGGAAGCCAGAAACCCCAATGGGAAGGAAGCAAAGTACCCGAGTCTCCCAGCCCTCACTGGAAGGTGATCTGTGACACAAGGACACACACATCTGTGTCACTGTGAGTAGGTCTTAGCTCAGGTTTCCAAAAAGTCCCCTTCCTTCAGTGAACACTATTCCCTCCCTAATTCAGAATGAACTTGTTACAGTGTTTTTAGTGTAATGAAAACATTAGCCCCAGTCTCAGAGGAGCAGTTGTCACTAAATCAATAGCCTGGGCTGTCCATTATGCTGAGGGCTGATGGGCTGAGAGGTCTGGCAGCAACGTGCCGGAGAAGTGCCCTCTGAGAGTGAGTGGCGGGTGGGGAGATGCAGAAAGCTGCTGTCTGCAAGGACGCAGCACAGGTGTCCTCAGGAAAACAGGGCTGACCTTGGAGATGACCCGCTGGGCGGCATCTGCACTGTGAGCCCTGGTGAGAAGACTGAAGAAGTGCAGCCACCGAGCCCGAGGATGGACAGCTGCATGTATGCAGGAAGGACTGGGGGGCTCTGCTACCCAGGCAGCGCCAGCTCCACAGCAGCCAATGTGCCCACAAGAAGAACGGATTTCCAATATTCCAGTACGTTCAGACCACCAAACCACTCACTCCTAAGTCCATACAGTCTTGCTTGGCCTTTCTTTCTTTCCTTCCTTCCTTCCTTCCTTCCTTCCTTCCTTCCTTCCTTCCTTCCTTCCTTCCTTCTTTCTCTTTCTCTTTCTTTCTTTCTTTCTTTCTTTCTTTCTTTCTTTCTTTCTTTCTTTCTTTCTCTCTCTCTCTTTCTTCCTTCCTTCCTTCCTTCTTCCTTCCTTTCTTTCTTCCTTCTTCCTTCCTTCCTTCCTTCCTTCCTTCCTTCCTTCCTTCCTTCCTTCCTTCTTTCTTTCTTTCTTCCCCTTTCTAATTTTTTTTTTGAGAAAGAGAAAGAGGGGACATACATGTACAAAGGCATGCATGTGGAGATCAGAGGACAGCTTTCAGGAGTCTGTGTCTTCCTCTTACAGAGGTGGGGTCTCTCTTGTCCTTTCTGCTACCTCCAACTTGCCATAGAAGAGCTGAGATTACAAACACACACCATGTATCTAGCTTTTTCACATGAGTTCCTGAGGTCAGTTCAGGTCATCAGACTGAATTTTTACCTGTTGAGTCATCTTCCTGGGACATGATCTAGCTCTCTGAGAAGGGATTGGTCCTTGAGAGGAAGGGAGCTGTGCCCAAGAAGACAAGCACAGGTGTTCAATACAACAATGATTCCAGACTAGCTAGCATCATAAAATCCACCACACGTGCATGTATGTGGGTGTGCACATGCATCCACACGCACAGCCACCATGACCCAAAGACACACATACATACATACATGTATGTATCTACACATACACAGCCACCATGATCCAAAGACACACTTGTGCACATACACAACCACCAGGACCCAAAGACATTCATGCACACATGTACATGCACAACCCACAGGCTCAAAGACACACATGCACATGCCTATGTACATATGCAACATTTGTGGTCCAAAGACACACATGCATACCTATACATATTTACACATATGTATATTTATATATAAATATATGTGTATGTATGTGTATATATTTATATGTATACATATATGTGTATGTATATACATATGGCCCAAAGAAAAACATGAAAAACACACATATATACATACATAATATACATATACATACACACATAACCACCATTACCCAAAGACACACATGCAGAACATGCACACATGCATGCATACTACATAACCACCATGACCCAAAGAAATACATGCATACATGTACGTACATGTATACATACATATATACATAATACATACATATATACAACTCATATGGCCTTGAAACACACATGCACACACACACATATATACATGTACATATACACATATACATTATACATGTACATACATACATACATACATATAATCCACATGGCCCCCAAACACACATGCACATATACACAACCACCATGAGCCAACAATACACATGCATACACATCCACATCTACAACAACTATGACAATGATATACATACGTACATACATACATCTACACATATACAACCACCATGACCCGAAGAAATGCTTTCCCCATGCACATACATAAACAACCCACATGCTTCAAAGACACACATACATTTATACATATAGGCCACATGGCTCAAACATACGCATACATGTATACACACAGAGTCCACATGGCCCCCCCACACTGTGCCATCACACACATTACACACACATGCACACACATTGCACACACCCACTCACATAACTGATCTAAGAGTAGCATCTGGGATGGAACCAAGCTCTCCACAGACAAGGACAGGGCACAGAGAAGATGGGTCAGAGATCGGCAGGCCAGTGTCTGGGTGAGTCAAGCCCCACAGAAATGGGAAGTGATCAGGCTAAGGAAGCAGAACAAGCCAGAACACAGGCAAGTGTTAGCACAGGATCCAGGCAGGGCGGTAACAGGTGAGATAACACGGAGGGTGTCAGCAGTGTCCCTACAAAATTCACAGAAAAGTCACTACATGTTTACCTACGTGAGGCTGTGAGAAAACAAGGCCAGCCGGAAGTCAGCTCAAAATCCACTGTGTTTCAGGGCAGCAAAGCGACTGTGGGACACATGACATTTATATGCCCACATTGTGACGTGTGCAGGAGTGACCTTGAACTGCAGCTGATGATGTTGTGTCAGAAAGATTCACCCACTGTAGAAAATGGACCATGTGGGGGGGTGCTTTAGGGCGATGGTGGAGAATGTAGGAGGTGGTGTAGAGGCTGTGGGGTGATGGTAGGGTGCTGGGGGAGGTGGTGGGAGATGTGGGGTGATGGTGGGGTGCTGTGGGGTGATGGTGGGGTGCTGTGGGGTGATGATGGTGTACTGTGAGGTGTTGGGGTGCTGTGTGGTGATGGTGGGGGTGTGGGATGTTTATAGGAAGATTATGGGTGACGGTGAGAAGGCAGCATTAACAAGACTCCAAGCAAAATGCTCTGGACACAGTGGAAATGCATTCCAGAGGTCAGAGTTGAGAGGAAATTCAGGGTTGGGTGGTTCTACTTTTCCACAAGTGTCTTCTACCTCTGAGTCCAAAGTGGTTGTTCCAGCTAGAGTGGATCAGAAAGGTGAGAACCACAGGGCTGCCATCTCACTGGGCATCTGGGCTAAGGAGTGGAAGGGAGTGTCAACAGCAGAGGGGCACATGTCTGGGACAGCTGCAGTCTGTGTGGAATCAGTTACCAAAGGAAAGAAGAGCTTCCTTTTCACACGGGGCTTCTGTCTCCCAAAGGAAAAGTGGCCTGCCAGGACATTTGTTTCCCTACCGTCTCCCCCAACCCCTTTCCACCCAGACTCTTTCCACCCAGCACTCAACTAGGCAGTGGAGATGCCAGCCAGCAGGAGTAAGAACACAGGCGTGGAGCCAGCCCGGAACCTGCGCCGCTCTTCAACTGCAGGACCCTGGGGTAGGGCGCGCTCAGGCCTCACCTGACGATGGGATGATAATTCCACACGCTGAGTTTCCGGAACAAAGAAGTGGTGTGGCAGACAGAGAGGTGAGCTTTCAGTAAAGAGGGTGCATGCTTGGAGCCACTGAGGAATGCTCGTGGGTAGATCCAGAGCCTGTGCAGCGGGGCTGGGCAGCTATCACAGGTCAAATGAAGCTGCTCTGCATGGTTTATTGGGGCATAGGCACACTCGAGTGCTATAGGTTTTCTCTTTGTTGTGTTTGTTTATTCTCTCTCTCTGGAGGGGGTACAGCACATGGTTGGAGAGTAGAGGAGAACTTATAGGAACTCCTTTTCTCCTTCCTCCATGTGGGTTCTGAGGATTGAACCCAGGTTATTGGGCTTGGCAGCAAGCGCTTTTACTTGCTGAGCCATCTTGTTGGCCTGTTTATGATTGTTTTTCAGGGCAGCTTCTGTGCTACCTACAGCAAGAGAAGTCAGTACGTAACAGTTCAGAGACTGTCTGGTCGGTGACTTTAAACTGTTTTCTAGTTAACCCTTTGCCAAGGCAGTGTGCAGAACAAGTAAGCACGGAATGACCTTCAGGGCTGTCTTCCAGGGCAATGAGCGATCTGGGGCAGGAGCTACAGCCCCAGACTCACCCATGGTCTCTGAGGCCTGAGAAGCACTGCCGTCCAGCATCACTGTCTTCAGACTGAGACTTTGCTGGGAGACCAAAGCTCTTAGGACCTTCAGCCTAGGGGCATCGGCATCGTACCCACAGGCAGGTCACCTACAGGCTGGAGCCCCACCTTAGAAGTCTCTGAGAACCAGGGAGACAACTCCCATAAAACACTTCTCCAGTGCTTTGGATCAGGGTTATACCTGGCTTTGCTTAGCAGTCTCATCAGCTCCTTAAGGCATTAAGAACAGCCTGGCTCCTTACATGTCTCAGGCTGCAGAATCACCAGCTCCAGCGTTCCCAGGGGTGGGGTGGGGGGAAGCCAAGTCAGAAGTGCATGCTCTGCAATTAACCTCTCAGTGAAAATGTCAATGACCAGTGTGCAAGCGGGACAGAGTACTGCTCTGCCCTCTGCCCCGAGTATCAGCCCCTTAAGATGGCAGGGAGTGCTCACCTTCCCTTTGGGTGTGGATGGGTTTCCATTTCTACTTCTCCCTGAGAGAGAATTAGGGTTGCCTCAAGACACACAGTGGCACTGCCTCTGGTGCGCTGAGGGACCCGCTGTCTGCTTGAAGTCATCTGTGCGGAGACAGGAGCTCCAACCAAACCAGGAGCCACCCCCATCCAGTTCCCCTAAATGGGTTGCTTCAGCTTCGAGAGAGAGGTGAGAGGAACAATGGTGGCTACAGAGGCAGCTCAGTGAGCAACGTAGGAATAGGAGTAGGAGGACCTGTAGGAGTGTGAGGACCTGAGGTCTTAATCCCCAGAACCCAAGGGCACAGCGGCATGCACCTATAATCCCAGAGGGGAGGCAGTAGCAGGAAAATCCCTGGATCAATGATCAGCTAGTTTAGCTGAACTGGTGAGCTCCAGGTTCAATGAGATATCTGATCTCAAAAAACAAGCTGAAAGACAACTGAGGGAACACCCAGCCTACACAGGTATGCCTACACATGGACATGTATGCAACACACACACGTGCATGCATGCACATGCACACACATGAGCTGTATGTGTGTGTGTGTGTGTGTGTGTGTGTGTGAGAGAGAGAGAGAGAGAGAGAGAGAGAGAAAGAGAGAGAGAGAGATCTTCATGCTAGGACCTTCACTAGCTCCTAACTCCTTACCCAGGTCTTGGGGTACTGGTGCACAGGACCCTGTGCCCAGAATCTCAAAATGCACAAAGCATTCTCAACATATGTCTACTTAAAGTCCACACCAAGGCTCTGAAATCCTATTGCATGCTGCATACAGCACAGGGTGGAGACGGGGAAGCAACAGGAATGCTTATCCCATCGCCCCAACCCTCAAAGTTCATGCCTCCCCTGGCCAGCCCCAAGGGTCCATGTTCTGTGTGCCAGCTGCTTCTCGCACCACCACTCTCCCTCTGAAAGATTGGGAAACTGCTGCTCTAGGCTTCCTCAGGCAGCCGCCTTCACAAGCATACTCTGTCTTGGGCAGCTGGTCATCAGCACTCCTCCGTTGGGCACTGGCCAGGCTCCTGGGCTGGGCCTCCTATTTGCATGAGAGCAGAAGCTTTATGAAATCTGAAATACATCCAGTGCGGGGTCTGTGCATAAGAGGGCATGTTTGAGGTGGTGGGATCTCTGCTTCATCTCTGATGACCTCTGCTGGGAGGGCGGTGCTGTGATGTGCTGGGGTAGGGGGAGAGGCTCAGCTGACATTGGGAAGTGAGGAGGGGCCTGGGGAAGAGTGCATCCCACACCCTACTCCTCACCACCCTTCAGCACTTCACCTCAACTTCATCCCGCCCCACACCCCTTCCAGCTCTCAACTTGTGGGTCATGATCCTTTTGACAAACCTTCAATTCAAAAAGAAATTATGATTCATAAAAGTAGTAGAATTACAGTTGTGAAATAGCAATAAAAATCATTTTCTGCCCAAAACGAGGAACTGTGTTAAAGAGTCACAGCATTAGGAAGGTTGAGAGCCACAGGGATAGAGTCTTCTTAGACTCTGCTCCTCTCTCAACCCTATAGTCAGCCCCCTGTGCCCTCTTGGTGCTTTTGCAACAGTCCCAGTCCTGGTCCCAGAGCCAGGCTAGAAGCCAACATCATATGGAGAAGCTTTAGCGTCTCAGAAAGAGACAGCTTGACTGAGCTGCCCCAAACCCAAGTCTCCACTGGTCATCTTGTAAAGACTGTGGATGCCCAGAGGCAGGTAGACAGTAAAGAGTTCTACTCAAGAGTGAACTAACAAATCCAAAGCCAACCAGAAGCAGCTGGCTGTGCCTCTGCCCCCTGGTCTCCCCCCATTCTGCACATGGTAGTCCTCTACCAACTGGGCTTTTTGTGGATAGGCATTTTTATTCTGGGCTTAACACCGTCCTGCCTACAACTCTCACAGCTCACTAGAAATGCTCACTGTGGACAGCAGCGCTGAGACAAGTCAGTCCTTTGTTCTCCAATGACTAGAACCACCCCTGGACCTTATGCATTCAAGCCTCGAACTGACACTTAAAACCACAACAGCGCTTCTTTAGCGAGGCATCATCTAGCTGGTGCCTGGAACTAGCAGCCCACCAAACTATCCAGGGAAGACAGGTACCTGCCTCTCCCTCCAGTCACAACGGGGCTCCAATCTACCCCAGACAAGGCTGGCAGAGGTGAAGGACCCTCCAGGTTTACACAGAAGCCAGATCAGAACAGCTGAAATGCCAGAAGAGAGAGAAGCAAGCTCAGCACCCCAAGACTGGACCAGAAGCCACATAGCAGGAACCTCAGAGGGCTTCTCTTGAGTACAGAGGACACAGGAGCAATGAGGAAACGAAATTGTCCAGTGGCCTGCCTCCCACAGAGTGGGAACAGGCAGTGTCCCCCAGATACCTGGGGCTGAGCTATCCCATCTCCTCTACCTACCCACACATCAGCACTCACCTCCACAACGAACATTGGGTTCCTCAGAATCCTGGGTCATTGCGGGCCACAGCAGCAGGGCAGACAAGGCCAGCAAGGCCATGGGCAGCAAGGAGAGCCCCATATCTTTCCAAAGATGCCTGCAGCAGCCACAAGCGTGAGAACAGGAAAAGGGCACATGCAGGTCCCTGAGCAGCTTCAGCTGGAAGAGATCTGTGCTCCACCCTTCCCACAGGCCTTGTGCCTGGCTGGCCTCCAGGTGCACCGCAGCTGCCTCCTGTTGGTTACCAACCTGTGCCCACCCACCGTCTTCTGGGTCACAGCCCTAGGGCTGGCACCACCCCTGCGTTTGATAATTGTCCCTACTCACTTCCCAGCAAGTGATGTACGTCTGTAGCTGCCTCCCCCAACCCAGCTAGCTACAATACAGACTCCAGCCTCCCCTAGATCTTTATTTTAACCCTGCGGTTGTCCCTGCCCCCATCTTGACCTTCATCCTATGGTACATCGTTCTTCAGACCCCAACCTTGTCCATCTGAGGTTCCAACCTGTCTACCCCAACACTGAGCCTAGTCTCCCTTTTCCGGAGTCTGGGTTCCAAGTACAAAGCAAGGATGAAAATCTCACCCTGCAGGTAGAGGTCATGGCCTCTTTGGGCTTCCAGCTGCTATGGAAAACAGCTTTCCATGGAGTCTGAGAGACTCCTGTAGTGGTTACTACAGCAGCAGGCCTTCTGCTGGGCTCCTGTCTAGGCGTTTACCCACCTTTCTCCACTCTGCCCCACCCTGCCCACTCTCCTTCCTCCCTTCCTTTATCCCTTCACAACTGTCCTCCCACCCCTGCAGCCTCCACCAGCTTCCGCTCCTGCTGGCCTTGTCCTCACTCCATAAGCTCCTGACAGAGGCTGATAAACTAATACCTTGCTTTAAAAATCATTCCGGCATGTGTCTGGGGATGTAGTTTAGCTGGCAGAATGCTTGCCTACCATTCATGAAGCCCTGGGTTCAATCCCCAGCAGTGCATGACCAGGCATGGTGGTGTACACCTGTAACCCAGTGCTCAGAAGGTCCGAAACTCAAGGTCGTCCTCAGCTACACATGAGATCCTGTCAAAACAACAACAACCAAAAACAACAACAACAACAAAAACACCAAAATACGAAGGCAGGTAGGTCTCCTGCTTCAACAACAGAACAGCAGCCACAAACCAAGACAGTTTCTCCCTGGTGCCTGGGGACAGGGACTAGGCCATTCTGGGTAAGGCAGGGCTCATTGGGAACCTCCCTCCCTGCCTCCAGCTCCGCCCCTTCCCACTGCACCTCCTCCCGCAGGGAGCATCTGTTCCTGCTTTCTCTGCAGCTTCAATTGCTTAATTCTGCAAGCTCAAAGAAGTGTAGGCCAAACTCCTTGAATTCTGCTTCCTGGGCTTCCTCTGTGTGCCTGGCTAGGGTCCCATCACACACACACACACACACACACACACACACACACACACACACACACCAGAGGGTAGAGATGAACAATAGCTGTTCGTGCAGCTGTAATGTAATATGTCTCTTCAGGGCTGGGGACATCGCTCAGTGAGTAAAGTTGCTTGCTCCCAAGCCTGACGACATGAATTTGATCCCCCAGTCCCACATGATGAAAGGAGAGAGTCAACTCCTAGCAGTTAGTTGTCCTCTGATCTCCACAGGCACATCCACAAATACATACATATATGCACACATAAATAAATGAATGCATGAATAAATACATGTATTTAAAAATACATTTCTCCAAACACAGAACACAAAAGAGAATCAGGTTGTAACTGAGAACTCTCAGTGGTAAGGTGTCTGTCCACAGAGTCTTCAATTCAGGCTCACTGACTCCTCTGGCAGGATTAGAAATGGTTGTATCTGTAAAAGGCATTTTTATAATTCTGTCAAATACTGTTGTGAACCTAAAAGCACCCTCTAAAATGAGGTATGCTAAGACCAAAATAAAACCTAGCAACCAAGGACTGAAATAAAAAAAAAAAAATCAGCAACATTACAAATTGGGGAATGGGGCTGGAGAGTCCCGTTCAGTTGGTTGGTTTTGTTTATGTTCCTGGCACCACATGGCGCCTGACCACTGCCTGTAACTTCAGTTCGAGAGGATTGGATGCTGTGATAGTTTGAATAGGAATGCCCCCCCCCCCGGGTTATATATTAGTCACCAGAGTGTAGCACTACCTGAAAGCATTAAGAGGTATGGGCTTGGTGGAGGAAGTGTGTCACTTAGGGGTAGGCTTTGAGGTTTCAAAAGTCCGTGCCAAGCCCAGAACTCTCAGCTCCTTCTCCAACACTATGTCTGCCCCTGTTTGCTTTCATGGTCCCACCATGCTAGTGGACTAACCCCTGAAATTGTAAGCAAGCCCCAATTAAATTATACACACACACACACACACATACACACACACACACACACACACACACACACACACACATCAGTTACCTTGGTCATGGTGTCTCTTCACAGCAAGAGAACAGTGAATAAGACAGACGCCTTCTTCTAGCCTCTGCAGACACCAGGCACACACGTCATACATACATACTGTGGGCAGAACAACCATACGTGTCCATAAAATTAAAATAAATTTTTAAAAAGAAAAACTGGAACTAAAACATGGGAACACAGAAAGATGGCAGGGTGCGTGCGAGGGAACACAGTCTCTGTGGCTGTGGAACCAGCATGGATTTCTAAATGGACAGTATCCAAAAGACCTTTTGCAACACAAATGCACTTATGGGACCACTCACAGGTTTTGCTTCCAAGTGTGTGGCCTCACACACTTGTGTGTAGGTGCCATGTGGCTGTTCCTCACAGGCTGTGCCAGCCAAACACAAAACAATTTACATCAGTAGCAAACAGGTGAGATTGCTAAGCATTACAAGGAGAAGGTGTCTGTGTCTCACATGTGTGCGCTCCCAGGAGCTGGGCACGGAGCCAGAACCGCATGTGTGCTGGTCACATGCTCCTAAAATATTTCTAGTAAGTGCTTCCAGGGTGTCTGGGATGTAGCTCAGGGCACCGCACCTAGCCCTGCATAAAATCAGACAGACTGGCACATCCTGTGATCCCAGCTCTTGGGAGCTGAGACAGGATGATCCTAAGTTCAAGGTCATCCTTAACTACATAGGGAGCTTGAGGCCAACTGAAGCTACATGAGACTGACTCAAAAACAAACAGAAGTGGCCAGAGAGATAGATGGCTCAGCGGTTGAGAGTGTGTGCTGCTCTTGCGGAGGACCTGAGTTTGTTTCCCAGCTCGTGTGTCAGATGGCTCACAGCCACCTGTAACTCTAGCTCTGGAGGATCCAATGCCCTCTTCTAGCCTCGTAGGCACTGTACTCTTGTGCAATATACATCCTCTCATACAGACACATATGCATGCCAATAATGAAAATTAAAGGTAAATCTTTTTGTTAGAAAAAAGTTTAAACTGCATTGTGTAATGCAGTGTGCCACCAGCTAGGTAGAGCAAACTTTTTCTGAAGGATGTGGAGGCATACATAGGCCTTCTCTTTGTTGAACAACCTAGGAGCACTTGCCTATAGAGAGACTTTGCCTTGGTCCCTGGTCCTAGGCGGGAAGTTTCAAGTGACAGAGCCATCTTCCTTACTGGAGGTAGCTGACACCAGTGTCCTAAGCCACAGCCCAGTCCTGGCAGCAAGGGCTTCAGGTAGGCTCTCAGCTTGCCCTTTACCCTACAGACTATCTTGGGGACTTTCCTTTGGCCAGTGATCCTATCAGTGCTGCTTGTGAAATAGGGCGCAGGCCAATTCTGAACAGCAAGGTGTCATGAGGTTCCAGGTCACCAACTGCACTGTGTCCTGAGGGCACACAGGTTGACTCCATAAAAGAGGACATACAAGCTCCCACAGACCTTACTCTATGTGTCTCTGTCAAGTGGATGTACCCGATTTGTGTCCCTTATTATAAGAATGTAAACAGAAGTACGTTCTCCACTTCTGTGACTTAATCAGTGAGTTATCAAAGCTGAGAGGGCACGGGAACCTCTGGATTGGTGGCCAGTTGTCCAGGAGCACAAGTGATCCAGAGACCACACAGAGCTGGCACCATGGAGGTCTTGTTGACACCTTCCCTTAAACCTGTGGAATGTGACACTAACTCCTGGTGCTCAGTGTCAAGATGGAGTCATCCTGCGCTGACTGGTTTCAGATTGGGAACCAGTAACAGAAGAGGGATAGTGCTGCAGCCGCAGTGTAACCTTTTGGAGTATTTTGCCTATTTACAGACATACAATACACAACAAAGATGAAGCTGGAAGAGGATATTTTGTACTTTGGGAGACACCAATGGGTCTGTAATGAATTTATTGTTTTGAACCCACAGCCAAGGCTGACAGCATACCTTTGGGCTGTGATAAAGCTTCACCCAGACTTCTTTTCTAGGGACCCTGCCAGTGCATTTTCCTTTTCTGTGTATTTGATTTTACCAGCCAGTCTTGAGCCCAAAGACTTCTGACTTTGAAGACAGCTGCACCCCAGTGTCTCCCAGCCTTGTAGGGAGACAAGTTCTTTCCCTCCCTTTACAGCGGCACAGAGGACTGAGCCCCAGGCATCTTTGATTTAAGAGGCAGTACAGGCAGGGGCTGAGAAATGCCCACTTCCAGCTTACAGAGGTTTTTCTTCTCCTGCATCCTCATGTCTCCCCCAGGCTTTTCTGTTGCATAAACCAGGAAAAGAGCAGAAAAAGCCCTCATCAGGTTGATCTGTCTGGTGGGCATAGGAAACCAGTGTATTTTAAAGCCAGAAAGAGCTCAGGAGGCCCCTATGCAAGCATGCAGGGTAATGGGGCTCAGGGCAATTTGTGGAAAAGGCAGGTGGGTCTTAGCTGCTTTTCAATTTCACAGCTCCTCTGTAGTTAACCACAGGGAGTCTGAGACAGTCACCTGCTGTAATGGGGATTGTAGTTGTCCTTTAGGGAGTTTGAGTTTGTGTCCCTGATGTGGACCTTTAGTCTGGGAGCTGTCCCTTAAATATCCACTGTTCTTCTCTCTCCTACCCAACACCATGTTGTTATCCCTCGTGCCATCCCCCATTCCAGCGCCTAGCAAGGGCAGGCCTGTCCAACCTCCAGGAAGCCTCCATGAGGCCCCACAAGGACTGCTGCCATGTTTGTGACTGCTTGGGACAGCATGATGCAATGCTATGGGGATGAGGGAAAACACAGTGGGGCCTATTACAAAGCTGTCCCCTCCCCTGTGTCACCCTAGGCCTTCACCTGGGTATCAGACCAGACTTAGACGCAGGACACCCTGGGGTTTAAACAGCCACTGCCCCTTGCATATTGGCCAGTAGTGACTGAGCATCCACATTTGGGGCCAGGCTGGGCCCTGAGCTCTGAGATCAGCACTGGCCTGTTGTCTGATCATCCTTGTCATCAAGTCTGGCCACCAGCCAGGCCAATGTGTCGGAGCTGGTCTCAGATGTCTGCTTCATGCAGCACCTTCCAAGGCTGCAGTGAAGATGAGGGCAATGACCAGCAAGTGGCTCAGGCTGGGTGTACTGCTCCTCAGGCAGCTGCCTCATGAGCCATGGGGTCTATTCGTATTGGGGTCTATTGTGGCTTGAATGTGAACCCTCCCCCATAGGCTCACGTGCTTGAACAGTTGTTTCCTGGCTGCTGACACTGTTTGAACAGGTTGTGTGAGTTTTAGAAAGAGGAGCCATGGCTGGATGTCATAGGTCCCGCCCTTCTTCGATCAAAATGGTGCGGGCGAGGCCCAGCTCCAGATGGCCCCTGCCTCTTGATCTGGGGACCTCAGAAAGGGAGCACTAACTTGTTTGAGATTGCACATTTGGGCAATGGTGTTGAGATGTATGAGTATTTTGCCTGTGTACCACATACATGCCTGGTACCTGAAGAGGTCGGAAGAAGGTGTCAGATTCCTGGAACTGGAGTTACAGATGGCCCATGAATTGCCAAGTGGGGGCTGGGAATTGAACCTGGGTCTTCTGGAAGAGTAGTCTGCTCTCCAAATAAATAATGTTGAAAGAAAGAAAGAAAGGAAGGAAGAGGAAGGAAGGAAGGAAGGAAGGAAGGAAGGAAGGAAGGAAGGAGAAAAAAAAAAGAAAGACGGGTCATTCTAGAGGAAGCGGTCATTAGGGGTGGGTCTTAAGGCTTTAGCGCCTGGCCCTACTTCGTGTTTACTCTCTGCACTATGGCTTTCCAGCTTGTTGCCCCTGCTCTCCTTCCCCTGCAGTGATGTTCTCTATCCCCCTGGAACTGTGAGCCAAAATAAATCTCTCCCCCTCTAAGTTGCTTTTGTCTGGTGTTTTTATAATAGACCAGGTAAGTAACTAATGCAGGGTGTCAATCTGGGGAGAGTGGCTTGCCCTCCAAACTCAGTTTCCCAATTTGTAAAGTAGATTGTTGGTGGTTAAGTGTCAACATATCCACAGCTGGTGAAAAGGTCAGCCTCCCATCTGACTGAGGAAGAGCCTGCTGTGCCCAGTGCTGCTCTGTGCCCTCCTGTCAGCAGGGCCTAATGTGGCAACATGACAGAGGAGAGTACACTTCCATTCTAGGTGTCCCAGCTGGGATGCCTCTTCTCCTGGCCCTGGATGTCAGGACCGCAAGTACTCTGACCTTTGGTGTCAGCACCAGTGCCAAGGCTTCAGGGCCTCAGCTCTTCTGACTGAGTCACAGCCTTGTCCTCCTTAGCTCTGTGGCCCACACAGAGAGGCTGTGGGCCTATCAGTCACAGGGCCAGTTCTCTCTTTCTCTCTCTCTGTCTCTCCCTCCCTTCTCTTCTTTCTTTCTCCTTTAAAAAATTTTATTCTTCTCAGCCAGGTGGTGGTAGTACACGCCTTTAATCTCAGCACTTGTGAGGCAAAGCCAATAGATCTTTGTGAGTTCGAGGCCAGCCCAGTATACAGAGTGAGTTCCAGGACAGCCAGAGCAAAAGAGAGAAACCCTGTTTTGAAAAACAAAGAAAGAGTCAAACAGAAATTCTTCTTTTATATATTACATCCCAGCTGCAGTTTCCCCTTCCTCCCCTCCCTCCAATCTCTCCCTTCCACCTCCCCTCTTCCCCATAACCACCCTGCCTCTGCCTCCCTTAAGACTGGACAAGGCAGCCTAATAAGAGGAGCAGGATTCCACAAGCAGACAAAAGAGTCAGAGACAGCCCCTGCTCCCACTGTTAGGAATCCCACAAGAACACCAAGCTACACAACTAATATGCAGAGGGTCTAGGTCATATTCATACAGGCTCCCTGATGTCTGCGAGCCACCATAAGTTCTGGTCAGTTGATTCTGTGGGCCATGTTCTTGTGGTGTCCTTGACCCGTCTGCAGAGTCAGTTTTCTTAACAGCCCCCAGCGTTTGCCATATCTGTATCGACGCCTATATCCACAACAAAGTTTATAAGATGTACATTATGTGTCCAGCTGTAGCAACATCTATTTTTATTTTTACATCTACATTCATGTTCATATCGACTTCTATTTTCATATCTGTGCCTGCATTTACGTCCATGTCCATGTTACGTCTATAGTCATGTTCATTTCTACATCTATAGCCATGTCCATATCTATTTGCATCTATCTACATCTGTCTTAGTCATCGTTCTGTTGCTGTGAAGAGGTACCATGACCATGCTTTCTTATAAAAGAAGGCATTTATTGGGGCCTGGCTTATAATCTCAGAGGTTTAGTCCATTATCATCATGGCAGGGAGCATGATGACATGCAGGCAGGTAATGGAACAGTAGCTGAGAGCTACATCCTGATCCTAGGCAGGAAGAGCGAGAGAGAGACAGAGAAAAAGACACAGAGACAGAGACAGACAGAGACAGGCGCTGGGTTTGGCATGGGCTTTGAAACCTCAAGGCCAACCCCCAATGACACACTTTCTCCAACAAGACCACACCTCCTAATCCTTTTAACCTTTCAAATAGTGCCACTCCCTGGTGACTAAGCACTCAAATACATGAGCCTATAGGAATCATTCTTATTCAAACCACAACATCTATGTCTACGTTTACATATACAACAATGTCCATGTGTTCATCTACATCCATGCCCATAGCTACATCTACAGCTCTGCTGATACCTACTCTATAACTGACAGCAATATCTACATTTATAACATCTATAAGCTCTGGAAAGCTTAGCATACCCAGGGATAAGAACATTCCTCATTTATGGCTATTCCTGATTAAATCACAGAGTTGATGTATTCTGTGGCTACTGAGATAGCCTAGGCAGAATCAGAAAGGCCCCCAGGGACTCATCTGAGGACTTCAGGCCTTGTGTCTCACTCAATAGTAACAGCGAGCTGAGGAGAGACTGGTGGAGATGGGGTAGGAATGCAACACAAGGGGCTAGCCCCGTGCTATGAGAGGCAGGCTAGGGAACTAGAGCAGATCATAGAGTGGGGTTGGGATGCTAGAGAGTCTTGTGTCTTTGGGGTAGAGAAAAGGTACTGAATGACTGAGTCTCAGCATTGTGAGGAGCCTGCTGTCTATGTTCCAAAAGGTGGGGATGCCAGATAGCCATAGACATAGTGTCTGCCAGCTGTGTCTTGCATCTTGCCTCTGCCTAGAATTGGGACAGCTTAATGGCATGTGTCAAATAGTGCATTCCTCAGGTTCTCATTGTGTGAGGATGAAGTCACTGTATACTTTAAAGGAGGCCCATTGGAGGTGGGCCATATAATATGGCTGCTTCATGCACTGGGTCAGTGGTAAGAGGACATGTGGCATCAGACCTGGAGTCCAGAGACCGCTCTTAAACGGTGTGAGCAGTCTGAGCCACTGACCCTCCTCACATCTGTTTTTTCATGGGAGGTGGCAAATGGTGCTTAGGATCTGTGGAGCGAGGGAAAGCTGTTCAGCGTCCTGTATCCAAAACAACTGCAGAAAAGAGACAGCCAGTTCCAGGCACAAGCCAGGCACTCCTCCACGTGTGAGTTCTGGGTGAGGCAGTGTTTCACGGTCCCTTACCCAGCGGACCATTCTCATCGGGCTGTCCACACAGGGAATGACTACCGGACACTTGCCCTTCCCTCAGCAGAGTCCTAATGCACCTAGGAAAAACCTGCCAGAAGAAGCAGGCCTGGAAGCAGGCTCAAGCCCATAAACATCTGGCCTGATAACCATAAAGCTGAAGCATCCAGGAATCAGTGTTGTCCCAGGTCCAGGCGCAGGAGGAGGCTCCTTCCTCTCAGTGAGTCTTGCTCTGAGGAGGGACCCAGAAAGGGACGATCTTCCCACACTCGATGGCCTTGACAGCCTTACCGCATGATAGAACTTTTAAGGGGGGAGGGGCTGCAGCTTTGTGACATTTTGACATGATGTCATCCACAGAGTTCATGCTCTAAAACTTCACAGTTGAGTTACCCACATGTCCATACATATTTACATATACACAAAAAAATCACAAAATTTCTCACAGTGTGTGTGTGTGTGTGTGTGTGTGTGTGTGTGTGTGAGAGAGAGAGAGAGAGATGTCTCAGCAGGTAAAGGTGTCTAAGCTCCATCCCCTGGACCCACATGGTGAAAATTTAAAACCAAAATTCAAGCACAAGCACATACACTCTCTCACACATGGTAAACAAACAAAATATTGAAAATCTCAGTGTTTTAAATCAGTTCACAGTTTTGTGTTGGGCTCACTGTATAGCTATGGCTGACTGCATGAGCCCAGATGATAGCTATAGTTTAGAACAAGCCTCCTGGTTTGGTGCTGTGCGTGTCAAGGCTTGGTCCATCTTCCAGTGGACCTCTCAGAGAGCCTCTTGTAACACATAGAGGTGCTACAAGCAAAGCACAGCTCAAGGCCACACCACATGACAGCCTGGAGGCTGGGTCTGAGCCACCTGCAGAGCCCAGTGTGCCTGGAAGTCTGTGCTGTGTTTCTGGAAGAGGCAAGCAAGAAGATAGAGTTTCTGAGGCAAAGATGAGGATATCTCTTCTTTTCCACACAGACCAGCAGCCTGAGTAGGGGCTATCGGGCTTACATGTAGGTACCTAGGTACTGGGGCACATTGTCCATCTGCCCTAAATTCCTGAAAACTATGGGGGCTGGAGAAAGCTACAGGCCTCTGAGCTTTTGAGGACAAAGCAACCTCTAAACTCAGTGTCCCTCCCCTGGTAAAATGGTTAAATCTTTGAAATAGATACGATAAGGATATTAACATAGAAATTCCCATTAAAGGATCTGTGGCCAGGTGGTATGGTACCCTCCAGGCAAAAAAGAATGAATAAGAGAAAAAGCCAATAACCTCGGCCCTCTGGGTGGGGAACGGCCTCGATTAGCTGGAGACGCATTTTCCTTTCCTTGAATTGTTTTGTCTCTTTTACTTAGAGCCCAAACCTCCTGGGCAGGGTCACATGACCTTCCTGCCCTGAGCATAACCAGCAATAATGGCTTGTAAGCATGTGAGAGTCTAAATAGACTTTAAATACCGGAGAAAGTAGATTTAGATGAGAAGTGACTTCCTGTCCCTGAGCACCCTCAAAACAAGTGAGTGCCACCTGGAACTGCTAAGAAGGAGAGCAGGTGTAGCCTCAGCACCCCTAAACCTGCACCTTTCTGGCAGAGCCCAGGAGGCAGTGTTGCCCTTTTGTTGGGCTGAGAAGCTGACGAGGGAGCCCCCACCCCACTCAGCTAGGAAGAGGCCTCACCTCTTCCTCCTCCTCTCCCATTCTCTCAACCACTGAGCCATCTCTCCAGTCTCCTCTCCTATTCTCTTTATTCCCTTTGGTGTATTCCCTCGAGAAAGCTGGTGAAAGATGTCTCGTGGGAGGAATCCTGCTGAAGAAAGAGTGTAGAGACAGAAGGGCCCCAAATTAAAGCAAACATCTGCACACTTGGGCAATCAGGCCCTGACTACTGGAGCCAGAACCTTAGACTTGTGAAATCTGATGTCAACACTCAGAGCCAGGTTCCTAAGGACCATGCCCCATCCCATCACTAGGTTCCATAGAGACAAATGTGCTTAACAAGTCAGAGAAATCAGACTGTCCCTTAGGTACCAATCCACGGGATAAGACTGACCTCACAACTGCTACAAAAGATCTCCATCCTTTCTCAGGCAGCTGGAGGGTGATGCCACAGCAGACTTGATACATTTTCTGCTTCTGTCTTTTTGGTAAATTTATTTACAGCCCACCCATCACTATTACATGACAAGCAAAAGCCTGTCTAGACTTTGTATGGGAAGAAGCAGGATTAGGGTGGATTATGAGGGTGAGAGTGGAGGCCAGGAGCCTTATGGACAACCAAGGGACCGAGAAGACTTCAGCTGTGCAGCGCAGGGGAGGTGGCCTGCACAACTACAGCCCGTGATAAACCAGGGCCTAAGAGCTGTGGAGACGGGGTACAAACCTGCAGCCGGCAGGTCGGAGTAACCCCCACCCCAAGAACCTATCCTCTCCCAGGGTTCAACAGGGACTTGATACATCAGTCCAGGCAGAAAACAACTACCTGTGCAAACTGAGTAATTTAGGAAGTTTAATACAGGCGCTATTCAGGAAGACCTGAGCAGGGTTCTGGACCACCAGGAGCTGGGAGTTATTAGCCCTTGGTCCCAATCGGCAGTGACACCGGAAGAGCATGGCTATCAGAAAGGCTGAACTTAACTTAGATGACCTCAGTTGGTGTTGGCAGGCACAGGCAGTCAGTATCTATACCATGTCCCCTGGCCCTCAGGAGTTCCAGGAGTTTCATAGCCTAACTTGCACTGCAGTGCACTGGAGCCTAGGAAAGAGCTTAGTAAATACACTTCCAGACACAGAGAAGAGCATCAATCACACATGGTGAACTCTGACTGCCCCGCTAGGTCACCTCCCCTGCATGCCTGCCTTAGAGTGCCTTACACATACCCTGTGTCCTTGCGAAGCCATGGCCTCCTTCTGAAAGCCAGGCCACTCTGCCCGGTTGCTTCCGGTTTCCAGCTGTGGAAGCATACTTCCTCTGAGAAGCCTTCCTGGAATACTCTCCTGCTCTGCATGGACAGTCTTGCTGCATGGTGGCACTGGGGCAGCACCGTGAGGCCTTGACTGGCACTGTGTGAGGGCACGGTATAGTGCCTGCCCAGCAGAGGCCCTGGAGGAGCCTTTCCACACATTCCTAGCAGCATGCCTGAGCACAAGTCCAGTGTGGTAAATGGCAGGCACCTGAGGGTGATAACTTTCAAACATATCTGCAACCATCTTCCCACCTTACAGCTGGGAAGATGGCTTCCAGTCCCTCTGGCACTAAAACCGCAAGAAACAAAATTTGGCAAAACCCAAACCAAACCAAAATAAAAACCACTTCTTGCTTGGTGGAATGTGTTCTTGCTTTGTCACCCAGATGACTAGCCACAGATTTCAGGCTCCTGTATTGCAGTATTTCTGACCTTGGGACCTCCAATTCTGACAAAATAAATGAACTGCTAAGCATCTCTAACTACCATTGGGCTTCCCCCAGCAGAGGGGCAATGATCAGATGAGACCTCAATTCCAAGCGCGGTTGTAATCGGAGGTTGGAGCCATCTGTGCCATGCTGCCTTAGGCACTGCAAGGCTGTGCTTAACTAGCTCAGGCCAGCGAAATAATGTTTGTGTAGGCTGTAAACAATATTGTATTTGCATTTTGCATATTTTTTTGAGTTTCCTCTGAAAAGGTTGATGATGTGTGTCATTCTGCCCCACACATACTGTGTGCCATCAGAGGTGCATGGGGTAGGGGACTACACTCCCACCTGAGACACTGTTAGGGTGGGGCAGAGGAGACTGCTCGCTGGGCCAAGCCATGTGCAGGGATGTTCTAAGTGGATGCCTTTCTAGGCTATATATAGGCATTGAGTATAGTTGTTTCCACAAAGAAGGGATTCATTCTTCAGAGGTCTGGAAGATGTCTCCTTTGCGTATTTATCAAACTTGTACAGAGTAGACAGTTTCGAAGGTCAAGTGACCTTTCCAAGACACTGCTGGACAGAGCAGCTTGGATCCCGCCTCCAGCCCTGATACTCACTCCTCAGAGGCAACATGAAACCTTTCCAACTGTGCTCCTCCCTCATTGAACCCACCTTTCTAAATAGATAGATGCATACTGCTATTTTGTGGCAGTTTGAGGTCAGGTGTTCTACACCAAATTCCTCATTTAGGTTAAGGTTAACACAGTAGCAACCTGGCTACTACCAGTACTGCGCACACACACACACACACACACACACACACACACGCCCTTCCTCCCCGAGACAGCCTGCTGGTGTTCTCACCTGCGTTTAGCATTCAGCTGACAATGTTGGGAGCCTAGAGTGCACTGCCCTCTTGACTGCATTTGGATATCCCAAAGTCAATGAAAGACCTTCCTTGCCATGCACTCTGTTTTCTACACAGATCTGGGACTCACATCTGGCTTCTCCAGAGAACAGTTGTTTGGATGGACTGGGACATCCCTGGGTCTTCTGTGTCCTGGACTCCAAGTCCCCTTCTTGGTTTATTCCTCTCTTGAAACTCAAAGGAATCTCCAGGTGCTTTAAGAAAAAAGAAAAGAAAAGAAAGAAGAAATCAAAGCAGCAGGGTGCAGAGCCTTGCACTGTGGCTTCAGGGATCAACTTAACTGGGATGCTGAGGAAATGGAAAAAGACAAACATATGGGTCTCGTAGAAAAGCTGAACTCAAGGGGATTGGACTTTCTGAAGGAGAACGTGCAGGCTTCCACACGCTCAGCATGCTTATTATACACCGCTGAAGAGCAAGGTGGGGCTACTGCATACAGATAAGCAAGGAATATGGGTATGATACACAGTTGAACCAGGAGGCATGCTTAGACAAGCCCAGTGGGAGCACTCTGTTGGGGAGTTATTTCCAGACTGTAAACATGGGGCAGGGTAGAGAAAGCTACGGTGGGCATTTTCTGCATATTCTTTCAACATCCGCATGCGAACCAGTGGAAGGCTCTGCAATTCATGAGCCTTACCCAGGAGAGGTTTTGCCAATCCCGTGGCTGGGGCTTTGAGGTCCTTTGTCATGTCTGTGCCCATGTCAAACATACACTCACTCAGGACTTCACTTGCTCTCTGCAACAGGGAACTGGAGAGATGGCTCAGAAGTCAGCAGCACGCCATGCTCTTGCAGAGGACTCGGTGTTCACGGGGCAGCTCAGAGCTTCTCATAGCTCTAGTTACAGAGGATCTGAAGTACTCTTCTGACTTCTGCTGGCACCAGGTATGTAAGCTGTGCACAGACATTACATGCAAGGAAAAAAAACCTCATATGCACAATAATTTTAAACAAAGCTTTGCAAGCATTTCATAAGTTCTTGCAAATTACAAGTATCTGTATCCTATACTCATACCTCACCGTGGCCTGCTTAGTGTTCTTAGTCCTTTGGAGCTTCTATAGAGAACCAATGCACAGAACCAACATCTTCCATAGTAAACTGCACAGTGATCCAACCTATCAATCCCAGTCACCAGCCTAGGAAGCTGACCCATTATTCTCACTCCTTCATCGCTGGTCAGCAGCTGGAGAAACCTACCCTCTGTCTGAGACAGACTTAGGGCAAATCTGGCTTCCATCTCTAGCAACCAGCTCAGAGATCTTGACTGGTACTCAGAAAAATTCATCCCAAACCAGAAGAATTTGATTAATAACTGCCTGCATTACTAAGTTTGTCCCCACTCCTGTCTCAGAATCAATCAGAAAAGGCTAACCTCCTCAGTCATTCTCTGCCTCTAGCTTCCCAGGTCTGCATTTGTATCTGTAAAGCCTCCTTGTCCCTATTCTATTGCTGCCTCAGTGTTTCAGCCAAATGCAGAGGTGCTGGCCCACCCTCTTGCATGGTAGGGTGGCCTCTGCTCTTTCCCTTTTGCTTGGTTGCACGTCTCTGGGGCTGGAGCCACCCTGCTCAGAAGAAAACATGGTGGATTTCCCAAATACAGCATGGCTGCTATTTATCAGCTCCACATCTGCACTAGTGTACCTACGTCCATCCAACATCTATGTTCATATTCCTCCTGGCTGGGCTGTGTGAGGCCCTTCCTACCTTGGTCTCCCTGCCTGCACAGAGCCCCAGTTTTCCTGCATTGGTGATGAAATCCCAACCCTCTATGGAGGCACATATTTGCTTAAATATGTGTGTCTAAAATAAAGGGTTGTCCTAGGGACCTGTAGGTCCCTAAGCTAGAGAAACAGGTAAACTAAATGCAGATTTTTTTTTCTTATTTTTCTATTCCTTCGAATCCAGTCCTCCAGTCATTCCCAGCTCTGTAGCAGAACACCTGCTGCAATCACCCTTCACCTCACATCTCCAGTGTATCATACAGATCTTCCCCTCTAAACTTGCTTCCTCCTACTCAGTCCTTATCCCAGAAGGCATTCTCTGGGAACCCATAGGCCGCCCCAGCCAAGGAAGCAGGTTGTAGGTTGTGAATCTTTACTGTTCCTTTCTCTCTTCCAAATCCAAACCCCTAATCTTATTTCATCTCTATAGCAAACAACCTGCTAAGATCTCCTCCTCCTCCTCTTCTCTACCCACATCTCCAGTGGATCATGCACATCTTCTCCTCCAAACTTCCTCCCTACTTATCCTGTTATTACCAGCTCCCAACCCCAGCAGGCTTTCCCTGGGAACCCACCAGCCAAGCCTAAAGAAGCAAGTAGGTCATGATGCAGGTAGGCAAGCTTCGGATCTTCATTCTCTCTTCTCTTCTCCAAATCCAGTCACCCAGTCTCATCCCCAGCTCTGTTGCAGCCAACACATTGTAGCCTCTCCTTGTTCTCTCCCCTTATCCTCAGGGTACTGAGCAGATCCTGGTGAAACACCATGTTTTCCTCCCTTCTGTGGACCACCTCAGCACCACTTGCAATCCATCCCTATTTCTAAGTGTCATCTCTCAAGACCAAGTAGCTCATTTTGCACAGAACCCCCAGTAGTCATGCCTATCAGAATCCCAGAAGAATTTTCTACCAAGCAACACAGAGCCACCACTACATTCTTCTAAGAACCAGAGAGGGCAAAAGAAAACAAGGAACAAAATGCCCGTCCAAGAAAGACAAGACCAGACACGAGCACCTAGGATTATTATCTTCCCAAACCCGAATTCCTAGATGCCAGTATGAAAACACAATCAATAACAGCCAGGACAATATTTCTTCACTAGAGTCCAGCAACCCTACCACAGCAGGCACTGGGTATTGCAGCTCAGATGAAGTACAAAACAAAGACTTTAAAACGGCCTTTATCTTTATGAAGACAATAGAGGTCCTTAAGGAGGAAATAAATAAATCCCTTTAAAAAAATCTATGAAAACACAAACAAACAGTAGAAGGAAATGAATGAAACAGTTCAAGACCTGAAAGCAGAAATATAATCATTCAAGAAAACCCAAACGGAGGGAAATATGGAAGTGAAAAATTTAGGAATTGAAACAGGAACCTCAGAGGCAAGGCTGACCAACAAAATACAAGTGATTAAAAAAGAATCTCAGACATTGAAGATACAATAGAATAAAAAGGGTACCTCTGTCCAAGAAAATGTTAAATGTAAAAAGTCTTGGCATAAAAACATCCAGGAAATCTGGGACACTATGAAAAGACCACATCTAAGAATAATGGGAATAGAGGAAGGAGAAGAAACCCAGGTCAAAGGCACAAGAATTATTCTCAACAAAATCATAGAAAAGATTTTTTCCTAACCTAAAGAAGGAGATACCTATTAAGGTACAAGAAGCTTACAGAAAACAAAATAGACTAGGCTAAAGGAAGAAACTTCCCTTGGTATGTATTAATCAAAATACTTAATGTACAGAACAAAGAAAGAATATTAAAATTTGCAAGAGAAAAAGACCAAGTAACATCTAGAGGCAGACTTACTAGAATTACACTGACTATAAAAGGCAGATGTGCTTCAGACTCCAGGAGAACAAAAAATGCCAGCTCAGACTACAATACCCAACAAAACTCTCAATAGACAGAGAAAATAAGACATTCTATGATAAAAGCAAACTCAAGCAATACCTATCTACAAATCCAGCCCTACAGAAAGTGAAAGAAGGAAAATTCTAGCCCAAAGAGGTTTTAACTACACCCATGCAAACACAGGGAATAATAATAAAAATCTCAGACTAGCAAAATCAAAAGGGAAACACACATATTACCACCATTATCACCACCACCAATACCACCACTATTACTACCACCACCAACAACAACAATACAAAAGGAACCACCAAAACTGGTCATTGATATCTCTTAACATCAATGGTCTAAATTCCCCAATAAAAAGGCACAGACTAATAGAATGGATGTGAAAACAGGATGCAGCAGAAGGATGGAAACATACCTTAATATCAAGGATAGATATTACCTCAGGGAAAAAGAATGGAAAAATATTCCAAGCAAATGGATGTAGAAAGCAAGCTGATATAGCCATTTAAATATCTGGGAGGGTGGTAAGTAGAAAGTGAATGGAGAATGGGACCTGGAGGAGAGGAGGGAAGGGGCTTTGTAAAGTGAATAAATAAACAACTGTGTGTGTGTGTGTGTGAAAAGGGGGTAATAACAAAAGACACTGACAAAATCAGGGAATCATAAGGAAGGTCATACTTTAAAACTTATACACCACAGAATTGGAAAATCTTAAAAAAAAAAAAAGGATAATTTTCCTGATACATACTACTTACCAAAGTTAAATCAAGATCAGATCTATAACACCTGGTGAAATAAAAAACAGTCATTAAAAGTATCCCAATCCAAAAAGGCTCAGGGCCAGAAGGTTGTAGCATGGAATTCTACCAGTCTTTAAAGAAAAGTCAATGCCGATACTCCAAAAATTATTCCACAAAATAGAAACAGAAGGAAATTTCCCCGTTCATTTTATGAGGCCACAGTTATCCTGATACCCAAACTACATAAAGACTCTACAAAGAGGATCCTCCACCATCAAACCATCTCCACTAAAATCAGGAACAAGACAAGACTCACTGCCTCCACACCTGTTCAATACAGTATTTGAAGTCTTAACTCTAGCAAGAGGACAAATGAAGGAGATTGGAGTTAATAAGGTCCCAGACCCTAATAGGCCCAAAGACCTTAGTACAACTAATTCCATGATGGCAGTACCATCCAGGCTGTGAAACTCAGTACATAGACAGTGCTGCCTGCCAAAATTAAAACAAAGGCCTAATCCATCAACATCCATATAATTCTGGGAAAGTCTCAAAATGTACTAAATTTTCTTTCCACCTTCTATAGTTCCACTTCCGGCTAACTTTTCTTGTTAACTGAAGTATGTCAATGCAGAACATGTTTTTGTGCTTAAAAGCTCACCTCAAGAAAGGCTCAGGACTACACTGGGACACTGGGATCCTGAACACCCAGTGCAGTCACTGGCCAGCTAATAAAGACCTTCTGTTGCCTTGAATCCATGTCTGATCAGTCTTCTCTGATGAACACTCCACAACAAAGAGGATACAAATCGGAAAGGAAGAAGTCAAGGTATCCTTATTTGTAAATGATATGATTATATATATATATATATATATATATATATATATATATATATGACCCTAAAATTCCACGGGGAAACTCCTACAGCTGATAAACACTTTTAGCAAAGTAGCTGCATGCAAAATTAACTCATAAAAATAAAGTCAGTAGCCTTTCTGTATACAAATGACAGACTGGAAAACAAACCAAGGAAACAAACTTTTCACAATAACCTCAAAATAACATAAAATACCTTGGGATAATTCTAATCAAGCAAGTGAATGACTTTTATGATAAAATTTATAACAATGAAGAAAGAAATTGGAGAAGATATCAAAAGATAAAAAGATCTCAGTTTTCATAGACTGGCATGATTAACATAGAAAAATTGGCTAGCCTACCAGAAGTAATCTACAGATTCAATGTAACCCCCATCAAAATTTCAACACAATTCTTTACAAATGTTGAAAGGACAATTTTTTTTTTTTTAAATTTTAATCATAGGTCATTCACTTGTATCCCAGCTGTAGTCCCCTCCCTCTTTCCCTCCCAATTCCCCCCTCCCTCCCTCATCTCCTCCCTGCCCCTTTCCAAGTCCACTGCTAGGGGAGGTCCTCCTCCCCTTCCATCTGACACTAGCTTATCAGGTATCTTCAGGACTGGCTGCCATGTCCTCCTCTGTGGCCTAGCAAGGCTGCTCCTCCTGGGGAGTGGAGGGGAAGCTCAATGAGCCAGTCATTGAGTTCATGTCAGGAATAGTTCTTGTCCCCCTTACTAGGGAACCCACTTGGATTAAATTAAACTACTTTGATATCCATCAAAAAAGCTAAGATCAATAACACAAGTGACAGCTGATGCTGTGAGGATGTGGCACAAGGGGAACCCTCCTCCATTGCTGGTGGGAGTGAAAACTTGTACGACCACTATAGAAAAAAAGGTGGCAGTTCCTCAGGAAGGTGGGAATAGATTTACCTCAAGAACCAGTGTACCACTCTTTGGCATATACCCAAAGGATCTTCCATCTTACCACAAGGACATTGCTTAACTATGTTCATTGCTGTCCTATTCATCATAGGCAGAAATTAGAAACAACCTCCATGTCCCTCAACAAAAGAATGGAGTACTACTCAGCTGTTTAAAAAAATAAAATTCACAAGTAAATGGATGAAACTAGAAAAAACCATCCTGTGGATCTGAGGTAACCCAGATCCAGAAAGACAAATAAGGTATGTATTTGTTTATATGTGGATATTAGCTATTAAGTCGATAATCACCAAGCTACAATCTGTAGAATCACAGAGCTTAGGTAGAGAGTAAGGAACTAGAGGTCAGGAGCGGAAACATCTCCTTAGGAAAGAGAAACAGAATAAATAGCTACTCATGGATGGTGTATTTGGGGGTAGACTGGAATGAGAAGATTAAGTGAAGAATGGGAGGGGAGAGGCTGTTGTAGAAGGAAATATGGAGAGAAACAGCTAAAATTAAAGGTCATTTGAGGGACCCTTAATTAGTATGGAAACCCTATTAGTATGGAAACCTAATAGAATAGAAACTTCCTAAAATATATTCCTACATATATGAAAGTGATCTAAATGAAACGACCAAATAATGGGGGAGACAGAGTCCCAACTGGCCATCTTTTGTCAACAAACAAAGCTTCCAATACCATTATTAGATCACATCTAATTGAGTTGTTGGCCAAAGGGGCCCCATGGGAATCTGCAAACAACCAGCCTGTTGCCAAGACTATAGGTTGCTCTCCACAAACTGACAGCCAGGTCTCATTGCTGAACATAGCACCTACAACTCATTGAACAGGGAGATGCAGTGCTCATGCCTATGTAAAGCTTTCAGTCCTATGTTCTAGCATCTTGGGTACATGAAGGTACTCTGCATGCTACCAAAAGAGAAACATAAAACATAAATATCCACCCAACCACAAAACCTATGATCCACAGTGCTGTCCTGCCTTCAAGATATGCTAGCGTAATGGTGTCACAAAGCTTGTGAGCAAAACCAACCAACATCTGCTTTAACCTGAGGCCCACTCCATGAGATGTAACCCATATCCAACACTGCTTCGGTGACCCAGAGTCAGAGACTAGATAGCCAAGGAACATAAGGTAAAACCAAATACCATTGTTTTTAAAATGTGCAATAAAATGACTCCAAATAAAATTCTGCTATATTCATCTATAAGTGCCTTGCTTGACTATCATCAGAGAAGCTTTTTCCTGAAGCAAATAGGAACAGATGCAAAAACTCACACCCAGACATTATGTGGGAGAGAGAGAGAGAGAATCCTTAGAACACACAGCCCTAAAATGGGATATCTCTATCAAATCCCTGCCCATAGATCTCAGAGAACCCATGGAAGAAGTGGAATGTCCTTTGCCTACATATTATGGTTTCCAGTTTAGCCTTTTTATGGGATTCCTGTGTGTGTGAACAAGTGAGTCTGTGTTTCTTGAGTCTTTACTTGGGCTACTTTCCCTCTACTTATTTGTTTTGTTCAATTCTAATGTGTTAATTTTTGTTTTATTTTATTATCCTGAAGAATCCTGTTTGTTATCTAATGAAAGACAGAAAGAGAGTGGATCCAGATGGGAGGGGAGGTGGGGAGGAGTGGGAGGAGTAAAAGGAGGGGAAATCCTAATTAGGATATATTATGTGAGAAAAGAGAATGTTTTCAACAAAAGGAAAAATGTTTAAAAAAAATTTTAAAAATGAAGGGTCACTTGGAGGAAATTGTCTGGTTCCCAGGTGAGGCTCTGGTGTCTATTGTGTTTTTGCATCATAGCTGGGTGTCCCTGTGTGTGAGTGTTATTTAAGCTATCAAAGAGCCTGTTGATGAGAATTTTCTCCATCACCAGTGCAATGACAAGAGTCTGGTACATGTTGACTTGTAATACATCAACCTAATAATAAAATTTTGCAAGATTTAAAACACATTCTACTGTCTTTTTGAAACATTTATTTTGTATGCCCATCTGTATATATGTGGTAGGTATATTTATGCCAGAGCATGTGTATATATATATATATATATAATATAATTTACAGGAGTCAGTTCTTCCCATCCAACATGTGGGTTCCAGGTTCAAAATCAGGTTGTCAGGCTTGGTACTCATTGAACCATCCCATTGCCTCCCAAGAAAAGGTTTTAGAGAAATAGAATGCAGGGAATCTTATGAAAGAAGTGGGAAATATTAAGATCTGGAGAGGACAGAAGCTCCACAAGGAGAGCAACAGAACCAAAAAATTTGAACACAGGGGTCTTTCCTGAGACTCATACTCCAACCAAGTACCATGCATACAGATAACCTAGAACCCCTGCACAGATGTAACCCATGGCAGTTCAGTGTCCAAGTGGGTTCCATAGTAATGGGAAGAGGGACTGCCTCTGACATGAACTGATTGGCCTGCTCTTTGATCACCTCCCCCTGAGGGGGGAGCAGCATTACCAGGCCACAGAGGAAGACAATGCAGCCACTCCTGATGAGACTTAACAGACTAGGATCAGAAGGAAGAAAAAGAAACCCTCTCCTATCAGTGGACTTGGGGAGGGGCATGCGTGGAGAAGTGGGAGGAAGAGAGGGATTGGGAGGGGAGGAGGGGGGGAACTAGAGGGGGGATACCAAGTAAATAAAGTGTAATTGAAAATTAAATTAAAATTAAAAAAAGAAAAAAGAAATGAAATCCTGAAGGTAAACTTCTAAAAAGCACTTGCTGAGTAGCAGGAGCTCGGGCACTCTAGCCTGAGGGCTGTGGCATGCTAGTTCTTTATTCCAGCATGAAAAGAGCAGCTGAAAACATGTTTGCAAAATGCTTTGTAGATAAAGGGTGCCATCTCTGTTCCCCAGGTAGCACTGGAGTTGTGTAGGTCACAGAAGCCTGAACATCTTCGTATCCCACAGGAGGGCAGACAGCGAGGGCAGACAGAAAACTCTTTTAAAAAAAATTACTCATTTCACATCAGGAGCTGGACATTTCTCGACCTTCAAAGTGCCAAACAACTCACGGCACAAGCCCTCCTAACCCAACCTAACCCACTCCCCACTCTCAAGGAAGTCTCTTTAAGACAAACTAATGCCATGATGTCAGATTAGAATGAACACATGGCTCAGCTAAAAAACGAAGCCAAAGATCGTCCAGCAAGATGACTTAATCAATAGGGGTACTTGCCAGCAAGCCTGAGTTAAAACCCTAGAACCCACATGATGGAAAGAGTAAACTATCTATTGTTTTGTTTCAGTTTTTGAGACAGGATTTCTTTGTGTAGCCCTGGCTGTCATGAAACTTGCTCTATAGATCACGCTTGCTTTGAACTCAAAGACATCTGTCTGCCATCGACTCCCAAGCACTGGGATTAAAGGCATGCACCACCACCACCTGAGTGGTGAGGCACAATGCTGAGGCACAAGCACTCACACACATATAGTGCACATGCATGTGTGTGCACACTAATAAATACAAGACAAATCTAGAAACTAAGGTGAGAGGGGAGATGCTGAGTGGATACTGTCCAGCTCTGAGGGTACCACTGCAGCCCCCCCCATTTTCACTTGCTTCCATTTTTACTCCCAGAGCTCACACATTGACATATGTCCCTTCGAGGTCTGCTGCCAGGAGCTGAGGTGTTCGGGTGATGATCAGTCATGATGAAAGGAACTCCAGAGAGCTAACTTTTCCTGGCCATCATGTGAAGACGTGGCTTAGAAGCAGCATTTAAGAAGCAGGAGGTGTCCCTTGCCAGATCCCACCATTCTAATCTCAGGCTTCTGGCCTCCAGCCTCTCAAAGGTGGATGCCTGTTGTTGGTAAGGCTCTGGCCAGCTGCTTTCTCACAGCAGCAGCAAAGGCTTCCTCTCCCTTTTCTTGGTTCTGAGGCAGAAGAAGAGAAAGGCAGAAAAACCCATGAGGACACTGGAAGGGAGGGAGCCCCTCACAGGCCCACTGAAGCCTCCTCCAGTTAAGAAAATGAGAATTCCCAAACAGCTAAGGGCTGCTTGAGCCCTTTCTCCCTCCCCTCGGAGAACCCTTGTTCTTCTAGCCCAACAGGGACATGCACTAGCCCCCTGTGCCTTGCCAGGGGACCCTGGTTTCACCTTGTCGGCTATAATTCCACCCAAGGCACTTCTGGAGCGAGCCCTGTAAGACCCTATCTATCATAAGGGGAAAGGGGGAACATGCTTCTTCACAACAGTTTGAGATGTAACAGAGCCACTAAAATGGTGTCTACTGCTAAGACCATTGAGACTCTCCCTTGGGAAGCTCAGAAGCTTGGATGTGTCTTATTCTTTCTCTTAACTTTTGTGCTTAAATCTCTTCCTTAAAAAGTCTCTAAACTGGTTCTTTGAGACCCTCACACCCTTGTTCTCGGTGTGTTTTCATTCTGCTTTTCACAAAACCCCACACTGGCTAGTCTTACAATTCTTTCTGTGTCAAAGCCAAGAATCCTGGGTGTGCCTCAGTCACGGTTCCTGAAACATTAAGGGAACTAACTACTTGTGTTGTGGACATGTTGGTGTATGATATGTAAACGTGTTTTTGTTACAATTCCAAGTTGGGGATTTTAGTTTGTCCACACCTGCTAAGTGTGCAGAGCATGGTCTTTGCCAGGTAAAATTAGTTGAATTCTGAGGACTTTGAGGAGTATAAATATGACATCCCAGAGGAAGAAGGAGAGGCTGCTTGCCGCTGGCTTGTCCTGCTGCTACACTTGCTGTTTGCTGATTCGCTGGTTACCTGGACTTCTCGATTTCCTGATGACTGATATTGGGAGTGCCCCCAAAAGAATCCTACAACCCTGCCCAGCAGGAAGAGGCAGAGAGAATTCTGCTGCCTGTCCCCACTAACCTTCTTTCCCTCCTACCCGGTGTTGGGGGGTTGGAAGGGAGGTGGAAGCATTTAAGAACCCTAAATAAATAGGTTTCATGACAAATTTAGGTCAATATACTCTTAAGGTGCTAAAGGTGATGGCGTGGAGTTGACGGCTTACTGTTCCTGGCTACTCACAACCTAAGGGATGCTCCTAGATTGCTGGGAGGCTGGAAACCCCTGGGAGGAGGGACATATTAAAACAGTGGTTACTAGTACACGCTGTCATTTCAGCCCTTGAGTGGCTGGGGGACAGAGGACAGCAAGTTCAAATTCAAGTTGAGCCCGGGGAACATACTGAGACTATGTTTTGAAACAAAACAAAAACCACAATTATTAAAAGACAGGGGAGAAAATTCAGTCAAAATCTCAGGCTTAGGATTTGCAGAGTTTTCTTTCTCTGAGACCTCTGTGCTTGCAAACTGAGGCCTGTAAAGGAAGCCTTGGCACGGTTCTTCTCATGGGTTTTCCCACACCCTGTACTACCACCAAACCCACAGCTCTTTTATGTGCTCCAAAGCACTTTATCAGACTTTAAAGATAGTTTGTTGCCTGCAGAGAAAAGGAATTCTTTTGCAGTTTCGTTTCATAGCTCTGTTCTTTGCTCCAAGATCAATAAGCTAAGGGGTGTTTAGGGAAACAAGCACTGCTCCTTGTATCAGAGGGGGCTTCAGAAAGCAGCGGAAATGCAAAGCTGTTCTAGACAGCCTTTTGCATCCAGACCCAAGTACACATCCATGCCCTAGTTTGCTTTCTGTGGCTGAGATAAAACATGGACTAAGAACAGCTTAGGGAAGGAAAGGGTTATCTGCCGTGCATGTCCAAATCACAGTACCTTATTGAGGGAAGTCAGGGAAGGAACTCGAGGCAGAAGGAATTGAAGCAGAGGCCATGGAGGAATATTGCTTACTGTCTTGCTCCCCATGGCCTGCACAGCCTGCTTCCTTTACAGCCCTGGACCACCAGCCCAGGGATAGCACTGCCCACAGTGAACTGTGCCCTTTCACTTTATCAGTAATCAAGAAAATTGAAGCTGTTTTTCTCCTTTGAGATTCCCTCTTCCCAGTTGACTCCAACTTGTGTGAAGGTGACAGAAAACTAACCAGGATGGCTCGGATCCTGACATGATGCTTCTGAGGCTGCCATGGCTTTCTGTCCTTTCACAATACTCCTCTTCTCCAGGAGGTGGGGCATATTCCTTGTGCTGAACAAAGCAGATGACAGGCCTGAGAACACTCGTCTGTCACACAGAATCCTTGACTGCCAACCTGCCTCTTGCAGGTGCCTGTGTCTCTTCAGTTTCATTCTCTGCCCCACAAGAGAAGTACCGCCTGCGGCTGTAGAACTCAGGCCCATGCAGAATCACACATGGGAGGCAGAGGCTCTGAGTAGATGCAGTGTGTCTTTGCTTGGCCTCCTCGTAGTGCCTTCTTAGCTGGGGGGCAGGGCCTTGTGACAACAGCTACTCCTGCACTGGAAACTCCTAAACCTCACAAGTGAGATCACACAGCGAATGCCAATGCTCTGCTGCATCGATGGGTTCCAAAGCTCACAGCAGTATTCATTCATTCATTCATTCATTCATTCATTCATTCATTCATGTGTGCATGCCTGCAATGGAATTGTTGTAGAAATTCTTGCCGTCCATCCCCTCCCTATGAGAGTCCAAACACACCAAGTATGATTCACCAAAGTCCAGCTTGGAACCAATTTGTTTATTGGGTTAGCTTATAAAAACATGGGTGAGGGTTTACTTACAGGAGCGTAGGGAACTCCGTGCACAAAGTCCCACCTGCATCGAACACAACTTCCCCACAGCTGCATGGAAAGCATCCACTCCCCCACCCCCGCCCTCAGTCAACCTTCCAGCCTCTGTGTATGATAGCACCTCCTGGAACCAGAAGGCAATTAGGGCAGAATTACATGTAAATGGAAGAGAAGCACAGCTGGGATCTCAGCTGGGGGTCTAGTGGTCCTTCCCCCACCTCCCATGAGAGACTGACAACAGTGAACAAGCCCAATTTTGGGGTCTTGCACAAGTCACCTAGCTGTCCTGGTGACAGTGATGTCTGTTATGATCAGAGAATGGAGCTATATGACAGGAACCCAGAGCCTTGTCAAGCATGGCAGGTGTACTGAGCTGTTTTCTGGAAAGAACTGCATCTCACACTGAACCTTCTACAAACTGTTTCAATCTTCAAAGCTCTGGAGAAGCCAGGGTGATGCTGGTCAAGAGCCTAATTACAATTTATCTTGGGATATCTTTAGCTCCCTTAATAGACATTCCTTGCCCACCTCTGACCTAAGATCTTTGAGACTAATAAGTGAAAGCTTTTGAAATGTACCAACAGACCACTAGCTTCAATAAACTGAAAGGCCAAGGATGGCCTCTAAAGCATCTAAGGCCTACAGCGGAGCGTTCTCTGCTTTGCTTTAATCTGCCCACCTGATGTTCCCACCGATACATGTAAAGATTATCTTTATTGAGTCACTGTAAAAGACCTCAGTGAACCTGGTGCCATGTTGGAACATGGGCCTGAATCTGTGTGTCCCAGGCCACGGTCACTTATATTTAGTTCCAGAATAAACTGTCTCTTTCTGTTTGAGGTGAGAGTGGTGTTTTTGCAATGACGGTTTCCTTTTAAACATGCATTTGATGGATTGAGAACTTCTATTGAGAGTAATAGTCTTCGATTCACCACAGGGTTCGGAATGCAGGTGTCCAAACAGGTGTCCCTTCTCAATTGCAAATCATGGGCTGGTCCCCAGACTTCTGCTCTGCAGGGCAGGAGTACTGCATGAAGGGGCTTGAATGAGTTGATCGGCTCTGACTGGTCAGCCCTCGGGCCCTTCCAGCATGAAGCCATTGGGAAATACTATTCTAACCCAGAGAGAAGAAAAGAATGGGCTCTTCCTCCCAGATCTGAAAAGTAAGTGCTGAGAGCTGGTCTCAGGCAGACAGTAACATGCCTCCTCTAGCTTGGCTTTCCCCTTGTTTAATCTGGGCAAAATCTCCATGTACAAATCAAAAAGGACACAGGATGGACGAGGTTTTGCATTTCAAACTATTTGTAAAATACCAGGAAGGCACTGGAGAAATGGATGATGTGAGTTATGGAAAGTCTGTCAGCTGGGCTCCTTTAAATGAAGAAAAAACTAAGGAAGCTGAGGATACACACAGGAAATAAAAAGCACTCCAAAAAATGTTTTGGTTTTTTTTGTGTGTGTGTGTTTTGAGACAGGGTTTCTCTGTGTGGCCTTAGCTGTCCTGGACTGGTTCTGTAGACCAGGCTGGCCTCAAACTCACAGAGATCCACCTGCCTTTGCCTCCTGGATTAAAGGTGCACGCCACCACTACCCAGCATCAAAAAAATCTTTGACAAAGCAATCAATCAAGGTTTTTGTTCTGTTTTGTTGTTCCTAAAACCATATTTATTTTCTTAGTATGGGGATGGGGCACACGTACCCCATGGTAACCATTTGGAAGTCTGAGTACCTCTTATGAGAGTTGGTTCTTCACAAGGGTGCTAGGGATTGGCAGGCAACAAGAGTCTTAACTTGATGAGTCATCTTGTAGGCCCCTCCCTCAAGTATTCATTTTACATTATCCACTTTATAATGTTGGGTTTTGAAAATCTTATATTTGGAGGGCTGATAAGACGGTTCAGCTTGTGTAAGCTCAAGCCACCCAAGCCCCGCAAACCGAGTTTGGTTTTTAATATCATGGTGGAAGGTGAGAACTGACTTCTGAAAGCTGTCTTTTAGAGACTTTATTAAGTGTTAACCCAAAGAGCAGATATAATTCGTGTTAAAACATAAAAAACCAGGTGGGGTATGGTGGCACATGTCCGTAATCACAGCACTTGGGTGGCTGACTCAAGTGGACCAGAAACTGAAGAATGGCTCAAGCTACAAGACAAAACTTGTCACAAAGCAATTAGGATGAAACAGGCTTCTCCCCAAACACAATTTCATTTCCACCCATATTCCCAAACTTGTTCTTCTTAGAGCCATTCGTATGCAGTGCCAATGATTGCCAGCAGGTGGTGCCATGAAGGCTCAAGCTGGCCCGCAAGTAGAAGAGAAAGCCAAGTTAAGCGGTGGTCCTGCTTCTACCAAGATACATACAGGCAGGCTACCTCCTTACTCCGTCCTCCCGATTTCTCTCTGCTTAAACATTTTGACATTCCGTCCTTTATTAACATGTTTGTATCTGAGACAATTCTTTGTACACCAGCACACTTGCCTCAGCATAGGGTATCAATCACAGACTAAGAAGAGCCCACAGAAACAGTATGTATGTCTTAATTGTCTTGGAAGCTTGGCAGAGTAATTGAAGAATTCAAAGGTCAAAAAAAAAATCTACTTTGTCTTTTTTATTTTTCAAAAAAAACAGTAACCCAACAACGCAAAGATTGATAGGAATACATTTTCCTCATCTCTTTCACATGTTGTATTATGCAGTAGAGATGGCAAGTTGACAGGACTGTTATGTCTTCTGTCTGTTGAAGAGCATGCCTTAGTATGCCTACTAACAGAGATGCTAACTTATTAAAAAAAAAAAAAGGATGACTGGAGAAACCATGAAAAAGACAAAAAGTCAACACTGGGGAAAGCATTTCTCCTGACTGGTAAGAGTCAATCCCAAGTTTCCATGTCACACTGAAATAATCATTCACACTGTGTGTGTGCACAAAGACTCATGTGAGAGAAGACCAGTGGGTCACTCTCTCTGGGGGAGAATGAAGCAGAGGTCTGAGAGGATTAATACTGTTCATAGCTATAAACTCATTACGCCTTCTTAGAATCTAACCTTAGGAACAATGCTGAAATCCAGAGACATAGGGACAGTTGTTTCCTCTGACAGTGGTATGTAACCCATGTTAGCCAGAGCTCCTTCCTCTGCCTCCTGAGTGCTGGGATTACATGTGTGAGCCAGCAAGTCCGGTCAGCCTGCCCAGCCCAACTTTTAACACTTTTAAGACAGGGTCTCACTGTGTAGTTCTCTCTCTCTCTGTCTCTCTCTGTCTCTGTCTCTCTCTCTCACACACACACAGTATAAGATATCCAGGATCATATACTTAATAAGATAAAGCCTCTGCCTTTCCTTGGAGGTAAACATTTGGGAGCACACAGGCAAGCTGTCTCCAGGTATGCATTCAGGAGGTTTCCATGCTGTTCCCTTATTTATCTAGGTTAGATAGTTCTAGGCAATGCATATGTTTGTTTCAGTAATAGGAAAAACCATCAGGAGACTTCATTTAAGCCTGGTTTACAAAGTCAGTTCTAGGCTAGCCAGGGCTACATAGTGAGACCCTGCACTAAAAGAAATATATATGTATATATAATATTATATATGTAATATAGTATATATATATATATAATATTACAGTTGGGCTTGGTGCTTCACACCTGTAATTCCAACACTCGAGGGGCAGATGAAGGAAGATCAGTAGTTTGGTCAACCTGGGCTACACAGTAAATTCTAGATCAGTCTGAATTATAACATGAAACCTAGTCTTGGGGGTAGGGGTTGGAGAAATAGTGCAGATTAAGAGCACTATATGTTCTTCCAGAGAACCGGGCTTCTATTTCTAGTACCCTCACGGGTAGCTCACAATCTGCTATTTCAGTTCCAAGGGATCCTGACACTCTCTCTAGTCTACAGGGACACCAGACGCTCATGTAGTACACAGAAATATATGTGGGCTAACACCCGTACATGTAAGATGAATGCATTAAAAAATTCACTGAGTGTTTGACCCATGTGCTCAATGAGTTTTGCCAACTCAACACAAATTTAGTCATATCTGGGAAGAGGAAATCGTAATTGAAAAAAAATGCCTCCATCAGTCTGGACTGTAGGTAAGTCTGTAGGGCATATTTCTGATTGATGATTTATGTGGAAGGACCCAGCTCACTGGAGCAGTGCTGCCCCTGGGCAGATGGTTCCTTTAAGCCTCTACTTTAGCTCCGGCTCCCAGCTTCCTGCCTTGAGCTTCTGGCTTCCCTCAGTGATGGAGTAAATGTAACCTGAGAGATAAACTGAAAACTCCTTTCCTGCTCAAGTTGCTTTTGGCTATGGCTATTTATCACAGCAATACAAATCCTAAGTAAGACAATCATGGAATTATAATAAGAGATTAAATGTGTAAGAGAAATATATGCATTTTGTATGCAGTGTGAGCAAAATTAAATAATACACATTAATAAAGGAGATATCTAGGTCACAGGTTGCTAAGTCTATGGGCAGTGGCTGCTGGGGTTTGAATGTGCTCCCTCTCTAATTCAGATGTTCAAATGCAACAGTCAATGTGGAAGGATTATGAGGTAATCTTAGGTCTCAGGGTCCCTCCCCCTTGGGAATGAAACTGGAATCCTGATAACAGTACCTTTCACTGCCTCGTGCCTTTCTCCCCATGATATGAGGACAGAACATCCCCTTTCTTTCTGAGATGCAGCAACCAGGACTACCCTGGAAATAGTGTGGTCCTCATTAGTCCCTGAACCTACTGGTTCCTTTATTTTGGACTTCCAGGTACCTGCTTGTCTGCTTGAGAGAAACAAAAACATAATTATGCCTCAGAATGTTTATAACTCATTCTTTCTTGCCTCCTTTTCTTTCTCCTCCTCCTTTGCTTTCTCTTTTTAAAAAACAGGACCTCACAGTATCCCATACTGAATTCACTTTGAAGTCTCTTTGTAGCTCAGGCTGGCCTCAAACTTGAGTCAATCCTGTGTTAGCCTTCTGAGCGCTGGGATGCCCGGGATTTGCCTCTACACCTTTTGCATAGCACTTTCTTATCTCCCAAAGATAGAAACAGCCCCAGCCGCCTGGTGAGTAGATAAGAAAGCGGGGTTCATTGCTGCAATGGAATACTGCTTGGCAGCAAGAAGAAAAGAACACAGATAAACACCACAGTGGAGAAATTCCAGATGCACTCGGCCGAGAAAGACTGTAGAGAGAATGTTGGTTTCTTAAAAACAAAAACCAACAACAAAAAGTTATGATATATGAATATGTTTGTTTTAATCCCAGGTATGGGATATGGGGTTGCTACCGTTTGTCCACAGCCATCAACTATAATTGTCACATGCTCTAGGAGGGACATGATTTTTACCAGCTGCAGATAGTTTAATTCTGGGAACTTTGGAGATAGTATAAATAAATGGTCCTGTGGCGGCTGCTGCTTCTCCTGCTGCTGGTCCCTGCTGCTGCATTTGTTATTGCTGGTTTGCTGGTTTCCTGGATTGCTGGATATTCTGACAAAGAAGACTGGACTTGCCCCTAGGAACCTGAAGCCCCTTAATCAGCAGGAAATAATCTAAGAGGTAAATGTCCCCCTGCCCGGTCTAATATTCTTCCTCTCCTACCTAGTGATGGGGGGTTAGATGGTAGTAAGGTGGAATAAGATTGGAAGGGTAGTAGATATAAGAACCCAATAGAATACTAAAAAAGGAATGCCTACCTGTTATACCCAACATGGGGCTAGGCATAATGGAAAATTTGGTTTCTAATGCCACAGAGGAGGTGGCAGGGTATACAGGAATGGATACTCTGTTTTAGGATGTCAGCAAAAACTTTATTGTGGCTTCTGCTGCTGGGTTCTTTCCTGCTTTTCCCTTAGAGGGCATTTCGTTTTTCTTCTTTGCCTTCCTTATTCCCTTTCAAAAAAAAAAAAAAAAGTTGTGAGAATGGCTGAGCAATTGGAAAAGTTGTGAGTGGATATGGAGGTGTCTGAGAAACAAACAAACAAACAAAACATGGACGAAATAGGAAAATCAGAGGGATCCTTCTATTCTCTCATTTTTGAAAGGGTTGCAGAGTTGGCTGGGCAGCTAGAGAGATTACAGATGGAGATGGAAATACTTCGGGAGCAAGTAGTACTGGAGAGTGGAAAACAAAAGGGTTCAGACCTGGTGACTGAAAGCCTGAGCTTCCCGAAGAATAAAAGAGGAAAACAGACTGGGCTAGACGGCAGATTGCTACCACGCTCTGCACTTTGAGTTTCAAGTCTTCTCAGTTCCTGAACTGGATGGTGAGCTGGGAGGAGGAGGAGGCCATGCAGAGCAGCAGGGTTAAAGAGAAACATCCTGTTTTGAGAGAAAGGTTAATCTTGAAACAAGTGCACCACCAGATGAGTGGCCTGGGATTATAAAGCCAACCTCAGTGTTCCCAGTAATTGTGCAGTATGTGCCTGCTAATGGGGCTGACCATGATTTGTTGAGATAATGTGGCATCCAAGAGAAATGATACATTTGAAGCATTTTAGAGAGGCTGTTGTTTCCTACAGAATGCATTCCCCTTTTGTTAAAAAAAATATTAAGTAACTGGTTTATCCAAAATAGATTTCCTAAAATAGAAAGGGATTAATGACAACTGTGCTAGAGACTGGTCAGCCATTACAATAGTTAATGTGGTGGAGGGAGGAAGCTGCAAATATAGAACTATGAGATAGAACAAGGGGAATATTGCTAAATATTGTTAAATACCAATTGCTTGGTGAAGGACAGTATTCTTATCTACAAGAACAAATTCAATTTGATGATGCTGTTATAGAACAATGCCACTTGGTGGCTATAAGAGCTTGGGACAAGGTTGAGAAGCCTGGGAAAAGATCGGCTTCATTTACCAAGATAATAAAAGATTCTGAAGAAAGCTTCACATAGTTCTTGCAGAGACTGGTTTCAACTGTAAGCAGAGCCATGTCCAACCCTGATGCCAGACAGGTATTGATAGAGATGCTGGCATTTGAGAATGTGAATACCAAATGTTTGAGTGTAATTAGATTGTTAAAGGCAAGAACAGCATCAGTGGATGAATGGATAAAGGACACAACTGATATCAGCTCTCAGGAGCCTCATGCCAATATCATAGAACAAGAGGTCTCAGATATCAAAGTACGCAGTGCTTTAATTGTGGTGAATTCAGCCATTTACAAAGAAATTGTAAAACTAAAGGCCTTAGAGCTTGAAATGACAGGTGCATTAACTCTGCGGAATATGGAACCTCCCAGGAAGAAGTGAACAGATGTTTTTGGTGGCAATGGAATGCCTAGCCTTCCTGGGGTTTGCAGACAATGTGGTAAACAGTCATTAAACTATTGAGTGCAGGTCTAGGAGGCAAACACAAGGTAATCTCTGGACATCGGGAAATAAAATGTGGGGTTTGCCATCTCAAGGCCCTGGAAGGGGGAAAAAAAAGATCCATTTCCCTCTGGTCAGCCAGAAGATAACCACAACTAAGTATCACTGATCTTATCCACGCTACTGAAGACAGTGTGGCTTTAGATTTGGCCACAGATAAACTTCTTGTCCTATCCCCCAAAATTCAATGTTACAAAATAACCACTGGTGTTTGTGGTTCTTTGCCTTCAGGGACAGTAGGGATGATCTTGGGAAGAAGCTCATTAACATCCCAAGGATCCATTGTGCCTCCAGGTATTATAGTTTGTGATTGCAAGGAAGGAATTAAACTTATGGCATATGTAAAAAAAAAAGATGCAAATTAATGAATAGGATAGAATTGCTCAGCTGTTACTGTCTCCTACAATAAGGGGAAAGCTGCTCCAGTAGAAAGAACTGGGAAATTTGGGAGTACTGGAAAAATGTGTGTTTTGGCAAACAATTGCTAATGATTAGAGACTAAAATTAAAATTGCAAGTGAATGTTGTTGAAATAGAAGAATTTGTGGTTACAAATTCTGATGTGACTATCATTTCCCAAAAATCTTGGAATTCAGAATGGCCATTTCACAAGGTTTATACAGTTTATAGGAATTGGTAAATTATCTCAAATAAAACAATGTGTATGATGGGTTAAATGTGTGGGAACAAAAGGGAAAACAGGAAGGTTGAGACTTTATGTGGCTGACATACCCATAAATTTATGGGGAAAAGATTTTTTATAATAATGGGGTATTCAAATTAATATTCCTACAATCCCAGAGACAAATCATGATGAAATTAGGGGTGAAATGATATTGATATGTTATTAAAAACAATCAGAAGCTGTGCTCATTGTCCAAACACAGGACGTCACAGGGATTGAGTTTCCAAATTTATAAGGGGGGCCACTGTTAAAATACCAACATCGCTACCCCTAGAATGGCTGACTGACAGGCTTGTGTGGGCAGAGCAATGGCCCTTAACTAAGGAAATATTGCAGGCACTTGAACAGCTGGTATCAGAACACCTAGAGGCTCAACATATTGAAGAGTCTACCAGCCCATGGAATTCCCCTGTGTTTGCCATAAAAAATGAAACAGAGAAATGAAGGAAGTTAACAGATTTAAAAAGTGGTGAACAGAGTAATTCAACCAATAGGTACTTTACTGCTTGGAATTCCTTTACCTTCTTTATTACCTAAGTCATGGCCCATGATAATAATTGATTTAAAGGATTTCTTTTGCACAATCCCTTTGCATGATCATGATAGGGAAAGGTTTGTTTTCTCAGGACCTACTTGTAATAATAGTTGTTAAAAAAAAAAGATATCGTTGGAAAGTGCTTCCACAGGGACTGTTAAATAGTCTAACTTCATGTCAATATTTCGTGCAATGACCGCTAGAAATAATTCATAGGCAATTTCTTCAGTCTATTATTCATCATTACATGGATAACATTTTGTTGGCTGATTCTAATGCAGATACTTCAGAGAAAATTTTTAAGGAAACACAAAATATTCTTCCATGCTGGACGTTACAGATTGCTCCTAACTATTGGGATTATAAAATAAGTCAACAAAAATTTTGACCACAAAAGGTACAGACCCATTAGATCAGTTGCAAATATTTAATGATTTTTAAAAATTAATGGGAGATATTAATTGGCTTTGGCCTACAACTGGATTAATTACTCATGCGTTAAGCAATTTGTTTTAAATGTTACAAAAATATTGAGACTTAAACAGTCCAAGATGGTTAACAGCTGAAGCAGAAAGAGAGTTAACTCTGGTAGAATAGAGACTACAGATATGTACGTAGATTGAATTAATCCTAAACTTGGTTGTATTTTGGTTATTTTGCCTTCAACTCATTCTCCTACTAGGATTATTATGCAAAGGAAGGATAGTATTATAGAATGGATTTTCTTATCACATAAACAAAGTATAAAATTAAAGATTTACATAGAAAACTTCTGAATTAATCATAAAAGGTAGAATAAGATTACATCAATTGTCAAGAACAGACCTGGCCAAAGTAGTACTTCTTTTTTTTTTTTTTTTTTTTTTTTTTCCAGAGCTGAGGACCGAACCCAGGGCCTTGTACTTGCTAGGCAAGCGCTCTACCACTGAGCTAAATCCCCAACCCCGTTGTAGTACTTCTTACTAATGCTGATATTATGTCATTATGGGTAACTAATGAAGATTGGCAAATAGCTTGTAACTATTTGGGAGAAATTAACAGTATCCAAAAAGCAAGTGTCTGCAGTTTATAAAATAAACTACTTGGGTTCTCTCATGTATTGTAAAGGGAACTCCAGTTCCTGAAGCACCTACAGTCTTTACTGATGCAAATAAGTTTGGGATGGCAGAGTATAAGTCAGGCAAAATAAGTAAAGTGATCCATAGCCCATATACTTCAGTTCAAAAATAAGAGTTGTATGCAATCTTTATGGTATTATTAGATTTTCCTGAATCTCTTATATAATTTCTGACTCTCAATATGCAGAAAGAACTGTTTTTCATATATAAATTGCTGAATTTATTCATGATAATTTATAATTATCTGTTATTTATGCAACCGCAACAGGCAATCAGAATTAGAAACTATCCATTATACATTGTTCATATTCAGTCTCATACAGGTTTGTCAGGTCCACTGGCACAAGGAAATGAACAAATTGATCAATTACTAATAGGAAAAGTATTAGAAGCCTCAAATTTTTGTGAAAAACACCATGTTATCAGTAAAGGTTAAAAAAAAATCTGTCACTTGGCCACAAACCAAGGAAATTATTTTAAAAATGTCCTACTTGTTCTATGTATAAACAAACTCCACTGGAAGTAATCCTATGGGTACTAAAAGAAGTGAAATCTGGCAGATGGATGTGTTTCATTTTGCAGAATTTGGAAAACTAAAGTTTGCACACCATAGCATTGGTACATATTCACGGTATCAATGGGCAACTCCTTTGAATTCTGAAAAAACTGATTCTGTAATTACACATTGATGGAAAATAATGGTATTATGGGGATATCTGCACAAATTAAGAGGATAACACCCCTGCATATGTATCGAGTAAGATGGAGCAATCTTTGCATATTATAATATAAAGCATATCACAGGTATACCACACATTCACACAGGACAAACAGTTGTAGAAAGATCTAATTGCGCTTTAAAACAGATGCTTTTTTTTTTAAAAAAAAAGAAGAGTAAAGACCCCCATAAACAGACTAAATAGTGCTTTGTTTATACTTTAAAGTTTTTTAATGTTAATGAAAAAGGAACAGCAGCAGCTGAGAGACACTAGGTTATAGAAAAAAATGTAGAACTAAATCACACTATATACTATAGGGATGTGCTAACAGAAGGATGAAAATGTGCGACAGATTTATACTGGGGACACAGTTTTGTTTGTTTCTACAAGAGTTGGGGAAAAAAATATGGTTACCATCAAAGTTATAAAGATTAGACTTGACCAGGGAAGACCCCTGCTAGCTGAGACATGAATTTCTCTGCAAAGCCAATAAATCTTTTTGGCTACCTGGTCCTCATGACTGACCACACTGCATCATTACACTGCATAATTTCATATAGCATGGCTGAAGATTTTTATTACAGTTTGGTTATGCAGTCCAAACAGACTTTTAAAGTTGACAGATGCTTTTCACCTGCTCAAACATAGAGCGGAAGATAATCTTTAGCTGATTTGTGCACACTATTAATTCCATACATGTTAATGAAGAAATGTACCTACAATATTACTTTTCAAAGTTTGTGTGTTTTCAGAGCAAAAACCAGATACCAATGAAGACAAAGTAAGTATTCCAGATAATTCAGCGTCACAGACTGCCTCAGTCAATTTCAAAATGGATTGTTCAGATGGTCCAGCCTCATAGCCTTTCAGCCAGCACTTTAGCTAAGTCCAACTTTCCTATCCCATAGAGACTAGACATCAAAAAAAAAATACAGCTAGCTCTCCAAACTTGGCCAATATCCCAATTTTCTTAGGGTCCCCAAAAGTTGCCTTTGCCCCCAGACAACAGGAAGCAATTTTAAGAACATGACACCCCCATTTTAAGAGGTAGGGTAGATGGGTTATATTTGTTGTTGTTTAAAGGGGGTTGGTTACAAGTTGTTTTTGGTCATGGTCAGGAAAGAAACAAAGTACAAGGGGTTAGAATATGGTATTTCTTTCTCTTTTTCCCCTCTATCCTTCCTTCTCTCCTATCGAGTGTTAGGGGGAAGGAGAGGGAAAGGGAGTAAATTAAAAATGGGAGGGGGCTATAGAGATGATAGGATAAAAGATAGATTATTGTATCTCCTTTTAGACTAGAAAGCAACAAGTCTCAAATATTTTACCTTGGTATGGATTATTGTATATTGATAGAAAGCTAAGGTTATTTTGTTCAACTCTTACTTAAGTGTTGTACATATGCAACTGATTTAAAAATGCAAAGTTCTAGTTTCATGAAAGCTCCCATTACAAACTGTTTAGGATATTTAGAAATGCAAGTTGGTAGTCAGTCACCTATAAATAATGTTACTTGTAGTTTTGTTAAGTACTAGGTTATTAATTACAGAAATAAGCTTTATTCAGCTTCCTGTGTATGTTTTCAAAGTTAAGCAGATAGTAAATAGCTAGAGACAAGCAACATTTGTCTGTTAAGATTAGGGTCAGGGGTCTTCAAACACTTCAGAGATGTACAGAATATGGAATTTAAGATGTCTTAATAATAAAAGGCTTTTCTGACAGAGAGTCACATCTGTTCCCGGAAGGACTCCGACTCTACTTCAAAGAAGATGATGGGCAAGATTGGACTTGCCCCTAGAAACCCAATGCCTCTAATCATCAGGAAGTAGTCTAAAGAGGTCTATGCCCCCTTTCCTCTGCCTTTCTCTCCTACCTAGTGTTGGTGATTGGAAGGGGTTAGGGTAGAATAACAGTTTGAAGGGTGGTAGATATAAGAACCCAATAAAATAGCTAAAAAAAAAGTAAACCTCCAGGGCACCAGGCAAGATTCCAGTTGTAAACTTTCTAGAAAAGTCAACAAAAAGGCACAAAGTAGATCAGAAGTGATGACCACTAAGGAACAGGAAGGTATAAACTGATGCATTCCAGCTGAGATGGGGCTGTATCACTCTATGCTTTAGCAGGGCTTGGAACCAAATTTAAACAATGCTAATTTCCCTTTACTTTTATTGTGTTTTCACAGTTGTTGTAAAGATGAGAATATTCTGGACCTGGGGTGTGAACAGTTGTTCACTGACATGGCTATGCTGGGTGCCACTGCACTGCACACTTAAAATAAGGCATTTTATGCTGTGTGGCGCATCTCCACGACACAATTCCTTAACTGCTATTCTGGGATTTAAATATGTGGCGCATTTTCTGGCAGAGCTGGTTTGTCTGACACACCATGTGTACCCTCCCAGTCTGAATCACTTCTTGTCAATCATCAGGATGCCTAGGAGGGAGGCCCTGCCTCATGCCCTTGTCCTGACTCATCTCTTGCTGTTTCTGCTGTTGCTGTAAATTGAGGCATTTGGGCATAGTTGTAGAAGTTGCATCTTCTTGGTGGAGATACTGGCCTAAGTAACTGTGGACAAAGTGCTGTGATTAAATGACACCAAACACTATTTCTGACATGAACTCAATGGCGAGCTCTTCGACACCACCCTCCCCAAGGCCCTTGCTAGGCCACAGAAGAGGACATTGCAGTCAGTCCTGAAGAGACCTGATAAGCTAGGGTCAGATGGAAGGGGAGCAGGTCCTCCCTTATCAGTGGATTTAGAAAGGGGCGGGAGGAGATGAGGGAGGGAGGGTGGGATTGGGAGGGAATGAAGGAGGGGCTATGGCTGGGATACAAAGTAAATAACCTGTGATTAATATAAAAAATTAAAAAATAAAAACAAAATAAAGATAGATTAATAGCAAAAAAAAAAAAAAGTTACACCAAACACAAAAGGACACTGGATCTAGCTGGGAGGGATTTTTATTAGTTAATTCTATGGCACTTTGAACACAATAAACCCTGAGAAGATAAAAAATTATAACCCATAGAATTGAAAAAATGAGCCATAGGTCCATGCTGACTATGGTAAGGGAAAACCCCCTTACAGCAGCATCACAAGGCATAAACCTAAGATCATGGGCTTCAGGCAGCACTGCTTGATGCTTGTTATAATAACCACTGATTCAGATAGGAATTGCTAGTGCTAATGAGCCTCCTTCAGGGCACTCTATCAGAAGCAGAATCTTCACATGGTTGCAGTGACCCTCTACAAGATGTGTGTTACACAGGGAGAACTTGAAGGTGAGAAATAGGCTAATGTCACCTCACCATGGGATCCAAGCCACCATCTATTATTGTGCGCTCCCCCCCCCCCACAAATGATGATCAATGAGGACACTCATCCTCATCCAGCTTTAAACTAGACCAAGCCAGATACAGTCCTTGGCCAGTACTCTTTAAAGCAGTGAGGACACAAACTACAGAGCTGCAAGGAGGATCCATCTCGGCTTAAATGAGATGTAAAAACTTCTAAATGCAGCTTGTGATTTTGGGCCAGAAAAGCACGTAAATATTTTCACATTGGTATGTTAGGCCCACGTCCACTATTTTCATTTTGTGACTATATCACTGTCTATTTCCTCCTTTTTCTTCTCCTCCTCATTACACTTTTCCTCTCACCTTCTCTTCTTGCTCCTCCTCCTCTTCCTCCCTTTTTGTTCTTACCCCCCACTTCTTTCCTCTTTTAATTTGGTTTTCTATGTGTTTTTGTTTGAAAATTTTGTTCCTGTCACCCAATGCTGCAAAAGAACTGGTTCATATTTATGTATATCCGTGACACTCTAGGTGATAAGATTGTATGGAAAGTAATCATTTGATGTTGCCAAGCCACGCTCTACAATGGTTCCTCTGTAGTGCTTCCAGCACCATGAACATTTTTTAGCACTAGCTGAATGTCTCCTCTCTGCCCTGTGTGAAATGTGGTTACTTTTACCTCTTATGTAGTGTGAGGCTTAGCAGCTTCTCATATTACCATTAGACTCTGAGTTTCCTCATCTGTAATCTGTTGATTTCCTTTGTCTGTTTTCCTGTTGGCCTATTTGTGTGTTTGTAATAAGAGATGTGTAATATGCAGGACATTAATCAATCATTTGTTGGGTGTGGGGCAAATATATTTTTTTGGTTCATGGCTTGTCTTTTAACATTAAAAGTGTGTTTGTGTATGTGTGTGCACACGCGGTACAGATCTAATACTTCTGTTCACAGAAGCCAGAAGAATTAGATCCCCGAGAAGCTGGAGTTACAGGCAGTTGTGAGGCACCCAACATGGTGCTGGGGAACCAAACTTTAGGCCTCTATGAGAACAGTACATGATCTTTGCTGTGAACCATCTCTTCGGCCTTATGTTTTAACACTTCAAATGTCTCCAGAAACAAAGCAGTTTCTTTGTGTGCTTGTGTGTGGACGTGTATGGGTGCATGTGGAGGCTGGTGGACAACCTCTGGTATCTCTAGTATCATTCCCCAGGAGCCATACACATTGATTTTTGAGACAGGGTCTCTCACTGAGACCTGGGACTCAATAACTAAGGTTGGCCACCTGGCCAGTTTGTTCCAGTATCTGTCTGTTTCTTGTTTGTTTATTATTTATTTATTTTAATGTGCTTTTCTTGCTGGGCATGGTGGCGCACATCTTTAATCCCAACAGTTGGGAGGCAGAGGCTGGTGGATCTGCGACTTTGAGGCCAGCCTATTCTACACAGTTAGTTCCACTACCACCAGGGTTATGTAGAGAGAACCCATTTCAAAAAAGCAAAATAAATAAATAAATAAAAATGGTTTTTTCTTCCTTCATTTCTTCCTTCCCTCCTATCTTTCTTCATTCCTTCTTTCCTTGAAATAGGGTCTCATTGTTTATCATTGATTACATGGAATTTGCTATGTAGATTAAGATGGCCTCAAGTTTGCAGCAATTCTTTTGTCTAAGTGCTGTCATTATATGCATGGGCCATTACACTAAGTTATGTTTTTCCTATCTTTGTTTTTATTTAATATATATTTTACATTTACTTATTTTGTGTGTGCTGGGGTCACAGGCATGGATAATTTGCAGATGTGGTTATCTTCTTTCATGTTGTAGGTCCAGGAGACAAAATTTAGGTCATCAGTTTCAGTGGCAAGTGCCTTCACAAGTTAAGCCATTTCTTTGATTACCCCATCTTGATTTAAAATAATCCTTCCCTATCCACTGAATTGATATAATTCTACTAATGGGCAGCTGCTTATCAAAATACTGATATTTTCCCCAAAGTTCCAACGGTTAGCAGCAGGCTAACTTTAATGGTCCCAAACAATCCACTAATTGTCTAAAATGGTACCGATGGCTCTTTTGAGTAGCAAGACAATTTCATAATTGTTTTCAGCCCCAATCCTTGCAGTTTTTGTTAACCACATTAACTTTAGTCTGAAAATATTCAATGGAAAATTCCAGATGTCAGCAATTCCTATGTTTCAAATTGCTTACCTTTCTTAAGTGGCAGAATCTCTTAAGACAGAATCATCCCTTGTCTAACACATCCGTGCCTGTCGATCACTTGGCCATGTCAGCTAAAGGTTGGTTATCGTAGTGATGCCTGTGCTCAGCCTACCCTTATGTTAATAATAGCCTGTGGTGAAACTTTTATTCAGCATATCCTTAAAATTGTTTCAATTTGTCACTAGTTATTGGTGCTCATCTCTTACTGTGTGCTTATAAACTAAACTTTGTAATAGGCATTTATACAGAAGAATAGTGTAAAACACAGAAGAGTCATTTCACTCAACCACTAGGTGTCAGAAAATAAAGGGACTACTGGATATATTATCGTCAATGATGATGGCTAGATCTTCAAATTATAAGAGTCGAATATTAACAAAGCAAAAACAAAACAAAACAAAAAAACAAAAACAGCCAGATGTGGTGGTGCATGCCTGCAATCTCACAACAGGGTGGTGGAGGCAGGAGAATTAGGAGTTCAAGGTCATCTTCAATTACAGAGTTTGGGGCTAGCATGACCTACGTAGGACTGTGTCTCAAAACAAACAAAGAAGCAAAAACAAAACAAAACCAGCACTGGCATAGACCATTATGCCCTTTGGTCTGGTTTATTATATGCACACAGCCTCATGTCTTCGGTCCTCCCTCTGTTCTACTGCTTGCTGCTGTATTTGTGCTGCCCATCTTTTCTGCCATGTTCAAAGTCCTTCTAGGCAGAGATAACTCAAGCTGCTTTTAACATACTGGGCATGTTGTGTAACATGCTATACAAGGCAGCTGGCAAGTCAAATGCAAATAGTAGTTGGCAAATGTTTTTTGCACAGGGCTGTTTAAACGTCATGTGATGGGCAAATATTTATGCATAGCCCAGAAGTCCATCTTCCTTTTATGTCTACTGGTGGAAGTACCACTGCTTGGTTGGTACTTTAGGAAACGAACTTTGAGGTTGCAAGATGTTTCTGGTCCCAGATCTCATTCCTGGCTGTTCCTTCTTTTCTTCTTGGGGATGCTTTGAGAGAAGGGTACATCCATCAGCACTACTCAGACATTGCCTTCCCATCTCTGCTCTGTGAGAAGACTCCCACCACAGTTGTAGAGTAGAGAATTCTGTAGAGGGTCCTCACTGAATCCATACCACCTCCAAAGACACTTCTGAAGACACAGGAGTGGTGAAAACAGGAGTCTACCCAGGGCTTAGCTGCCCAAATTCTGTCTTTTTGGCTCAAGACATAGCCTCCCAGCTGTTCCTGCCAGTCACAAAGTGTGTGGGGAGTTAAGAAGAGAGCAATTACCTCACAAAAGGGAGTAATCTCCCTTCACAGAGAGAATGTTAACACAGTCACCACATAGAATGATATAGTCACCACATAGGATATGGATCCTGGTTCAGATTATAGGGTCTTTGTCTGTCTATTCTCACTGTAATGTGTGAGCAACTTGCATTTTTTTTTCTTGCTCTATTCTCTGACTGCCAACTGCCAACTGTCTCCTCTCCAATCAGCACCATAAAATGCATTCAAGGAAAGCTCAGGAATGTCACGGGAGGTGACTTCATTAACAAAATTTTAAATTGCAGCTTAAATTTTTTTTCTTGAAACAGGATCTTACTACGCCATGTCTGGCTCAATCTAACTTTTAGTTGGAGTAATCAATGGCCAGGCTTATGTACACAGTCAATATCTGAGATGTTCAAATGCCAGTTTTTGAATGGGGCATATTGATTTTTTCCAAACCGTTAGCTTCTTTGAATAAGAATGTTTCAGAACATGACCTTGCAGTTCACCAAGGACCCAGTTGTTTTGGTCAGCCCAGATCTTCAGACAGATGTAAGGCTGAGACTACTGTGTGGAGAAAGGCATTCTTTTTTCCCCACTATGAATCCACTGCACAGCTGCAGGCCTGGGCTGTCTTGGGGTCAGAAGAGATGTTTCTTTTGATTTACACAATCCCTAATGTTAGTGTTAATAGCATTCAGTAATTTTATACTGCTTTCTACAAAAACAAAACAAAACAAAACAAAAACAGATCTAAGAGTACAAGGATGAACTGTGTTCCCAGCACCTCTGTGGAACTTTGTCTCCCAGATCTTCCATGTTAATAGCAAAGGAGGGATAGTAAAGGCTTATGAGATTCACCCAGGCTGTCTACAGTGCCTATAATACCTCTCCAGAGTAATGCTCTGCTCTTTCATGATAGAAAACAAAATCTTACCAGAGTAGCAACAAACAGCGTGTCACACAGTAAGTCATCACTGACAGAACTAATTCCTGTTTCATAAACAATACCATTTGATTAGTGTACTTGTCTTGTTTGTGTTTCATCTCCTGTCATCTGGTTGGGACTGTGGTGAGGTGTGCTGCTTGTGTGTAGAAGAAGTGGAATAGGGGTCTGGAGAGGTAGTTCAGCGGTTAAGATGACTTACTGCAGAGGGCCCAGGTTCAGTTCCCAGCACCAACATTGTAGCTCAAAAGTCTCCAGTTCCAGAGGATTGAGTGCTATCTTCTGGCTACTTTGGAAACTGTACACATGTAGCACACAGATATACATGCAGGTAAAAAGCTTATACAATGGAAATAACTAACTCTTTTAAAAAGGAACTAGAATTGCTATTTCTCTGCAATTAATTTACCCATCATCATTCTCTGTTTACACTTAGATGCACTTGCTGTTTCAGGAGCGCTCAGGACCTTGGGCTTCTATTTGCTTCCACAGTGGACTGAACTTAGCAGGTGGTTCAGAAGTGAGTCTGTCATTTCTGTGTGGTTTTCAGTTTCCATTTCTAAATGCATTATTTAACTGACATGTTTTAGAAATCATCCAATTCATATGGAGTCTTTCAGTCTTATCAGTACACATTAGGATGATGTGGTTTTAATGGCTTTATAGTGACATGTTCTTAATAATGAGGACAAAACCAACTTAAGAAACGTGCAGCACAATAAGAGGATTCATTATGATTGAAAGTAATAACTGAGAAGTAAAAAGGAAGATAGATGGTGTATTAGGCAGGGTTTTCTATAGAACCAATAAGCACGTGATCCTCCATCTTCTTACAGACATGTGCCACCATGGGCAGAGAAGGGATTTTTATCAGATCAACTTACACAACTGTCTGGGTAGTCTGGCTGCATTCTAGAGCAGCTGAGAACCCAGTAGCTTCTTAGTATACGAAGTTTGATTCTCAGCAGTCCCAATCCATCTCTCCAGAAGAATGTCTGCCACTGAGTCCACATTGGAAAGATGAAAGAACTGTGGTGTCATGTCAGCAGCAGTGACAGGTGTGCTTTCTGAGGAAGAAGCCAGGTTCCTGAAACACTGCTTTTTCACTATGCCTTGTATTTGGGCTGGCCTCTGGAAGATGTTATCCACTTTCAAAGAAGGCCTCTCTCCCTCAGTTAATACTCTGTGACCTGCCCCAAGGAATGCCTCCTAGGTGATTCTAAATCCTGTCAAGTTGAGCCAGCAACATGGCTCAAGGTTGTCCTTCGTTGATGCACACAGCTCTACAGAGCAGCACTGTGTCTCAGAGTCAGCACTGTGACTGCTTTGTTAACTGTTCTCTTTCATACATTCTTGTTTTGGTCTTTGTCATCTCCTTCCTCTGCATTTTCATGCTAATTCAGCAGTGCTAGGACTATATGCATGGCGCCCCCCCCCCCCTTATGTGGTACTGTGGTTTTGTGCATAGTCAGGCAAAAACACTGTACCAACTGGGCTACATCTCCAGCCCCTAATTACTATTATTATTGTTGTTGTTTTTGTTAGTGACAAGAGTCTTTCTGCATAGCCCTAGCTGGCTTGCTGCTCATGGCCATACTCCTGTCTCACACTTTCTAATGCTGGAATTATAGGCTTGTGCTTTGAAGGTGGATTCCTAATAACCCAGCTTGTTATCAATCTTTTTATTGGAGGGCCATTGATATTATGACTGCTAATAACCTGTTAATAGCCAGTATCTGCCACTATAATGTTAATCCAGTCTCTAATATTTTCATAGTGTTTTTTTTTGTTTGTTTGTTTTTGTTGTTTTTACTGATTTTTTCTTTTGGTGGTTGTCTTCACTTTTTTGTTGTTCAATTTTCCTTCCTCCCCTACTTTGGTAAGAAAACTTTAAAATGTGTTCAACATAACTCTTATTCTCTCTTGCTCATTACATTTAATTGTACATATGAAAGAAAAGGTGAAGGTTTTTATGCTGAATTCATACTGTGAGCAACAGAAGGTCATTAGTAGAATTACTCTGGTCACAGCCTCCTAACTTCCATTTGCTGTTTGCTTGTGCTTTATACTTAACCATTCCATGAATGGGGCAAAAAGAGAACTCCACGTTAGCTGTGATCTGATTTTGTGCAGGAATGCCACCCTCACATTGACTTCCTTTGTCATTCAGAATCTCAGATCTTGCATTGGGGCCACTTTTACCCTTTTTAAGTACTTCCTTCAGAGTCGCTTTTTTCAGGCTTGTGGTTGCAAACACTATTTTTGTTCCTCAGAGTGTTTCTTTATTGTGCCCTCATGACTGGCGACAGCACTGGGGGTTTGCAGTTTTCATCAGGAGCTCTAAAAAATCTTTTCCTGTTCTCATTTCTATTTTTGTTGCTGAAAGGGTCTTTTCTTAGTTTGTCTTCACTTGGTAGATGACCAGACTGGTTCTAACTACTGAAAAATTTGTTATACTTAAAACTGTTGAGGAACAATTCATATAGAATAAATGTGTGTTTATGTGATAAAGGTTTCACTATGTAGTTCAGGCTTGCCTTGAACTTGAAATGCTCCTGCCTTACTTAGCCTCCTAAGTGCTCATATTACCATCATACATTATCATGTCTGGTTGAACATTCACATTGTAATCATGATTGGATGAGCTTGGCAGTTTTATATGTGCTTGTGACTGATGGCACAATATGTTTCGTGATGATGCCTTTATTCCTTTGTATTAGCCTTCTGCACTTGCAACTTTAGTGACCAGAGATCTGCTTCCTGTCACTATGGATGACTTTTTCCCTTTGAATGACAAATAAGTGGACATGCAGTATGTCCTCTTTAGATATTTGGCTGCCTTGCTTGTAGCTGTGAGCTCTGACTATACTGTGCATTATAGTTTGATCCTCTGATTGCTAAGTGATGCTCCGTTATGTATGTATATACATAATACATATATAATGTATATATATGACTATTTGTTGACACACTACTATTGGATAGAAGCCATTGCACATGACAGCATTGTTAACTGTCAAAAACTATTTCATGTGCATGTTTTCATTTCTCTCGGATAAAGAATTATGTCACAAGATAAGTCCTTTCACCACCTTACTGGAATTGGAACCTAGTGTCACACACATGCTAAGCAACTGTTCTACAACTGAATTATGTATCTGTAGCAGGTCTATTTTTACTTTACAAAAGTGCCAAACTTTTTCCTAAAGCTATACTACTTTAAAATCCATGCTAACAATGTGTATGTTATAGTTAGCTACATCCTTGAAAAGCTTGTCTTCCTAGTTTTATGCATCACTATGCATGCATATTAGAATCTAAATGTAATATTAATTGGCTAAGTGAGTAATGCTGTGTTTTCATGTGCTAATTGGCCACAGATACCTTCTTCTTCTGAGGTGCCTGTTTCTCTTGTTTTGTTTTTTTAGGCAGGGTGTCTTTACATAATCCTGGTTCTCCTGGAATTCTCTATGTAGACAGACAGGCCTTGAACTCAGAGAGTTCTACCTGCCTCTGCCTCATGAGTACCGGGATGAAAGTCATCCATCACCATGTCTTGCTCTGCTTATCTTTTGTCTATTTGAAAAGAGTGCATTGTTTGTATTCCTGTAATTTACTTTCATTTCTTCACCTTTTCTAAAAGAATGTAAAAAATGTGCATGTGAATATAGATGTCTGCAGAGGCCATTAGAAAGGCGTCAAATATCCCGAAACTAGAGTTACAGGCAATTGTAAAACCATCAACATGGGTGCTTCAAATCACACTTAGGTGTTTTGGAAGAGCAGTAGGTGCCCATCACCATTTAGCCTTCTCTCCTGCCCCCCTTCATTTCTTAATATTTGAGCTCCTGTGCTTTATAGCATTCATAGTTTTTGTGTTATGTGTGTGTGTGTGTGTGTGTGTGTGTGTGAGAGAGAGATATGTATTTCTTCCTTTGTTTTGGCTTGCTTTCCTTTTTACTTATGTGGTAAGCTTTTTCAGCGCAGATGTTTAATGTTTTTAGGAAACCTAACTTTTCAATTTTCTTCTAGCTTACTTTCTATTTCATTAAAAAAACTTTGTCAAGCCAAATACTATAAAAATTTGTTTTCTCCTAGACTAGTGATTCTTAACTTTCCTAAAGCTGCAATCTTTTAGTACAGTTCCTCATATTGTAGTGACCCCCAACCATAAAATTATTTTTGTTGCTATTTTATAACTGTAATTTTTCTACTGTTATGAATCATACTATAAATAACTTAGTTTTCTGATGGTCTTACGTGACCCCTATGAAAAGGTTATTTGGCCTCCTCTCCAGAAGGGGTCTTGATTCACAGGTTGAGAAACTCTGCCCTAGAATATTATTACATCACTGGTTTTCTTGTACAGGTATATAATATACAGGTTGTTGATTCTTGTGTGGGGGTGTGGTCAGAGTTGAGGTGGGGTTTTTAGAATAGATATGCGGTCATTTAAGACTAATGATAGATGAGACTAAACTACACTTCTGTGTTGATACTAAGGATTGAACCCAGGGATTAACATATGTTAATTAAGTGATCTGCTGCTGAGCTATGACCCCAGCCCTTGTACAGATTCAGACTTTGAGAAATGCAGTCGTATATGGGATGTCTGAGCTATACAGAATAGGCAATCACCCTTGCTTCCCTTGTGCCAGACCTTTATAATATGCTTCTCATCACTTCACCACCTGGCAATAACTCACTGATTTTCCATTTCTCTGGTTTTATCTTTTCTGGAACATATATGAACTCTGAAATGCTCAGCCTTCTGAATGTGTAGCCAAATGCATTTAAAATCGATCCATGCCAGGTGGTGGTGGTGCAGACCTTTAATCTCAAGCACTCAGGGAGGCAGAGGCAGGCAGATCTCTGAGTTCCAGGCCAGCCAAGAGACAATTCCACTACAGCCAAGGCTACACAGAGAAACCCTGTCTCAAAGAAAAAAAAATCCAGCCATGTTGCTGTGTGAATTAACAGCTCATTCATTATTCCCTTACATGAACATACCAATTCATTCAGCCACCTACTGAAAAATGGTAATTATTTCTGGCACAGATAAGCCTGTTACAAGCACTCACATGCAAGTCATAAACACTCACAGAGGTTTTCTGTGAATACAGTCTTTATTTAGTTCATTTGGATAACTGATCAGGAGTGGCATTGCTGGATTATATAATGTGTACTTTAAAATATAATTTGTTGTGTGTGTATACCCGGCAGTGCATGGAGGTCAGAGTATAAGCTGTGGAAGTCAGTTCTTTTCTTTCTGTGTGGGTTTTGGGAAATAAACTCAGGTTGTCAGGTTCAGTGCATTTACCTGCTGGGTTATCTCATTGGCCAGATAAATGTACTTTTACTTTTTAAAGAAACTGCCAGGCTTTCCTACTCTTCCTGCTGCACTCTTGACAGAATCAGCCTTTCATGACTTCCAAATGAATTCATCAGTTACTTTATTTTATTTTTTGAGGCAGGGTTTAGCTGTGAATTCCTGGCTGGTCTGGAACTTGCTATATAGACTAGACTGGCCATGCACTTAAAGCAATCCTTCTGCCTCTGCTTCTCAAGCACTGGTATTACAGGTGCATGTCATCCTATCTACATGCCCAATCTTTGACACTTGTTTTAAAAACATTTGTCTCCTTTTTTTCTGGTAGGGATGAAGCTGGAGCCTCATAGATAATAGACCAATACTTTTATCACGGAGCCACACCCCTAGCCCTTCACCACTTGGTATTTATTTGTTGTCTCCATGGTAGAAGAAGGGAAGAGGGGGAAGTCCACTTTTGATTGGTCAGGCCTCCAGGTTAGGCAGGCAGCCCCTAAATCTTGGGGTAGGGCAGGCTTTCTAGTGCTCCCACTTAAGCCCTTGTGCTAGACCAGCATGTGTTTGTTTGTATTTTTGTTTTTTTTCTGTGCTCTTCCCACAGTGGAACTGGTTTTCCTCACTGCCCCGTGGCTTCAGTTGTAGGCATGTTATTGTACACTGTGTAAAGATTCAATTGCTGACTTCTGTGGCCCCCACATCTGATTGCTATCCTTTTTCTGAGAATCTCCTGAGTAAACTTTGCTCCTTAATTGTCCCCGGATATGTCAATAATGACTAAAGAGGAGGGAGACTAGGGCTGGACTTCCTGTCAGCTGGGGGAGGAGAAGAGAAAGAGGAAGTGGGGATTTGGCCATGAGGAGAGGTCCAGGAGATGTCAGAAGGCAGCAGCTGGACGTAAATGCAAGAGAATGACGTAAAAGCAAGTATCTTGGGAGGTTGTTGCAGGATATTTGATCCCATTGTGAACTGTAAAAACCTGTTTCTAGTTATGGAGTGGCTCAGCCCTAGTACACACCTTTAGTCCAAGAATTTTCTGTTTATTGTAAACAGGTAATTATGGTGTGGCTCAGCCCTAGCGCACACCTTTGATCCAAGAGCTTTCTGTACACAGGACTAAATAAAATTAACCCTAGGTCAAGAGGCAGAGAAAGTAACCAGATGACAGTGATTAAACAGAGAGGGACTTTGAATTGTCGGGTATTTAAGACATTGTAGAGAAGAAGGGGCTTTTGGCTTTTAGCTCTTCCTTCTGGAATGTAAGGTGAATAGGAAGGGATTTTTCTTTCTGGGACATGGGCTGAGTAGGAAGATCAACTGGGTGCTTTCTCTGCCTCTCTGAGCTAGTAGATTTTCATGCCAATATCTGGCTCCTGAGTCTTCATTGTTAAAATTAAATGGTTGGGATTTTTATTTTTCAAAAGACAAGAGGAGGTAGCTAGATTTGCTTAGAGGGTTAAAATAGAATAGCACTGCTCGGTTCTTGTGCTATAAAGCTTATTAAACAAATATAATAAACCAGTCTCAATTATTTGGGTGCTAGCCAGGTTAAGACACTGTAATACATTTTTAAAACCACTAACATTCAGTGTCCATTTTCCTCCCCTCCCCCAACCCAGTGTGAAGATTCACAATCTTTTCATAAGTGTTGTAATCAGTTAAAATTTACTAGTGTTTTATCTTCTTGTAAAGCTTGCTGCTAATCTTAAACAGCTGTATAACCAAATCACCACACAGAGACTGGGTTTTTAGTTAACCTAGAACACAATGCTGGGCAATATTTACTCCCTCCTAAACCTCCAAGCCCTCAGTTTCCTAACATTTAGATTTCCCACATTATACTTGCTTTTTGTGAAATCTTAGTTCTGGTTCATGCTCCATGTCCTCCAAGATCACTCCTCCAGCTCTGCTTCCTAGCTCTCCTCTTGCCCCTTCTCCTCCCACTCACCTCCTGCTCTCTAGCTCCTCCCCTCTTTCCTGTCCTCTGGCTCCTCCCATTGCACAACATTGTATCTAGTTGCTTTATTTTATCCTGTTTACACAAGAGTTGAGACAGGATGCTTATAGTGAGTATCACAATGCAATATCCGGATTGAAACCAGAGAGTTGGGGTGGGGAAATCAGCATTTGAATTAACAAGGGTAAGGCGTATACATTTTAAAAGAACATTATACCAACACATAAGGATGAAAAGGAAGATGTGTGTGGGTGAAATTTCTTTTCTTTTCGAGATGGCTTTCTCTATGTAGCCTTGGCTGTCCTGGACTCACTTTGCAGACCAGGCTGGCCTCAAACTCAGAGATCTTCCTGCTTCTGCCTCCCCCAGTGCTGGGCTTCCAGGCACACCCAGCTGGCAAAATTTCTTACATGGTCACCATGCCCTTCTTCAGCCATCACAGTGATGGGCAGTCTCAGGATTCTCCCCTCCTTTCAGGGGTACATGGTACAGCTCATGAAGAAGTCTACAAGAGAGCCAGTGTTTCTACTCTATGGCTAGGGGCTCCAAACTTACCCTATTTCACTCATGGCATTTACAAAGTGGTTACTCATTAACCACTTTGGTGGATTCATTTCCAGTTTGTTTCTATCATAGACAAGTGAATACCCCCAAGTCTTAACCCTTTTCAGGTGTTTGTCTTACTTCAGATTTTCAGTTACTTGGTTGGTTTGGAACCTTGATTCTTTTGGATCAGGAGAGTGCACTTTTTCCTGATAGTAAGCTTGGGAGCGATATTCTGAGCTCTGTACATCTCTGAGATTCAAGTAGGAATTTCTAATCTTTTATTCCTTTCCACTAAATACTTTATTTCAAGCATAGCTCTAGAAATTTTACTTCAGATCATCTAATTATTTCCTTATTTGGACCTTATTTTTCCCTTATTCCTTGTTTGAAATTCCACTGATTCTATCTCATTCTTGTTTCTTTCTGGTATCAATCGTATGTTCTGCTACTTTTTAAAAAAAAAGGTTTTTTTTTTCTTATGTGTATGTGTGTGGATATACAAGTGTGCAGGCACACTCAGAGTCCAGAAAAGGGCTTCAGATCTCTGGAGCTGGAATTATAGGTGGTTGTAAACTGCCTGACATGGGTACTAGGAACTGAACACTGGTCCTTGGCAAATGCAGCTTATTTGTTTAATCACTGAGCCAGCTTTCCTCCTCCATGTTTGGGTTGAACGCATGACTTTGTAAATTTTGAGTAGGTATCCATCCCTACCTTTGTGTATATTAAGCGAAAGTATTCTTTTTGTTGTTATTGTTTTTGAGACAAGGTTCTCTGTGTACCCTTGGCCATTCTGGACTTGCTTTGTAGACCAGGTTGGCTTCAAACTCAGAGATCCACCTGCCTCTTCTTCCCCAAGTGCTAGGATTACAGGCGTGTGCCACTGTACCCAGCTGCAAAAGAATTCTTACAATTCAGGAAATTGAAATCACATTGAAATCAGGAAATTAGGGGGGCTGGAGAGATGGTTCAGCAGTTAAGAGCACTGTCTGCTTTTCCAGAGATCCTGAGTTCAATTCCCAGAAACCACATGGTTGCTCACAACCATCTATAATGTGATCCAGTGACCTCTTTTGGCATGCAGGTGTACATGCAGATAGAACACTCATATACATTAAGTAACTAAATAAATGAATAAATAAATCTTTTAAAAAGTCAGGAAATTAACTGTCATATTTCACCTCTCTGATCTTGAGGCCTTCCTATTTTCACAAGTTATCCCACTATTACACTTCACTCTGGGAAAGCCCTTTCATATTCATGTGCTGTACTTGGTTTAGCCTGGAACTCTACCTATCTATTTTTTCCCCCAGATCTTCATAAATTTGATGCTTTTGAAGACTGCAAAGATGCACAGAACATCTTTTAGTAGGAGTTTCTCAACAATTGACTCAAGTATACATCTTTTTTTTATTTAATGATTTTATTTGGGCCTACCGTTCCAGATTGAGACTCAAAATCCTGATTCATTGGTTGAACTTGCAGATTCAGTGGCTTTTGATTGAGGAATTTAATCTTCTTTTGGCCCAGTTTTTAATTAGTAAAATGCATGGTGCTTATGGAAGTATATAGTGTGCAAGCAAATGCTCATTCCGTATGACTTACTTCAAGTGCTGGGATTAAAGATGTGCACCACCATGCCTGGCCTCTTCTATTTCTTAAATGAACGTTACTTATAAAAGCAGAAATGTTTATTTTCTCCAACATTTTATGAGGAAAAATTTCAATCACACAAAAGTTGTATTTCATAGGAGACATTCTTTTCCGTTCCCATGACTTTTCGCAAACGTCGACTAATACTTGCGTCTTTGTGTCTGGGTTCCTCACTGAGAGGTGACCAGCCTCCATGCCCAACCTCTCCAGGAGCCGACCCAGCGCTGGCCCTCGGCCCTCTCAGCTCACTTCTGCCTGGAAACCTCCCCTTCTAGGCGTTAGGTGTGGGCGCTTCCTCTGGAATGCTCCGGAGTCGGTCTCGGAGGCTGGGTGCGTAGTCCCGGCCCATCTCTTGCCCCTTCCCCGCCCGACCGCAGCACACCTCGACTCTGACTGCGGTCTCAGCCATCTAGCGAGACCGCGAGCGCGCGTGCGTGAACGCGGCGTTTCCCGCGCCCCAAGCCTAGCCGCGCGGAAGCCGGACTCGGCCGTTACGGCTGGGGCCGCACTTCAGCGCCACTTGCGACGGCGAGGGCGTCGTCGTAAAGCGCAGCCGTGCCGACTGCTGCAAGGCGACTTATGACAGCCACCGTTTCGACTTACGGCGTGCGGCCGTCCACAGTCCTCCCGCTTGGAGCCTCGGCCTCGTCGCCCGGCGGAAGCTGTTTCTTTGTGCTGGTCCTTCCAGCGCGCGTCGCCGGACACTCCCTGACGGTCGGGCTCCAGGGCCTCGGGCGCCCTCCTGCCGCCGGCCGGCTTTTCCGTCCGCCTTCCTCCCGGCGTGCACCGCGGCGCGGCCATGTTGCCGTAGTGTTGTTTTCTTCCTGCGGAGGCGAGGGGGCCGCTGCGGATCGCGACGCGCGGGCCTCGCCTCTGCTCGCTCGCGGGTCCGGCCCTCGCCGCTCCCCCGCCCCCCCCGGCCCGCACCAGCGCCGTCGGCCCGCCAGCGGCTCGGGGGACGGCTGAAGGCCGGGCCCGGGGACCACCATGGCGGCCGCCTTGGGCGCGGGCGGAGGAGCAGGCGCTGGAGGTACGTGGGCCGCGGCGGGGGCCGTAGACCGGGCAGCCTGTATGTAGGGCCTTCGAGCTGCGCTGCCACAGCCGGAGCCGCCCCGGGCCTGCCGGCGCCGCTCAGGCCGGGAGCGCGGAGCGTTAGGCCCGAGGCGGCGCCGCGAAGTCGGCGGCTGGCCCGCGAGGGGTCGGGGGGTCGGGCGGTCGTGGCTACTTCCAGTCCTAGACGATTCACTCAGGGCAGCGGCATGCAGCCCAGTCAGAATGCAAGAAAATTTCGCGGCGTGGTAGAGTCTTTAAATAAACCCATTGTCACCTAAAGAAAACCTGTGTTTGACTGTATGCTTCAAAGAAAGGAACATAGGGTACAAAGGGTTAGTTACTGAACCAGTTTCTTGGGTATTTTTATTTTGCAGCCGTAAACTGTATGGAAAGAGTAACAAGTTTTAAGTTAAACCACATTTTGTTGAATGAGAGTTTTTAAAAAGATGTGAAACGGCGCCTTAAAATGACATTTCAAGACTTGGATAACAGGAGACCCTTACATGGTAGAGTGTGAACAACAAAAGCATTTACCGACAGCTAGTTCTGGCTCTAGATACTTGAAGTATTCTACATATTCCAGAGGCGTTTTGTGATGCTTACAGATGGGCGGACATGTTAAGGCAACCCTGCTTAGAAATTCTGGTCCAAGTACCAGGATGTTTGTATGATAAAATACAAAAATAAAACAACAGAGGCTCAATGCCAGAATGCTTTTTCTGGTAGGATGTGGTAGGGTATATGTCACTACCAGCTTATATGTTTTTCTTAAACATAAATTCGAGGCTTTCTATTTTTTAAAATAAAAATTCTATCTCCCTTACTTGATTAGAGAAGGTGTTTTTTTTTTTTTTGTTTTTGTTTTTTGTTTTGTTTTTTTTTTATGTGAGTCTCAGTGTTGTGGGACTCCTTGGATCCATTTTTCACTAGTGTGCGTTGGGGTCGTCCAGAGGCTTTGACACGGTCTAGGGACTGTGTGCTTTTATGTTCTTTTAAGTATCTCGTTTAAAAATAGTAAATACTTATTAATAGTCACATAAATAAGATTTGGAGACTATTTATTAATTTTTAGGCCAGAAAGTTTGAGGGTTGTAGTTTTAGAGGGCTAGGTCTGTTTTCTGGAAGTTTGGAATTTTTCTTCCATTTTATTAAGGTGCTGGCGACCACATTGCTTAGACTCAGCTCTTGCTAAGATTGTCAAGTTCAGTATGGGTTGGTCCCTGGTACTCACCAGCCCTGCAGTCTTAGCTTGAGCTCCTTAACCCATGTGCACTGCGCTGTTGGTCCCTTCTTGTTGGTCTGTCTCCTGATTCATCAGGTTCAGGCTCCTGAGGCAGGAGGCCTTACTGGAGAAATCACTGGCTCATATTTATCTGTTTACCATCTCAGTGCCTCCCTCCCCATCCAGTAGCACTCTTGTTTTCTCTTGACCATTTATCTTAATTTGTAATTTTTCTGTTGTTCTTTTTTTTTTTTTTTCTTAAGTATGGCCTCATGAGTAACCTGTAATACCAGTGAGGACAAGCATGTCAGCCTGCATTGCCATGAACCCCAGGTTTCTGGCCATGTGCATGTCTTCAGTTAGGGATTGAAATGTTTCTTTACTTTAAAAGAAAATATTTTGTCCATTAGATCTGTAGTTTTTGCTGTATAACTAACAAAACCATTACACTGGAAATCTTTACATTGTAGGTAATACCTTCTTTATAGCTATAGAGTTTAGCATATCACCTAGTGAAGTGGCTTTCAGACCTTTTATAGTTATATCTCACATTGATATTGTGATTTAGTACTTGCACAGGTTTCATGGCTAATTCTAGTGGGTATTATGCTAAACTCTGATTTCTGTTTCATTACATTAAAAGGCTATTGTGTACCTGACATAGGTTTATAATTCCAGCACTTGGGAAGTTCAGGTGGAAGGGTTGTGAGTTTGAGGCCACCCTGGGTTGCATAGTGAAAGCCTGTCTTTATTCTCCCCCCCCATAACACCCACTGCATTATTAAAATAAATCCATCAAATGTCTCAGAATTGTGAGTTTAAAATTATCTCATATATTGTAAGTGCTTGATTTTACAGGGTGATGGTAGTAGTGTCTAGAGTGTAGCCAGAAACAAATGGAATCCCGGGTGTCCAAAATAGATAATCACAGAAGTGCACTTATGTCAGTATAAGACTGAAGTGCTTATAGGAATGAGGTATGCCCATAACTTTCGATAGTAGTTCTGTTAAGGTATTTGCTGTTGCCAAGTAAGGGTAGGAGAAGCAGGGGATCCTTACTGAGAATATTGCACCTGTAATATTGATCATTGGAGATCAGCATAAATGCAAAAGTAGGTCTTTAAGGACACAATTGTAGTATAAATAATAATTGATAAAATTTCAAGGTCTGGTTCTTGCTTTGCAGTACAAAAAAAAGTCAGAACATAAATTTTAGCAAAACTCTTCCACCTGATTCATATGCTAAGGCCTAACAGTTCATGAAACAGTTTATGAACTGGGTTAGGATGAGTGCCTTTTCTCACAATTTAACAGTAATCTTGGACCTTAAATACACTGATTTGTATGGGTGAGGAAAATAAAATGTACTTGTAAAATTTTGTTTTCTGAGTGGATCTTACTCTAAGAAATTTCTGACATACCTAACAGTAGAAAGAATAATGAGCCTAGTGTCAACGTTTATCAACAGTTTATTCCTTGACTCATAACCAGTTTTTTTTTTTTTTTTGAGGCAGTGTAGACTAAGCTGACCTTGAACTCACAGAGATCTCTCTGCCTCTGCCTCTAAGTGCTGGCATTAAAGGGGTACGTCACCACACATAGCCCAGTTTATCATTTAAATACATCCCTGTACCAAAAAATGAATGTAATGGGTTATCAGGATGGTACATTGGGCAAAGGCACTTGATGTCAAGCCTGACAATATGAGTTCCATTCCTGGAATTCACCTGATGGAAGGTGAGAACTGACTCCAAGTTGTCCTGTGACTTCCTCACATATGTGGTGGCATGTACCCACGATAAATAAATAAACTTTAAAAATGAATTTAAGCATCTAATCTCTAAAACATCATAACTTAGATTAGCCAACCTTGTAAATGTGTTCTGAAAGTTGACTGTTATTAGCTGAGAGAAGCTGAGAATTCATACTTTATGATCATGCTTTCCTTGGGTAGGAAATCTGTGGAATGCATTCATTTCTGCATGCTGATTGTTAGGTGTGTGGCAGCTTAATCCTCAGCATTTAAAAACTCTTTTTTAAAGATTAATTTTTATTTTATGTGCATGGATATTTTGCCTGCATGTATGAGGAGACCAGAAGCTCTAGGATGTCAGATTTCCTGGAATTGGAGTATGAACAGATGGTTCTGAGTTACCTTGTAAGTGCTGGTAACTGAACCTGGTCTGGAAGAGCAGCCAGTCCCCTTAACTGCTGAGCTATCTCTTTAGCTCCCCTTTTAAAATTGTAGCTTCATTTAAAATAAATTGAGGAGTGGAGAGGACTCTAGTGTTCTTGCTGTGTAGGCCTGCTAGTGACAGGCTCTTCCGGTTTGTTTCTCTGGGTACATAGACTTCAAATTTGTTTGCTTTGTTTGAGACAAATGTCTTGTGCAGCTCTGGCTGGCCTCTTGAATTCAGAGGTCTGCCTGACTCTGCCCTCCAAGTGCATGCACCACCAGCTATTTTTAAGATTTTATGTTTTTAATTATGTGTAACTGTAGGTGCCCATGGAGGCCAGAGGGGTTGGATTCCCCTATAGCTACAGGGATTCCCTCTTTCGCCCTTCCATATTCTAGCACTGGAGTTATAAATTCAAAAGCCCCTTGTCCAGTTTTTTTATGTGGGTGTTGGGGATTTGAACAAGGTCTTTATGCTTATGTGGCAGATAGTTCATCAACTGGGGTATCTTCCCAGTCCTTGAGTGTAGTTTTTCAGATATGGAAATATCTGTCGTTTATATGAACACCTTGGAAGGTAACCCTGTGCACATGTGTCTTAGGTTTTATTGCTGCAAGGAAACACCATAACCAAAAATCAAGTTGGGGAGGAAAGGGTTATTTGGCTTACACTTCCAGATCATAGTCCAACATTGGAGGAAGTTAGGACAGAAACTCAAGCAAGGGTGGGACCTGGAGGCAGGAACTGATGCAGAGGCCATGGAGGGGTGCTACTCACTGTTTGCTCCCCATGGCTTGCTCAGCCTGCTTTCTTATAGAACCCAGGACTACCAGTCCAGGGATGGCCCCACCCACACAAGCTGAGCCCTCCTCCATCAGTCATTAAGAAACAGTGCCTTATAGCTGGATCTCATGGCATTTCCTCAACTGAGGAATCTCGTTGACAACTCTTTTAACTTGTTGATAAACAAAACCAGCCAGTACAACATGTTAGTTGCACATAATAAATAAGATAATAAAACAGTGCTTTTAATAGTGTGAATAGAATTGTGTATCATTCTGGGTTTTCGTGTTCACTTGAGAACCATTTCTTTCTGTGTCTGTAGGTGAAAGATGCATCCACCCACCATTAATATCTGTGCCTTTTTTTTCTTTTTCATGAGTACCTCTATTATTTCTGCCTTTTCCTAATGTCTAAGGATGGGGTTATTGAGGTATATATATATGGAGATTTTGGGTAATTATTCTCTAGTCATCCTCAAAACACTTGGTACCATTTTGTCAATCAGTCGCCATTTCCTATACTCTTTTTTATGAATCCGAATTTTTGCTAATCTAGATCAAAAAGTAGCCTCAATGTTGTAATTTACATTATTTTTAGTGTTCAAATGAATCTGTGCTTTGTAATTGCTTGTTCATGCATTCACTTTTTTAAAAAATTTGGCAGCAAATGGATTTCTTGTTTCTAAGTTCCTGTTTTGATGACTGGCCCTTTGGTCTTCCCCTGTGACCTTGTTTTGAACCTCACTGTGTGGCAGTTTTAGCTTTAAATTGTGACATGTATCTATTGTTATGTTTTCCTCTCTTAGACTTCTTCTTGTCAATTCCTCTTTTTCACATGCCTTTGTATGTATCTGCTAAACCAAAGGAACCTTGTTTTGGGTATGGTGTGAACTTGGGCCCTCTTTGGCTCCATGTACTGAAGGTCCCACCTTTCTATTATGTAGGCTTTTAACTAGTCGGTAGCTTTTAGCTGTTACGGCTTGCCAGCATGTTTGTTGCACATGTTCGTGTGACACCGCATGCTCTTTCCAGAATGTTTGTTTGTTTGTTTGTTTGTTTCATTAAAAACAATGAACTTCATCCAGGAGTCTGTACAGAATTCTTTTGGTATTGCTTGGATTTTAATAGGTCTGTTAACATAATTTTCGCAAGGTGGGTTTTTGTTTGAGGCAGTGCCTCTGTATACTCTAGACTGTCTTGAACTTGCCTCTCTCTGCCTCAGTCTTCATGATGCTTGGATTATATGAATGCACTGCCATGCTTGGTTTGAGAGTATTATTTTTATAGTATGAATTCTTTCATCTAGTACCAAGACTATTTCACTGTCAAGTTATTTTTCTCATTTGTCATATATCAGATGTTTATGTGCCCTGTGCAAGACACAGCTTCCTTCCTTGTTTTCGGCTTTTTTGGCCTCTTCAAGAGACAGGGTTTCTTTGTCTGGCTAGCCTTGAACTCCAGGATCTGCCTGTCTCTACCTCCCAACTGCTGGGAATAAAGGCATCATCATGCCTGCCTTTTTCTATTTCTGATAGTCGACAAATTGTCATTATAGGTGGTATAGTTTGTTTTGTTTTTTTTTTTTACGTTTACATTCTCAAATTTCTTAGTGCTTTACTGTTCAAAAACTCCCCCGTTGCTTTTGTGACATGTAGGATTTCTGTTGCTGTGATAAAACACGTTGACCAAAAGCACAGTCTGTCAGTTATGGAATTCAGGGCAAGAACTCAAAAGTAGTAATTCATCCAGAGGCCATGGAGGAGCGCTGTTTATCAGCTTGCTGCCCATGACTTACTCAGTCTGCTTTCTTGGACCACCTCTGGATGGCACTGTTCTAGTAGGCTGAGCCCTCCCCACCAAATATCAGTCAGGAAAATGCTCTGTAGACTTGCCTTGGTCAGTCTGATGGAGACAAGTGTCCCCTCTTCCCACATGACACTATATTGTGTCAAGTTGACAGAAAACTAACCAGGGCACTTTGGTAATTGCGTTAATTATAGCTAATGCTTTAATAATTTGGTGTTTTAGATATTCAAGTCATATAGTTGTATCTGCTGTATCTTCATCTGTGTCTCTTTTTCAGGGGGTCAGGTACTTAAATAGAAAGTATTGGCTGTCTTTCCTGTATCAAGTCCAGTACAGAGATGTCCTGATCTTTTCTTGGTTTGGAGTTTAGGGGCTGGTTTTTAAATGTCTTACCATAGAGTGTGGCATTTGTTATATAGGTCTCTCACAGTGTTCAAATCAACCCTTTTCTCTGGTTCTGCTGAGGTAATCATGAGCCTCCCTCTCCAGTCCCTTAACAGTGTTGTGATAATAGATGAGCAACCCGTCATCCCTTGTTTCAAAACCTCCTTCATTTATTAATTTGTTCTGTTTTGTCCACATTTTTATTGATCTGTATGCTTTGTTAAAGAGAAAAAAATATCTACATACCCTATTAAAGACAGATCCCCTCCACCCCCCAAATGTCAGGTTTCATTCACAGAGGTTGTTCCAGTTGTCTTTGGATGTGAACGCACATGTGTTGTGCCTACTGTATACTGCTCTCCTAGAGGAAGTTTTGGGAAGTTTGAAAAGTATTAAGTGTTGGGAGAATGCTTGACTATGAAGCCACACATGGGTGTAAAGTTATTTCTTTCAAGTTCTTTTATCATTGTACCTTTTTAAGCCTTTTAAAAGTTGAAATAGGAGCTTTTCTGTTTTTTGTAGTATTTTTATATTTTCAAATTGATACTGTTAAACTTAGTAGCATGCTAATTATATACAATAAAAGGTTTTATTATGACTATACAGTATAGAATGTATTTGGATCATATGTAACCCTCATTGTCCTCTGTAGTCTCCTTCTACTCTTACAGAGCTTCCTCTTTCCAACTAGCCCACTTTTTTATTTCTTTTTCTTCTTTTTTAAAATTTATTTATTTATTTATTTTTGTGGTGACCCATTGAGTTTGGTTAGGGTTGCTTACATGAACATGGGTGAGGATCTTTTTTTTTTTCTTTCTTTTTTTTTTTTACGTAGGAGAATAGACAACCTAACAACAGTGGCTGTAGCATTAAAGAAAATCTTCCCTTCCAGCAACCATTAACTACCAGTAGATCTTCATGGTGGTGGAGGGCCTCTTGAGTCCTTCCTACTTAACTGCATTAACTGCCTATAAATCTCAGGGAGGGTTGAGGCCTTCTGAGTCCCTTCCCCATCCTTGATGCAATGTTGAACAGTCCAGTCTTGTGAGGTAATCACAAGTTCTGTGAGTTCATGAGTGCTGTCGCTGGAAGACAACCTCTTCCTACAGCTCTTACATTCTCTGTGTCCCCTTTTCTAAGATACTCCCTGACCTTTGGATGGGGTGATAACAGATATTCTATTCCATTAGGGCTGAACATGAAACAGAGACTGTCACACTTTGACCAATTATGAGTTTGCAGTAACCAGTGAGTGGTAACTACAGTAAAAAGAAGCTTTTTTGAAAAAGTCTGAGAGCAGCTGTCATTTATGAGTGCAAACAAAATATTCAGAAGGCAATTTGATGAGCACATTCACCCATTTAGCCAAATAACAATAATAGCTTCCCTGCTATGGCTTGTGAGCCCTGCAGCCATGGCCTGTTGATTAGATTTATAGTAGTAGCAAGAATTCTTTTCTGTGGAACAGACCTTAAATCCACTCAGAATTATGTTACTCTCATGGCAGTCATGGCATTGTGGCACCAGTGGGCACATCTTGCCTGGTGTTTCTGCAGTATAATAGACAGGGTCCATAGCTGAGCAAGACTGCTGTTGACTTTTCTCTCTTAGCAGCCTGTGGACTGGCACTGTGAAGGCTACCCATTAGGTATGAGGCTTCTAACTCAGTTTGGCTTGGTTTCTCTTTGTCCAGCAACCAAAACAGAGGGTGTGTCTCAGCTAGGATATTACCATGTAGTTCTAGTGAGCAAAAAAGAGCAATGATAATAGGCCTACTGTTATACCTTTCTAAGGGTGAGTATTCTGAGACTCATGCTTGTATGAAGTGAAATGTTAACATCTTACCTTTGATTAGTGACCTATGTGTGTCTGTAATTCTTGATGTGACTCATCTTGTTTGGTGGTTTACAGGGCTGTTAGGATCCATTTTTTTGTTCTTGGCAAGACTGATGATCTGAATTCCTTATTGATACCTGGAAGATTTTTAGAATCTTTTCCTACCTTGACATTGCTTTTGTTACCCTCACTGGCTGGATAGGAATACATAAGAATGATGTCAAGGATGAAATGGAAAAAGAATGGGCTATTTATTTAAATGTAATGACAGCCCATTCATGTAAACAAACATTTTACTGGAACACAGCATTACTGATTCAATCACACATTGTCCAGGACAGCAGTCCAGTTACAAGGCCAGAGCTGATTTGTAATCACACAACCCAGAAAGAGCTCCTTAAAAAAAAAAAAAAAAGTTTTCAACCTTTTCCACTTCATCTTTGATACCTGATGGTGCTCAGTTTGTCAGATGTTCCATTGGTTTTGATTTTGCTGTTAAATGAGAGAATCTTTGCCTAGTCCAAAAACATTTTCTTTTGTGCTTTTACAGAGTATTGATGCAGATTCAGTTTGTTTATTTAATTTTTATTATGGCCATGCATTGTTGGTGAATTTTCTCATACTTCTTTGTATTGAGGTATTTAAAGATAACCCTGTTAGGTCACTGGCTGGCTAGGGATTTCAGTAAACTCATTCAAGGAGGGAATAGAATAAATAATCTTTGCAAAAATGGTTTGGAAGTCATATAATGGACAGCAACCTGTTTGAGTAAAATGGGAGAGATGAATTGTTACTTTATTGCAGTGTCCAAGATACATAGTTTTAAATGAAAAAAAAAAAATCAGTTTGTACAAAGAACCCAGGAAAGTATGAACTACTCTCAGGAGAAAAAGAAATAGAAACCACCCACCAGGAACCCAGAAACACTTAGAAGTAACTGTCGTAAATACTCAAATTGCTTAAAAACAAACAAACAAAAAACCCCTAAGCCACAAAAGAAGAAACCTAAACTAAAAGAATTTTTGAAAACAGCATGTTCAAATGAGACAGAGCAATAAAGAGAAATTATGAAAAGGAAGGAAGGGGCAATTCTAGATCTGAAGAGTACAATTCCTGAACTAATCTCTAGAGAGTTCAGTATCCATTTAATGGAAAAGGGGGGGAAGGCTTGCATCTGTGAGATCCCATGAAGTGTACCTAAACATATGTGCACACCCAGGAGAGCACAGGGAATGGCAGACAAAGGGACAAAGGGTAAGATCCCCACTCCCCCAGATTCAGGTAGAAGATGTAAGTCTGCATATCTAAACACCAAGAAGTGGGTATCTTGATAGAAAGTGATTTATGGTCAAGAGATCAGAAGGTCTCTGGGGGATATTGATATCATGCCCTTCCAGTTTCTGATGGTGCTTGTCTAGAAGCCCCACTGGCCTGACATGGGCCTTTCTTCTGGGTCTGTCTTATCTCCAAATCTTCTTTTTCTCACAAGGACACCGGCCATTGATTTAGTGTCCTATTATTGTCCAGTATTATCTCAACTTAAAAATCATTTTCACCTTATTTCAGAAAACAGTAACGGAGTAATTTTCACATCACATAATTCATTTATTGTGGATCTGCTAGCCACAGAGATCTTGCTTGCAGTTTTCTGTTCGTGTTATTTTAATCTCTGTGAAGGATAGTTTTGCAGGCTATAAGGCACTCTGAGTTCTCTGTTTTTCTCTGCACCCCCAACTCCTGGTTCTGGTGATAAGCGGCATCACCTTGTAGTGAGGAGGCCTTTTCTCCTTTTCAGATTTTGCCTTTGGCTTTTGGGACATTTTAACTGGTATGTGTGCCTTTTTATTGTGTTTTAAATTAAATTTTTTGTGCTTTCCTAGATATGAAGGCCATTTTTTTTTCCCCAGTAAATTTGGGAAGTTTTCAGCCATGTCTTAAGATGTTATTTCTGATCCTTTGTACCCTCTTTCTGGTATTCATTTTGTGTTTATATTCATGGGATAGTGATTGTCCACGTTGCCTGCAGTAGTGGTCATTTGATGTTTTTCTGTTTTGCTTGTGAACCTAAATATCTGTGGTGGCTACATAAATGTTTTCATGAACCTCTCACAAGCAGTTTCTGCTACCTGTTTCCTCCCATTCCCATGTGTGAAGGGTTATACCTTTCATTGATGTGTGTTGTGTCATAAGACCTGGGGAGAGGGAAAATACACACACACACTTACACACCTGCATGCACACGCACACAAGTGTTTACTCACCCCAGATAATAAATTTACTACAGACCAAAGTATGGTACCACCAAAGTCCAGCTTGGTGAACCAGTGAGTTTTATGTGGGTTACTTAGATGAATATGAGTGAGGTGTAGGAGCAGCATTTACCTAAATACCACTTAATCATTAATGCCTGCCCCAGCCTGGGTGACAGCTCACAAAAGCTGAGTTCTTGAAGAAGCATGCTACATACAGCCTGCAGGCAGCTCAGAAGTGTCCTTTTCAAGTAACTTAATTGGCCTAAACCTTTGCCCTGCACCTGCTCTCATCTGATTATTCAAGTTCTAGGACAGTGAGTACTACACAGAGACACACTGTCTCAACACCCCTTTGCCCTGCCCCCCCAAAAAAGAAAGAAAAAAAATCCCCACAAAACTAATGCTTTAGCATGGCTACGAGTTTATGATTGATAGATTTATATATATCTGAAGGGTTAAGCTGGACCCCTAAGGAAGCTGTTATCCTAGCATTTGCCTTTTGTCTGTTTTAATTTAACAAAACTGACTTGAGTGGACTCTTAATTCACAGATGATGACTTTGACCAGTTTGACAAGCCTGGTGCAGAACGGTCCTGGAGAAGAAGAGCTGCTGATGAAGACTGGGACAGGTATGTCTGTACTTGGACTTCCCCAGAGTGCTTTGTGTGATGTCTGTGATCCTGTACTGGATAGAGATCCCTAGCAAAGATAATGTGTTAGCCCTTTATTTATTGCCTTGTCCTACATGAACCTTCCAGCTGGACTGATGGGAGGTCTCTTCAGGCTGCACCAGGGACAGGGCCAAGCTTATGTTGTAAGTAGATGTGTGGAGTATGAGTCTGCATTCTGTTTATAGAACAACACTACGATTATTTGGATTCCACAGTACCTTTCGCTGTGTATCCTACCAAGTAGTTAGCAAGACTTTGTAATTTTTTTGCCATTTTAATATATATTGATTTTTAATTTTGTTTCCCTTACTATTAGTGCAGGTGAACATGCCTGCTTAGTAATCCACACTTGCACACAAAATGGAAAACAGTTGGTGATGACATTGCTGATGTCATCTCAGTGTGGCAGATCCTCTGGGGGGTGGGGATCTACTTTTAGAGGAGTGCTGGAGGTGCACAGGCTGGCATCAGTCAAGATTCTGGAAAGGTCTGTTAGGATGTGAAAGAAATGTGTCTTATTTGAGTGAGTGGAGGTGGGAGGGGTATGTATATATGTACGCGTTGTATGGTTCTGACAAAGTTAAATTTTTTTACAGAGTTCAGTCTGTCTGAAATTGATTACACTGATTGATATTTAACTTATTCAGACTTCCAGGCACATGTGAAAGTATAATAGAGCACTGGGAACCCAATGAACTCTCAGCCAGCTTGAGTGATTACAGGTTTTTCTCTATACACTCTAAAAACTCCTCAGGTTAGACATAGTTTTTCACCTAGAAACACTTGAGACTATTTCTTAAAATACAGAGTATTTACACTACAGCCACATTACATCCAAGCGAATTTTCTGACTAAAATTTATACATGCCTGGCTAATGTTCATATTTCCTCTATCACCTGTTATATTTGCTTGTGTGCCTGTCAGTGCAGGTTTATGTCTATCTTCCTATGGCTTGAAATGAGATCCAGATAAAGGTCCATATTTTAAAGTGTTGGTTCTTTCCATTTGCATTTTCTGTTACTACAGTAAAGTGCTTGGACAGTTAACATAGGAAGTTGTGTAGTTTGTTTTTTTTCAAGACAGGGTTTCTCTATGTACCCCTCTCTGTCTTGGAATTCACAGAGATCCGCCTGCCTCTGCCTCCTTAGTGCTGGGCTTAAAGGCATGCTCCACCACCTTCCAGCTGGAAGTTAAGTGTTTTGACTCATAGTTTTGGAGGCTCCAGTTCATGATCAGGTGGCCTCTGATGAGGAAGCTCATCATGGTAGAGTCCCATGACTAAGTAAAACCACTCATGTTATAAGCCAAGAACATACCTATGTCCCACTATTTCCTGTGAACTTCCCTGGAACTGCTCACAAGGCCCTGGGATCTCCTCAGATGCCATTACCTCCAGACAATTATTTAACTGAATCATGGCCTTTGGAGGCCATTTTTTCAGAACTGAAGCCTTTAGTTCTTTGTGAAAGAAACAAAATGATATGTATTGTAGGATTTCTGCTTGGCTGTTTATCTTTAGATAGTCAAACCTCTTGTATTTTATGTAACTGAATTTAGGTGTAAAGGTTGTTCACATTAAAAGTCTTAGTTTAGGGAGTCAGGGTATGTGGAAGCCTTTCACTTCCATTAGCCTTTCACTTCTGGAGAACTTCAAGTAGTCACAGTGGTTTGTTTCCTATAATGTTTTTGTTAACTAGGAAGTTCTTCCAAGGCACAGAGTAATAGGAGATTTTCATTTGCTTATTTCCAAAGGAATTACCTATAACATCTTCCACTACTGAGCATTCATTTAGAATAATTTTAAAGCATAGACTTGTAAGCAGTTTTATTTAATCTGTGGTAGTTGTTCTCTTCTGGTGGTCAGGCTGCCCTAATAGTTTGTCTGTTGGAATTTATCCTGCTTGGCTCCTGAATCTGTCTGGTGTTTGGACTTGTAGTTTTTGGCAGCTTCCTTTTTTCCTGCTGTGCTGGTTGGTCATGGTGTGAGGAAATCTGATTTTATTACTCAGTATGGGTAGCAGTTGTTTCTGTTTGTAAACTGGCTTCTCTTCCCACATGTTCCGCAGTATTATGTTTGCACATTCAAGATTCTGTGATTTGCGTGTTTTTGATACTGCTTAAGTATAAAACACCTTCTGCCTGCTGCATGATGGAGAAGTTTAAAGTTTGGAAGAGTGATTGTTATGAATACTTTTTCTTATATTGTTTTAGCGAAGATTTTCAAGAGAATATGGTGGTGCTGACTCAGCATCTGATTTTTTTTTTTTTTTATAATTCAAGCAAGATAGCACATTGAGAAGATCTTAACTGAAAATCATTTAATGAAGGTTTATTTAGGGTACCAGTTTAAAGAAAAAGGAGGGGCGCCCAGAACATAGTACTTCCTGCCTAGGCCCCAGGAGAAGGACAGGTCTGAGCAGCCAGGAAAGCTGTGTGTGTGTGTGTGTGTGTGTGTGTGTGTGTGTCCTCTTCCTGCCTTGGATTGGTGAGAGGGGAGGGGCTGATTTGTGTGTGTGTGTGTTTGTCCTCTTCCTGCCTTGGATTGGTGAGAGGGGAGGGGCTGATTTGTGTGTGTGTGTGTCCTCTTCCTGCCTTGGATTGGTGAGAGGGGAGGGGCTGATTTGTGTGTGTGTGTGTCCTCTTCCTGCCTTGGATTGGTGAGAGGGGAGGGGCTGATTTGTGTGTGTGTGTGTCCTCTTCCTGCCTTGGATTGGTGAGAGGGGAGGGGCTGATTTGTGTGTGTGTGTGTCCTCTTCCTGCCTTGGATTGGTGAGAGGGGAGGGGCTGATTTCTTCCTGTTTCCCTAGGTGCTTCACGTAGTTTGCGTCCAGTAGCTGGAGCTGAGGACAGCTATGTGAGCCATTCCTGGAGGACATGGTGCAAGTCCAGAATGGGTTGAAAGGGACTAGAGTGAATGGGAACCAGTCTCCAGAGGGGAGGAGACTGGGTTCTCAAGCACTGGCCAGTCATTGAAAATTGGTTTCTTATTTTTCTTTGTAGTTTTTCTGGTGTAATTATGAACATTTCTTTTATTGCCATCCCAATTAATGTGTCCTGGGAAAGTGGTGTTACCTTGCAGTTTCCATTTTTTTTAAAGCTGTGGCATGGAGAGATACTCATTTTCAAAGAAGTATTAGCGTAGTTTTTGTCATATAGAATCAGGTTCTCAAACAGAGCATTGGCTGGTAGCCTGTTTTCCTGCCCTTACAGAAGGAATCTAACATATTAGATAATCAAATCCCAGGTATTACCAGTTTTAAAATGTTAGAAGAAACCGCAGAAGTCAGAAAGTTTTTTTTTTTTTTTAAGTCCTCATTTTGTATTTCTCTGTGTGTGACCTTTGGCAGGTTCTTAAGGTCTTGTCCATATTTCTATTTATGAAGTGAGGTTATGAGACTAATTAACAGGGTATCTTATAGTAACTCAGAGCCTTTAGAGTATGAACTGAATGATTTGCTAGGTTGGTTCTAGTTCTGAAAGGCCTTTTATGGGTGTATGCTTTTCAGCTTCATCTCTGTATTCTTAGAGCTTCTAGTATTGTGTTCAGTAATAGTAAATTAGTGATGGTGTTAATCTCAAAACCTATAGAATTTGTTAACCAGAACCTAAATAGTTTTAGTAAGAATATTGGCACAGCTAGATTTTTGTGGGCCTCTCTGTACCTAGATCGTCATGAGTCTAATTGTGTTTTTCTTGTTTATGTTGGCTTATAAAGACACTTGCTTTTAAAAAGTTGATTTCCTGGAATTTTAAAAACAACAAAACAGCATAGTCTAGTAGTAGTCATTTTCACTTAACAAAAATGTTGTTTTGACATTTTTTTCTCTGTCTTGGGTTCCTAGATGTTGCATATGCATATATAGTATCACGTATGTACTAGTGATAAGAATGTAGAAACAGAATTGCTTTGGGTACAAAGGGAACAAATGGGAATGGGGATAAGAGGGAATATGCTATATACCTGAATAGAATGTTCTTATATAATCCTCAATAATAAAAACAGTTTAAAAATGAAGTGGAAGTTATTTCAAGCTTCTTGGTGTAATAAAGGTTCCCTTGAGCCCGGAGAAAACCTGCTTCTAGTCACTTCATCATGAAAGCATGTTGGGAAGCCTAGCAGGTGACCACTATGATTTACATACACATTTCTTAGTTACTGCATGTAATTTTACAACCTTATCATAATTTTAAATTTCTTTCTGTGAAAGATTTTTTTAAAAATTAGGCTTGTGTGTATATGTATGTATGTGTGTGTATGTATGTATACCTGTCATGTGAGTGCAGTGCCTTTGGAGGCCAGAAGGTAATGTTGAATCTCCTAAAGCTGTACTTGAAGGTGAATTGTCTAACAGGGAACTGAATTCATCCTCTTCAAAAGCAGGAGGTGCTCTTTACTGCTGGACTACCCACTACCTTGGCTCAATTATTTTAAATTCATTTTGGTTTCTGCTAGTTTGATGCGTATCAGATGATTTTTTGTGGGTTTTTTTTTCTTTCTGATTGATGATATTGAGTACCTTTTTCTTTATATCATAAGTTTTTAAAATAGGAGGAAGCTTAGTTCTTCCTTTATATGTATTTCTTATTTTGCTAATTATTCAGCAGGTACAAAGGGATTAAAGTATTCTACTGTGATGTTGAGCTTCAGCTAAAATCTAATAAGCCACCTTCTGTTATTGATCCTGACCTTAGCTGACAGATACTTGTCCTTGTGTCCTTGAAAATATCTATTCTGTTTGTAGAGGAAAGAAAGTATAGCTGCCTGCAAGTTCCCACACCCTGGAGCCTTTACTGGATTTCTGAGTGACTACTTATTTTCTAGTCTAGTAAGAGTGACATTTTGCATTTCTCTTTCCTTAGTGAACTGGAAGATGACTTGCTTGGAGAAGATTTACTGTCTGGCAAAAAGGTAAAAAAAAAAAAAAAAAAAAAAGTACTTACAAGAACTACTTACATACCACCATCAGTTGTGTATGAGATGGAGTTCTAGAAAGCTGAGCATGGACCAGAAGTTTGTAAATGGAGTGATTGTTTTGTTGCTCAGAGCCTCACAAATGTTCAGCATGTATTCTGCCTTGGAGTTACTTTTTCAGCCCAGCAGAATGGCTGCTTATTAGTGGTTGCTCTGGGTATTACCATGGAGAGCAAGTATTTTATTCTTACTGTGTCCAGTTCACTCTAGCAGGTATCAGAATTGGGATAACAGTAGCATAAAACATGCTTTTGCCTTAAAGGAATGTATTAGGTTTGATACCTTAAAGGAATCAAATGTAGGTTTGATACTTTACACAGTGGTTCTAGAATACACTTTTTGGGAATATTCACTGATAGCTTAAAGATAAATTTGCCTAGCTATAATATGTAACAGATCTGCATATAAATACGGGTAAAAATTCTCATGGAAACTTTTCTAGACTTAAATGCTTTGAAGCATTATCTTTAGTGTGTCTGTCTGTAATATACTTCCAATTTGTTTCATAAATCATGTGAAAGGTAGAAATGTGAAGCAAGAGATGAAAGTGAAATTTTGTTTTCCTTTTTTTTGTGGGCAGGTGGTATGTCTACATGTGCTTTGCATGTTTGGGTGTACTTGTATGTACATGTGTATGTGGAAGTCAGGTTGACATTCTGCATCTCTTAGTCACTCTTCACTTTATTTATTGAAGCAAGGTCTCCTGCTGAGCCTGAAACTAGCTGATTCAGCTAGTCTAGCTAGTCAGCTTGCCCCAGGGATTCTGTCTCCCTCTGCCGAGCTCTTGGGTTACAGGTGGATCACTGCCCACCAAGTTTTTGCAAGGTGCTGGGAATCTGAACTCCAGCCTTTGATTGGTGAGTGCTTTATTCACTGAGCCACCTTCCCAGGTCCCCTAACATGAAATAACAAAGTTTGGTTTACTAAATAGTTTAAAAGTTTTTTAAATTTTCACTTACTATTAACATATAGTATATTATTAATGGCATTTGTGAGTGTGTATATATTTACAAGCGTTTGTATATGAGAAAGAGGTTATGCATATAGACATGTATGCTTATGTATGTTCATGTGTGCATGTGGAGGCCAAAGGTTGCTGCTATGCAGTCTTGTTCAATTGCTTGCCTTTATTATTTTGAGACGGGTTTCCTCACTGAACCTGGACCTCACTGTTTTAGCTAGACTGTCTAGTCACTAAGCCCAGGGGATCATCTGTCTTGACTTCTCTAGTGGTGGAATTCTAGGTTCATGCTGCTACTACAGCCTACTTTCATATGGTGCTGGAGATTAAACTCAGGTTTTTATGTTTGTGTGGCAAGCACTTTATTGAGCCTTCTCCCCAGGTCCTCAACATAATTCTTTATGCTTCATTTTCAAGTCTTAAAATTATTAGTGTGCACATTGTCAAGACCTATGCTGAAACTCATTATACTTTCAGTTAAGACTTTTTCAGCCAGTATAGTAGATTTGTCCTGCTGTCGCTCTGTCTGTGACTCTTAGGCCTCCTCCACATTTTCTCTAGTAATTGAATGTGACTTAGAATTCCTCCTCAGTCCATCCTGCCTGTCCTGCAGTGTTGTATGCACTCCACCCCACTGATCATAGCATATGCATTCCTTGGTTTTGGGCTGATGCAACTTTCCCCATTTTAACACATGAATCCTGGGGAATAGTTGAACAGTGTCTAAATCATAGCAACTTTAAAAACACCAAAAGTACTTTTTAAAATAAATTTTTGAGAATTTTATATATGAGTACTGTCTATACAGCATTTCCATCCTTTCCTCCCTCAGCTTCTCCGATATCTCCCTCACACTGAGGTTCTTTAATTGTTATTATAAATATACACATACATCTACACAATCCACTGAGTCCATATAGCTTAAATGTGTTTAAGCTGACCACTTGGGATTAGATAACCTATCAGAAAAGCTTGTCCCTGGATTCTTTTACTTTAGCAGTCATTGCTCTTATTTGTTTTTCTAGGATGGGGCCTTGTGAGACCATTGTTGTTGGCATGTCAGCTGGTTGTCATTGTGCAGGTCTTATCGAGATGACCTTACAGATATAGAAGACCTATTTCATCATTAATGACCTGGTTCTCTGGCTCTTACAATCTTTTTACCCTTTCTTCCCAGGTATTCCTTGAGCCTTTGGTGTGGGGGTTGTGTTCTAGCTTATCAGCTGGGAGTGGGTACACCACAGTCAGTTGTTTTCTGCATTTTGACCAGTTGTAGATTTCTGTAATGGTCTTTGTCAGCTGCGAAAGATGCCTCTTTGATGGGAGGTGAGAGCTACACTTGTGAGTGTAAGGGTAGGTTTTCAGAATGAAGTTGGGAATTACACTGTGTGCTGCGTGGTCTTGTGCCAACTTAACCAAAGCAGAGATTTTGAAAGAAGGAAACCTTAATTGAGAAAACATCTCTCGAAGATCCAGCTGTAAGGCATTTTCTTATGTAGTTGTTGAATGGGGAGGGCTTAGCCCTTTGTGTCTCGTGCCATCACTCTACCGGTGGTCCTGGGTTCTATAAGAAAGTGGACTGAGCAAGCCATGGGGAGCAAAGCAATAAACAGTACTCTCCAATGGCCTCTGTATCAGCTCCTGATTCCAGGTTCTAGCCCTGTTGAAGTTCCTGTGACTTCCTTCGATGATGGACTGTGATGTGGAAGTGTAAGCCAAATAAACCCTTTCCTCCCCAACTTGCTTTTTGGTAATAGTGTTTCATTACAGCAGTAGCACAAACCCTAACTAAGCCCCACTGGTTTAGGAAAGTGTAGTAGTAGGTCCTTTTTTAGAGTCTGTCAGCTCGCCAGCTACAATTTAGTTGGCTAATTGTAAAGTTTTCATGCCTGAGTTTTCTCCAGTGGAGTAGGCCTTAAGGCTAAGTAGGTGGTTATTGGCTACCCTTGAGATGTAAGTGCTGCTATTGCACTCTTGGCTGTATCTTGTCATTCTGGAACTTGTAATTACTTTTCTCCCTTGGCATCTTATATAGCATCTTTAGATAACATGACAGCTATTCCTCAGGGAGGGGCCTTCCAGGTCAGTTTTGGCTTGATTCTTTATTAGCAGTAAGTCTTATCTTTGTTTTGGGAGGCAAGTAAGGGTTTTGGCAGCTGCATATATTGTTTAGGAAGTCTCTTTAGATTCCCCTGACCAAAGCTCAAAGGAGGTTTCCCATGCTTGGCACTGTTAGATAGTCCATGGCTCTTGAGGGAGCATTATCCCCTCTTGTGGAGTAATTTTTTTAAAAATTATTTATATATGTATATGCATACTTTTTATATATGCATGCTTTTTGTTCTGCTTTGTTTTTGAGTCAGGGTCTTTATATAGCCCTGACTGTCTTGAAACTTACTATGTAGACCAGGCTGGCTTCTAACTAACAGAGTCTGCCTCTACTACTTCTACCATGCCCAGCAATATAGTGTTGTTGTTTTTTGTTTTGTGGTGTTTTTTTTTTTTAGGTAAGCATAAAATATTGTGTTTTCCCATGGCTTTTTCAGTCATCCTCCCTCCTTCCTGGGTACACGAAAGGGTCTCTGCCGTAAGTGCCAATCTTTGGACCTTTTTTTTTTTTTGTCCACATCTTTAAACCCCTGCTTCCCTGTGGCAAGTCATCATTCTTAGGAATTTTGGAGGGGACTTTTCTATTTTCTTGAGAAGGTGAGGAAAAGGATTTCATAAGCACTCACTGCCACTCTGGTCTTTGCTTGGGATCGGTTGAACCTTGCTTTCTTGACTGTTTGAACAGAATCCTCCAAAGCTCCCTGCTTGCCTGAGAAACAGTTCACTCTAATTCAGTGAGATGCGCTGAAAACCATCTCTGGCTCTTTGCTGTACTGTTTCCTTTTGAGGATTAAAGCTTTTCCAGGGATGCGGGCGTTTGTTCACTGCCTCCAGTGTCTGTTCCTAAGTATGCTCAGAATTGAGAGAAAGGCTCAATCCTCAGAACTAAGATTTGATGACTACTGGGACCTATCACAGCATAAATTTCATTGTTTGATAAGTTACTACTTAAATGACTTTGGAACCAGGAGTTTAGAGTTTAAACGCATAAGTATATACATATAGACTCCTTTGAACTTTAAATGTGCATGTGAGTGTTCACACACACACACACAGAGAGAGAGAGAGAGAGAGAGAGAGAAGCAGCCCTCCTTGAATTTTACTGTATTGCTAATTTTAGAGCATTTCCTGAGGTTTTGTTTGCTGAGTTGGAGAGTAAACATAAGCTTCTCCATAGCAGGCCTGACTACTGGGTAGCATCTGCTTCATTGTCAGAACTGGCCCCTTTGGGTGGCTAGTTGTATCACTAAAGCAAATTCATTTTAGGTCTGTGAATTACAGATCCATCCTGCTGTGTTGGAAGCATAACTTTTGGTAGCTTATATGACTGCAGAGATAGATGAGGTCTCTGGATCTAATTTTCCTAGAGTTATTTTTGACTATTGGAAGTACTGTAATAAATACACAGCCAGGTTTAACCTGTTTAACCTGTTTTACAAACTATAGATGGCAGATTGTTTCATTTAAGGAGTAGAAAATCAGGTCAGTTTTTCTTCACTTAAAGTGTGTTTGTGTGTGTGTGTCTTTAGAAGGGTGTGCCCCTTTTAAACTTAGGAACACTTTTAGTGGAGGAAGAAAATGGAACCGCCCCTCGATCTAGAATATTGATACCCACCCTAAAATTTAGAACTCTGGAAAATCATTCTGTTGCTTCTGCATACTAATGAGATAGGTGACAACACTGAAAGGGTTAGCTGTTATTTGTGTTTTCATGCCATCTATATGGGAAAGCTTATGTTATATTCCTAATGGGTTTACCTTTTGTTCCAGTGACTTTACAAACAGCTTATATCAGATTTCTATCTCCTATATTGTTTTAAAACTTTCAGGTTTTTGTTTCTGTCATTGTTAGTCATTTTAAGGCCACCAATCTTTTTTGAAGGCTGACCTTGAACTTACAGAGATATACCTTCTGCCTCTGAGTGCTTGTGCCATTATGCCAGCCAAGGCAGCCATTCTTGTTTGAATATTTTGGATAAGGGAAAATTGTTCGGCAGATTCCCTTCCAGGGATAGGGATGTCTTACTTAACCTTTTTCTTTTGTGCTAGAATCAGAATAAATGTGACCATTATGCTTGCTTGATATTGACTTACCTGTGACATTAAAAAATTTCTCAGAGGTTAGCCTGTTATGCTATATGTATGGGCTCTCTGGATTCTCTGTGGCAGTGCCAGACTGAACAAACCTGGATGGCAAGAGGTTGAGCAGCAGGAGGTTAGAAACAAGCCTCTCAGGGTAAGCTTGTGCTTGGTGACAAGTCTTTTTATGGAAGTGACACACATTAATTAGACTTCTTGTTTTAATTTAGAATCAGTCGGATTTGTCAGATGAAGAGCTGAACGATGATCTTTTACAGAGTGATAATGAAGATGAAGAAAATTTCAGGTACTCGATGTTAAGTCATTAAAACTGGACCATATTTAAATAAGTTGATGGGGACTGTTTATGTACTTTGTAATTATAATGAGTAACTGAATAGTGTGGTATTGGACTTTTAAGGTACAATTACATTCTGAATGGGATATTGCTGGGGAAGCCATATAGATTGTTCCCATAAACAGGTCAGTGGCTTAAAGTCACGGATGTTATTCAGAGCAGGTTTTGAAGGCCCAGTTATCTGTCTGCTTAGATAGAGTATAGTGGTCTCTGGCTTGATGCTGGCCACTGCAGTTTGATGTTGCTGCCTTTGTTTTCTTTTTAGACAGTTTTTAATTGGACCACTCAGGGAAAGTACCTGGAAATACTTAGAAAAATTTCTCGTTTTAGGAGGAAGCATGAGAGAAGTATACACATCTTTCCAGGTTATAAATGTGATTGCAAATACATCATAAAAGCCATAGGTTTGAAACCTCTTTTCTTACATGATTTGTAGCCAAAAGTATAGTTTTAAATTATTCTGCCAGTAAGATGTGTCTGCCAATTCTTTTCTTTGATTTCACGAATTATATTTTGAACTTTTGAGTTAAGTTAAATGTATCTTTGGAGTTTGGCCAGAAGCCTAAAGTCTATGGTGTGCTCAGTTTTGCTGTATAGGTTACTTGCTGTGAGCACAGATTTACTTTGTGGTCTTGAATTTGAACTCTTTTTTTTTTTTTTTTTTTTTTTTTTAAAATTACTTTTAATTAAAAGTTTTATATGTGGTATTTTGTCTGAATGCATGTCTGTGTACCATTTGTGTGTCCTGAAAGCAAAAGAGGGTATCCCGTCTTCTGAAACTGTAGGTATATTTGGTTGTGAACCACCAAGTGGGTGCTGAGATTAGAACCCAGGTCCTCTGGAAGAACAAGCCAGCGTCCTTAACAGCTGAGGCATATCTCTAGCCCCTGCATTTGAACTCTTACTTTGAAATATTTACACTTTAGGATTAGGGATATAAATAGATATAATATGGGTTTTGTGGCTTTAAGACCCTTTGCTGTCTTTTGAAGAAATGGCTAATTTGTTTTTGAGACAAGAATCATATTGTAGTATATGCTGTTCTGTAACTCGTGTCAATTCTCTTGTCTCAGCCTCCTGAGTTCTAGGATTATAGGTATGAGCTACTGCAACTGGTGGTTTATCAGTTATTTTTAAAAATATATTTGCGACTAGCATATATTTTTTGAATGTTGATATGCTTTCACACAGATTTTTAATGTTTTGATTTTCTTAGAGCTTATAACTTACATAACATATTTTAAACAGAAACCAAATTGTTCTTAATATTCTAACTGTGGGGGCTAGAGAAATGGCTCAGCAGTTGAAATCACTTAGTATTCTTGAAGAGTACTCTCTATTTGTTTCCCAGCACCTATATCAGGGTGCTCACAACCACCTGTAATTCATTTCCAGGGGATCCCATGCTCTCTTCTGGTTCTTGGGCACCCTTCTGGTTCTTGGGCACCAGTCATACATGTAGTGCCTGTATTTGCAGGCAATCACACATACCGTAAGATAAATTTTTAAAAAGTCGTAAAAACGATTCTATGCTTTTCTGATTATAGAGTAGTATTCTTGTTTTCTGTTAACAGTTCTACCAGACAGGTTCCATGTGTTTCATTCTATAAAAGTAGATGGAGATGCAAAGTGTTTTGGTTCAATCTTGGATGTTTCTCAGCCAGACCAGCTACTTCATTTGGTTGACTTAATTCTTTTGGTCAGATAACAGAGCTGACAAGTGGAGATGCTGTCTGCTTTGTGGGTCAGTAGCTCTGGGCCACTTGGAATCTAGCACAGCTATATTTTCTCAGATTATTAGAGTACACTCACCCAGTGGGATGTCTTGTTATCAGTAATTGTTTAAGTCTTGCAACTCACTTTATGTAATGATGCAGCTTTGTGCTTCCTCTCAGTGTCTTTCATTTTGTTTTGTCATATAGTTCTCAGGGTGTCACTATCAGCCTGAATAATACCTCTGGCATAGTTACTTCATTTGAGCTGTCTGACAATACTAATGACCAATCCGGAGAACAGGAATCTGAGTATGAACAAGGAGAGGATGAGCTAGCCTACCACAAACCTGAGGAGCAAGAACTGTATGCTCAAGAGTACTCAGAAGAAGGACAGTATGAAGGCCATGATGCAGAATTGACAGAAGACCAAATAGAATATGGGGATGAGCCAGAGGAGGAGCAGCTGTACAACGATGAAGTGCTGGACATCGAAATCAATGAACCTTTAGATGAATTTACAGTGAGTCTTTTCTCTTTTGAATGGCCATAGATAACATGGCTTCCTGCATATAGGTTTCTAGACTGATTTGAAATCTGTTTACCTCCCATGGGAAGGAGAGAAATTAGACCTTATTATCACTGTCTGCCAGTTTCTTTATCAGAGCTATGACAAAGTTTGTGTTGACAGCTTGTTTGGCCGATGGTAATGCTCCTTTGTCATTCTAGAAGGCTGCAAAGAATTGTGACCTTGAGGATTGCACTCTAAGGAAGAAAACAGCTTTGTGTGGTGGAGGCACACTGTCAATGTTAGAAGTACTTAATGCAGAGCTTTTATCCAGGCTTTAGACAAGATCTGATAAAGTCCTTCTAAGGTGAAAAGATTATTGACCTGCTAAAGACATCCTTAAGGTGCTAATATTCCACAGTGATTGATGTCCTGTTTTCATTCATCCCTTTTTTACTGAGAACTGTCTAAACCTGAATAAAGAGGTTGAGGTTAGTTTAGAAAATGTCACACATAATTTGTTATCTGTAATCAGCAAGATAATATGGTGCTGGTCTTTATTTCAGAAAGATGGCTTTGGTAGGTAGTGTTTAATTTTTATTAAACAGTAGAAAAGAAATGGGTAGTGGTGTAAGATTGACCATCTGTCATAATAGTACATTATCAGAAGAGGTTTGTGTTTTTAAAAAGTTCGTAATGACATTCATGCTGGAAAGATGTTATTGCTGCATTGTGTATTGCCTAAGGGTTTCAGTTTATCGGGATTCCTTGAAGGCAGGCAGAGTGGAGGTGGGATTGCTGAGATGGACAGGAAGTGTGTAGAACCTTTGCTGGTGGAAGTAGCATTCTCACTTGTGGTGTCATCATTTAGTGTGTGCCTGCATTTGAGGACATTGGTCAACAGCTAATGAATATTGGTCATTTATGTAATGTAGCAGCCTTCTTTATGAGGGCTTGATGATACAGAGCCTGCAAATATTTAGTTCAGTCATGACTGGGCTTTGGTGTCTTGGGCTTGTTTTTCAGAAAGTTTGTATAGTTTGTGGTCAGTAGAGTCATGAAAAAGCATCATGGAGCCTGTTGCCTGTGATCCTGTAATGATGTATTTTAGTAATCAGACCTTCAGTTGAAAGTATCTTCTGAAACTAGTATGATTGCTTATGTGAGACAGCATAATTTAACAAGCTTGTTGAATTAACCCAAGTTCTTTCTAAAATGGGCTTGTTTTCTTATAGCATTTAACTATTAACTATTCATTTGTAACATTAGCTGTTCATTTCTTGGGTCCTCTATTCCTTAAATAGTCAACACATCTTTACTAATTATAAGTCATATAAATGTTGAACCATAAAAAGCATGGAATAGAGGAAGCACTCACACAGTATGGAAAGTGTGTATAGGGTGAGTTTGCTCAGCCATTTACTTGGTTCTTGTGGACTTGTAAAGAGAGAACTTGTAGTCATTGAGAAATTTTCCTCTTATGTATTTTGCTGTCCAACTTAGGACCACATAAAGTCCCAGGACTACATAAAGTCCCAGGAATAATACAAAATCTACTTAAATAATTCATCATCCTGTGGTCCAAGATTCAAGTACTGAAAAGAATAAAATAACTTCAATTGAAACATTTATAGAACTCCTTTACATTAAAATGAAATAATTTTTCAGAGTTAAAAAAAACCCCTCAAAAAACTTTAAAATTTCACTTAGAAACTCTGGTGTACTAGTATTTCACAGCTGAATGTTCTGCGAGCAGTGGCACCTTACTATGTCTGGTGTTGGAGCCAAAGCTGTCGTTTCTCTTCATGGGAGTGTCTGAAAGGACTGACCGCCCTGGATGGGAAGAAGTCAGAATTGAGTGGTGGAGTGCTTTGATCTTGTCCAGCAGCTGGGATCTTGTCTCATACTGTCCCTGATGTGCATATTGTCATTAGACCAGTAAACACATGAATAGATTGTGTCCCCATGTACCCTAGGGGTATGTCCATTATTGAATCGTTTAAACTGGTTCCTTGTCCTGGTCAGACTATGTTAACCTGCTCTCCAAAGCCAGAATTAACTCTGAAATGTGTCTTCACAAGCATGGGCTTTCTTTCTGTGAGAGCCCACCCCTAAAAACATGAATTTGGTGCAGAACCGGCTATAGAATTCTTAAGACCACAGGCTTTGTAACTGGAAGGGAGACTGTCACTTGTGAAGAATGAGAAATCCCAGAGATGTTGAGAGACTGGTCAGCACAGCTCTGGAGGTCTGTTGTATTGTGTTAAGTAAATTCTGCAAGCATCACTGTTAATGAACATGATTGCATTTTGCTACCTGTACTCTGGTAGCAGCAACAATTGTATTGCTCAGTAGCCAACAGAGTAGTATTTATTGGTGACATTAAAGTGTAAAGTTAGTAACAAATGTGAAGTTAGTAACAAATGAGATTTCATAAAACGTTGTTTTGTAAAATCATGTTCAAATTTACTATTTGTGTAGAGAGTAGCAGACTATTCCATTGTGAAATGTTGATTAGCATCTCCACTTGTTTTTGATGGGATGCTAACAGTTTTTGTTCAAAGTGGAAATGCATTGTTAGGGTCATCTTAAGAAGCAAGAGGGTCAGCTCTTCCCACCTCACTACTTGTTGGTAATGCCAGCAGCAGTCTGCTCTCTTTGGCAGTATGCTGATCTTTATTCACCTTGACTGCTACCTTGCCTGAGCCCAGAAGGGACAAGCTTGCCTACTGATAAGCCCTTTTCATTTCATGCAAAACCTAGAATCATCCTCTCACCCAAGGGAAAGAAAGGCCTGATGAAGAATTCCCTGTAGTGTGATATATGAAAATCACTTTGCTGTGTCAAAAATTGCCTACCTCTGCTCTTGCTGTTGGCCTCAGGTTGGCCAGGAGCATTGAGACCAGCTCCTGCTGCCAAGCTCCTCAGTGAGCACACAAGCCTGGTTCTTGCAAGGCTATTTTCCTTTGAGCTAATTGAGAGAGCTGCTCAACCTGGCCTTGGCTCGAAGCTTTGCCGTTGTTGCTCTCATTGCTGGACCAGCTTGTGTGCTTGGTTTGTATGATTGCAGAGGAAGCTCCTGTGCTACATGCTTGGTCAGGGTATCACCACAGTAGAATGTGTTAAAATAACTCTGCATGAATCGTACATGAAAAGTGGTTGAAAACACCCAAAAGTTTTGTGAGAAAAAATGTTTCTTCTCTTTAATGGCCGTTAGGATGAAGAATACTTGCAGGCTTATGGTGGGCAACAAGGGCTGCAAGTGCGGGAAGACTGTGAGGCTGAAGATGACTTAGATGAGATTACTGATTCCCAGGTTGCTTCTGAGACCCACGAGGTACTTGTTCAACTTATACAGTTTCCTGAGTTTCTTTCCTTCCAGATTTAAAATGAGCACATATCTAAGGAAAAAACAAAACAAAACTATTAGTGAAAAGTTGATGCATCTTTGAACTGTGCATTGGAGTAGAAACCCAAGCCTGGGCCTGGATAAATGAGTTCTTGTGCCTGGCGTCTGTGAGAAGTGTGTGCCCTGGGGTGGTAATGCTTGTTTTTGTTTTGTTTTGTTTGTTTGTTTGTTGTGTTTCTCTTTATTACTGCATGTATATGGTTTTGTGTGCGTGTGTTTGTGAGTATCTGTGTATGGCACACACATAGTCGGTCAGAGGGCTGCTTGTGGAGTCTCTTCTTCCCCACTGTTCTGTGGTTTCTGAGGAGTCAACCTCAATTCAGGCTTACATAGCAAGTACTTTGCCTGTTGAGATTTTAGCTGGCTGAGCATCTTAGCTGGCACAAGAGGTAGAGTGTTGAAAGTAATTTTTAGGGCTGACTTTTAAAAGTGTTATATCACTGCTTTGAAATCAGTGCTATGATTATTTTAATTAGTTAATATTAATTTGAACCATTATTTAAGAAACAATGCAAGATTCCCTGTTGTAGATTTTGTCTTAGATGTTCAAGAAACAGTGATGACTTGGGTTTCTTCAAAACCACAAGGGAATGCAGGCTGATATAGGAAGAAGATACTGAAAATTATTGTTATGCACAGCAGAAAGTGAGAGACAGTTCCCAGGAGAGAAGCTTAGGCATGGTAGTACTGAAGGGTCCTGTGGGGAGGGCCCATGTCTGAGGGTGTGCAGAAGAAATGACTTCTGAAGTACTCTTGAAAGAAGAGTGGGCTTCTGGTTATTCTGAGCTGTTCTCTCACTGAGGTAGGTGAGGTAGGTAGGTACTGTATCTAGGTCTGTGATAGTCTGTAACATCCCCCTTCCCCTCCTGCCCCCGCCCCTGCCAGTGTTTTTCTGTGTAGCCCTGGCTGTCCTGGACTTGCTCTGTAGACCAGGCGGCCTCCAACTTACAGTGATCCACCTGCTTCTGCCTCCCCGAGTGCTGGGATTACAGCCGTGCACCACCGCACCCGGTTTTCCTTTTTTCTTAAGGATTTATTTCTTTTTTATTTTATGTGTATGTTTGCCTCTGCCTTTGGGATCACAGCTGTGCACCACCATGCCCAGCCTATACAACCTTCTTATCCCTGGAAACAAACTTTCCTTCCTTCTTTCCTTCTTTCCTTCTTTCCTTCTTTCCTTCCTTCCTTCCTTCCTTCCTTCCTTCCTTCCTTCCTTCTTTCTTTTCTTCCTCTTTCTTTCTTTCTTTCTTTCTTTCTTTCTTTCTTTCTTTCTCTCTCTCTCTCTTTCTTTTTCCTTCCTTCCTTCCTTCCTTCCTTCCTTCCTTCCTTTCCTTCCTTCCTTCCTTCCTTCTTTCCTTCTTTCTTTCTTTCTTTCTTCCTTTCTTCCTTTCTTCCTTTCTTCCTTTCTTCCTTTCTTTTTTTTCCTGCAATAATTTTTGTAGTGTTCTTTTCTGCTTGTCAGAGAAAAGACCCACAAAAGCTAGTCTTTCCTGGCTTATGCCATTTATTTGCAGTGGGTGTTAATATCAGGGCTTTAAAAGACTATTCCTTTCTCTGTGAGAGAGCTGGGTGTAAAACAGGAACCTTTTTCTTAAGCCGAAGTTGACTTTTCTTTTTGTACTTTTTTAGCTCAACTCTTTGAAATAAATTAAAACATAGAGAAAAAATAATAAGACTAGTGTAAGATACTCTTTTCCCCTCTTGTGCAGTTGTAGAAGGTGCCTAATCCAGGGAACCATGGCAAAGTTGAGGGAGACCTGGAACAGGCAGTATGGTTGCCTGAAACATTCAATATCATTCTGCCTGGCATACTGCTCGCCCAGCTTGGTCAGTTCTGCAAGGGCACTGGAGAAAGAAATCAGGAAGAACTGAAAGCAGGGAGCAGAGCAGTTTCAAGGCTACCGAGGAGGTTTTGGGGTGGTCAAAAGTTGGAAGGGAAACAGAATTCTCTGTACATGTCATCTGTCCTCACAGGATAAGCAAATGAGCTATGAGCACATGAAAATATATTCATAAGGTAAGAATTAAAACCTATGTTATTATTGACAACTTAGACCACTGGAAGATGTAGTCTTACTTTGTTGGGGGACCTATACTAGAAATGTCACAGCACCATTTCTCTGGGTTCTGTGTATTTTGGGAGCATGTCACCACTTGCTCTTTGTTGTAGAATCTCTGCCCAGGTATGCTTGTGTACCTGACGACCTTCAAAGAAAGCATCTTCTTCCAGGGCAGGTCTGTTGAGGTCAGAATAGAGTCCCACATGCAAGGATCCTTCCTTAAGCAGTACTCCTCTGGGCATGATCACAGAGTCCTGGGTAAGCAAGGCCTCCGGGAAGTGTTTCTGCTAGGGAGGTGACTTCTGTCCCAGCCTAGTTGCACCAAGCCCTAGTTTTTGTGAGATGTGAGAAGTGTGGTTAGCCGCTTTGCCAGCTTTTAGTATAATCAACACTCTTACTGTCCTTCACAGGCTCAGCTGCCCAGACGCATGTTGTCTTTTGACTCAACATTACTCTTTTAATGAGTGTTTAAAAAGATGATATAATCTAAGATGAGGTCAAGCCTTAGAACATGTGTGTGTTGGCAGTGTCAGAATTCATACAGGCTCCACAGGAGAGGCACCCAAGCCTTTTATGCTCAGCACTCACAGAGAAAAGAAAGGAATAGTCTTTTAAAGCCCTGATATTAACACCCACTGCAAAATAAATGGCATAAGCCAGGAAACACTAGCTTTTTTTTTTTTCCTTTCTCTTTTCTTTCTTGTCCTGGCCTTGCAGGAGCTAACACTACAGTTTCTTTCACCCTACTTGATCTAACTGTACTAGAAGTTCATCTTAATGTCTACCTGCTCACTTTCCCCTTGGTTTATTTTTGTGGTGTTGGGGATTGAATTAGAATCTCAGGTATGTTAAACAAGGGCTGTGTCACTGAACTACACCCATAATCTCATGTTTAGCTGCTTTTGCCCAACATAGTTTTGAATTAATCCAAGTACTTACATGTAGACTAGTTAAATTTTGTTTATTTATATACCTTGTTAGGTATTTGGTTTGGGATGAATGTTCACCCTCTTTGTTTTGTTGATAGGTATTGGTAGACTTACTGAGCTAGATTAGCATGGTGTAGACTTAACGTAATTAACAAATGGTTTTCCAAAATGGTTGTCATTTTATTTCGTTTGTCTAGTTGAGAATCCTTATCGTTCCTCTTCATTTGGTGTCAGTTTTTTCTTCAGCCTTTCAATGGCTTCATCATTGTGGGTTTTGTTTACATTACTCTGATGGCTAATGATACTGAGCACTGTTAATATATTCTTTTGGACTTTATATAACCTATGGGTTTGCTTTTAGTCGCTTTCTCTTTAAAGTGACTTGTCTTTTGTTTATATAAGCTACAGAGTACATAAGGTCTTCATTGAGATTGTTGTTTGTATATTTGTATTCAATATAGACAGTATATTTTGTTCTTGTATAGTTTATGTGCATATTCTTAGTTTCTGTAATCTAGGGAGAGGTTGCTAGATAAGTGTCTTGTGTATTTTAAATATCAAGTCCATTGGCAGATATATGGTTTGTGAAATTTTTTTCCTGAGCCTCTGAATTACATCTTCATGTTTTTAAATTTAAGTTTTTTACATGAGATAACTCATATTCAGGGTGGTATGACTGTAAACAATTTTATTGTTAAAAATTTTAAAGTATATGGGAGTTTTTTTTACATACATGCTGGTATGCCACATGTAGGCACATGTAGTGCCTTTGAGGGCCAGAAGAGAGGACAGCAGACCCCTGGGGTTCTCTGTTAAACTGTCCAGCCCTCAAATTTAATTAAAAAAAATTTTTTTTTAAGACTTATTACATACACAGTGTTCTGCCTGCATGCCAGAGAGGGCACCAGCTTTCACCTGTAGATGGTTGTGAGCCACCATGTGGTTGCTGGGAATTGAACTCAGGACCTCTGGAAAAGCAGTCAGTGCTTTTAACCTCTGAGCCACTTCTTCAGCCCATCTCAAATTTAATTTTTATAAGTAAAAAATAATCTGGATGATGACCAGATGATTTTGTGACCTAAGAAAATTTTGACTACCCCATGATTAATTAATTCCCTCTTTTCTTGTGGAAGCTTGGTATCATTATTATTAGTTATATTTGAGATATGGGAGCAATCCATTGTCTTTCAATAAAAATGCTTTTCCAGCTGTTTCACTGGTTTGCTGTGTAGGCTTTCCTTCCCATCAAATCAGTGTAGTTTTTAATGTTGTTAGCTGACTTTATTTACTCTTGTTTTCTTCAATCCGTTAATTTGCTTTTATAAAGTCTGTATGTCACCACCACAACAGTTGCAATAATGGAACAAGAAACCAGGTAATGTAAACCCACCAACTTTATTCTTTTCTAAGGTTCTTTTCTGTAATGGATTTGTCCATATCTACTTGAAATCTGGCTAGTGTTTTGATGGAGATGACTATGTATCTCTAGATTGAAATGGACAAGTTTCTTATTTTAATTTTTAAAGATTTTATTTTTTTATTTTCTGTTAATCTGTCTGTCTGTCTGTCTGTCTGTCTGTCTGGTTGTATACACAAGTGCAGGTTCCCATGCATGCCAGAAAAGGGTGTTGGATCTGCCAGTGCTGGAGTTACTGGTGTTGTAAATCAGGGTGCTCAAAACTCAGTTTGGATCCTTTGCTAGAGCAGTTTGTAGTCTTAACAACCATTGAGCCATCTCCAGCTCTCCCTCTCCCCCAGCTTAACATTTAATGAAAGCATCTTCCTCCTTCTTCTGTAATCAGAATCCTTTTTACTTCCTTTGCCTTACTGACTTTCAGTGTAGGTACAACAGAAAACTAGCCCCAAAGCCAACTTTCTTGCCTTGTTTTTGGTGCTAGGAAGAAGGCACTTTATTGCTTGTCAGTAAGTTTTGCTCTCTGATTGAAGATTTTTTTTTTTTTTTTTTGGTTCTAGTTTGCTGACAGTGATTTTTTAATGAACACCAAATTTTAGTGATCCCCTTTTTTGTATCTATCAAAATAATTATATAATTATTATAAATGCTACAATAAAGTTTTTGCTTTGGTGAACATGATTTTTTCCCTCTGGCCATATTATTAGCAAGCATAGTCTGTAGATACAAGTTGGCCTCCCGGGAGCTTGTGAAGAGTGTGGACTCTAAAGCTCCACTCTAGACTTTCCAGGTCAGAATCTGCTTCTGAACAGGATTTCCAGTCACTAGTGTATTTATGGAGGTACAGAGAGACATTGTGGCAATGGTGCATTGAGGACTTATCGTAGATGCCACTTACTCTGATTTCAGATATGTACACAATGATATAGAAAAGATAGTGTTACATTTGCAAGAATGTGAAAATTCTGGCGCTACAAAATTCTCCAGCATACAGAACTGAAATGTCATAGTCATTAGATTGAAAATGAAATGTCAGTCTCCATGTTCATTCAGCATTTGATTTCTTGGCGCTGTGTTCGTGTTTGTACAACTTGTTATAGAGTCTTTGCATTGAGAATGTTTGGTAAAGAAAGTGTACAGTGATTGCCCATATATTTTCTAATAGTGTGTCTTTGTTCCTTTTAAGAGTAGTGATAATGAAGAGGCAAACTGCGTTTTTACTCATTACACTGGTAGAAAGTGTTTAAATGAGCCTTATATTCAGTATGTGCCTTTCTTTATTTGCCAGTGGCTACTGAGATTGACCTAAGAGGGAGATGGTAGGGCCAGAGAAGCTCAGAAAGAAGAGCAGTACAAAAACTGCTTTCGTTTGGGTTAGCACTGGAGGGAGTTTTGGTAAGGGGCTCTGCTAAAACATGATTTTAGTATGAAGTGACAGAAAGAATGTTCTGTCTTTTACTGGACTCAACACTAAGTAGATGTGAGTTAAAATTAGACAGCAACAGTGAAGCAAGTAGGAAAGGGAGAGGGTTAGTGATGAAGAAAGATTGTGAAGACTTGAGCAGTAGCAAGCAGCCACAAAATCCAAGCTGAGAGGGACAGCTCTCCTGACAGAAATTCAAAATATGTGGTTAGGGACTGAACTATAAAGCTTACAAAGTTCAAGTAGCCATTGCAGCCACCAGGTGAGTTCTGCACTGTTAACTCTAGTGTTATTTCAGTAGTATGGATTTACTATAAGATGTAAAATACTAGTCATATACAACTTAATTTGTGTGTCACTTTGCTGTGGTCTGAATTAAATGTAAGGTAGCAGGGATGTTTAACTGATGTCTGTGCTCCAACAAATGTGAGTAGCAGCAGGTAGAGGTCCTCGTGTGTCAACTACAGACAGGAGTTTGAAGGTATTCCAAAAGAAAGTTCCTTTTTATTTACCCTTCCCCCCAATGACGGAGTTGGCTTCATGTTTCACGTAGCCTTTTACCAAGATCTTTCAAGTATACTTCATTTCAAGTGGCGATGAACTTACTTCTCCCTGTTTGCTTCTGTCTGCCTGTAGGGAGGAATGGAAACCCTGGAACTCCAGAAAGACATAAAAGAAGAATCAGATGAAGAAGATGATGATGATGAAGAATCTGGACGACTGCGTTTTAAAACTGAAAGGAAAGAAGGAACAATTATTAGGCTCTCAGATGTAACTAGAGAGAGAAGGAACATTCCAGAAACATTGGGTAATTTTTGGTTTTTGCCTGTGGGTAATTTTTTTTCCTGTTTCCCTGATCTCTATAGTGACTGCTGGAGGGTATGTGTTATATAGGAGGCTGGTGCCAAACAGCCACTGCTGGGTTATAAGTGTTGGAGTGAAATATTTAAAAGTATTTATTCATTTTTAGTAGTTTTCTTTGGGAGTATGGCCTAAAGCTACCCCTTCATGCCCTGTCACTTTGGCTGTGCTGAGGTGGTGGCATGGGCGTGTTTGGCATAGATATTGGCTCTTCTCTGCTAGACTGTGCCCCTCAGGTAGCCAGTGCTAAATCTGGGCCAAATTGCTTTTATTTTGCACTTGTAATGTCCTTGTAGTCATCCTTTTGGGTTTTCTCTATTCTGAGTGTTCAGTGGCTAGCTAATAGAGATCATTAACTGAGTGTCAAGAATCTGCCACTGAAGACCTTCTTCAAACTATTGCTGGCTGACAGCATCTACCCCCACCCCTCTGCACTGCATACTTTGAGGTTCTTTCTTTCTTTCTTCTTTCTTTCTTTCTTTCTTTCTTTCTTTCTTTCTTTCTTTCTTTCTTTCTTTCTTTCTTTCTCTTTCTCTGTCTTCTTTTTCTTTCTCTTTCTCGCTTTCTCTCTCTCTTTTTCTTTCTCTTTCTGTCTTTTTTCTTTTTCCTTTCTTTTCTTTCTTCCTTCTCTCTTTCTCTTTTCTTTTTTCTTTCTCTTTCTCTCTTCCTTCTCTCTTCTTCTCTTCTCTCCTCTCTTCTCCCATCCCCTTTCCTCCTCTACCCTCTCCCTTCCCCTTTACTCCCCTCCCTTTTTCTCCCCTCCCCTCCCCTCCTCTTCTCTTTTTCTTTGGATACTTTGTCTGCATGTACATCTGCACACCAGAAAACAGCATCAGACAGCTGTGAGCTGCCGTATGGGTACTGGGAATGGAATTCGGGACCTTCAGAAGAGCAGTGAGTGCTCTTAACCACTGAGCCATCTTTCTAGTTCCCCTCTGTAAACTTTGTATCCTTTTCCACTGATCATTAGGTTCATATAGAATTGTCACAATAACCCCAGGGGCTGGGACTGTTACTGATTGATAGAAGCATCTGTCTAGAATGACCTGAGCTTTTGAAAACAGTGTTGGGGCCACTCCTAGCTGTTTTGAGTTTTTAGTCCCAGGCAGTACCCAGGAAGATTGTATTGCCAGGTTCTGCTTGGACTTTAGAAGAACAGGACCACCAGGGTATGGCTTTCTAAGGAGAAAGGCAAAGCTCATAGGACATCAGGTCTACCTGCCTTTCTATTTTGGTCTAGATAAAAATCAAGGTCAAGGCCTCTTCATTATCTTGATGGTCTAGTCCATAGGTCAGTTTCTCTCTCTCTCTCTCTCTCTCTCTCTCTCTCTCTCTCTCTCTCTCTCTCTGTGTGTGTGTGTGTGTGTGTGTGTGTCTGTCTGTCTGTCTCTCTCTCTCTCTCTCTCTGACTCTCAGTGTACAGAAGTTGGCAGCCATACCTCAGCTCCTTTTATTACTTTTAAACACTTTTGTTTGGGGTTTGTATTATTTATTTTTTTGTTGCTGTGACAGAATGTCTTGGCCAAAACAACTTATAAAAAAAGTGTTGGGCTTATAGTTTCAGAGGGTTTGAGTTTATAATCACAAAGCAAAAGCAAAGGTGTGGTGGCAGGAACAGCTGAGAGCTCAAGTCTTAACCACAAGTAGGTGGCAGAGAGAACCACAGACATACTGGGAATGGTGTGAATCATCAGAAACCTCGAATCCTGCCCCTTTCCCAACAAGTCCACATCTCCTAATTCTTCCACCAAATGGGACCAAACATTGCAAATAAATGAGCCTATGTACCTTGTCGTTCAAGACTTGGGGCCTGGAACCCTGGCTAGGAACAGTGAGGGAATGAGGAAAAGACAGACATACAGAGAAGCTGGGTTCAGGTGAGGTTCTTGAACATTACCTTGAGCTGCTTCCATCTACTTGGAACCTCAGTTTTTTTCATTATGTACAGCACGAGAGAAGGGGCTAGCTAGTCTTGGTAGTTAGGCTATAAACATCACAGAGGAAGGAGCTCCTAGCCTTGCCCACTCTGGTCAGTTTTTTAAACTTAGATTCTGAAGAAAGAATTGCCATCCCTCTTGAGCCTGGCCTGGGTGGGTGTAATGATTTTTGTCAGTTTCCCATGGTCTTAGAGTCCTCAAAATGGTCCTGTACATTTCAGAGTACACATTCTCTCAGGGCTTAACTTGGGGCTTCTCCCGACCCGGGGTCCCTAACCTGTAAGGGCCATTTTCATTTAAGCCACAACATGGTTGTTCTTCTTACCAAATAGGAACAGAGCAGCATGTATCTTTCAGGGGCACATACAGATTTACAGGTGAACACTTATGTTGTTCTCATTCACTAACACAAATATTAAACTCTTTGTCACAGTTGGTAGCATTCATTTTATCTCCCTCGGAGGATGTGAGCATGGTTCTTCTGAAATGTTCCACTTGCCTGTTCTCATACTTTAGTTTGGTCCATCCCTTTTAGGACCTTTGCCTGCTTTCCTTCTTCTCATAGTTATTTATACTTTGCTTTATTCAGAAAGCAGTTAAGTCTTCTTTTCAAGCTGTAACCATTCTTCTCCAGAGACAAAAGACTAGGTGGCTTGTTTTGTTGTAGAGTAATTCCTGGAACTGTGGGGAGGAGAGGGGTTGGAACCCATAGAAGCATTGTGATAAGGATATTTTGATTATGTATTTTTTCCTCTAAAAAGGACTAAAGTGCATTTTTGTAGCATGTAATAATTTGGCTAGGTAATTGGACAAAATTGAAAGTTCACCCCCCCCCCCCCATTTAGAATTCTAATTTAAGGAAGCTTAATGTTTACTAGTAACTTCAAAGTTGGAGTCATTTTTAATATGTAAAGAATATTTTCACTCCTCAGAAGACCGTTTCCTAGAGAAACAGCTTCCTGATAAGGGCTTACACCTTCCCAGACAAAGAGGACAGGTCCAGCTTGGTGAGGAAGAGGGTGCCCCAGCCTTTGAGAGGTGGAAGTTTACATGAGTCTTACCTGTCAGTTTGTTTTGTGTCTCCAGCCCCAAGATGGAGTGTATTGGATTGTAAAACAGTTTGCCTGCTTTTATACAGAGATGAAAGTGTGTTTTTACTAGAGTCCCTGTGTTCTCTATTGATTTGTACTTTTTTGGACAGTGATTTTTTTCTTTTTGTCATTTTGCTTACAAATAAAAACTAAAAAAATAAACAAAAAAAAAGATTTATTTTATTTTGTGTGTTTTGAGTGTTTGCTTGAATATATGCCTATCATATTTGTGCCTTGGTGCCTGTGTAGTGCAGAAACAGGGTCCAGATCTCCTGGAACTGGAATTAGGGGTGGTTGTGAGTGGCCATGTGGATGTTGGGAATTGAACTGGGTGCTCTGGGAGAGCAGCCAGTACTCTTAACTTCTAAGCAATCTCTACAGCCCACAAATAACAACTTATATACTGATAGCTTATATTAATCTTGCAAATCCTTTGTTCTTTAAAGAAGAATCAAATGCTGCTGAGGAACCTCCCATTTCTGACTCTGAAAGCTTGTGTGTGAAGTAATCTTTTTGAGATCTCTAAGGGAGTGTGATCACTTTCAGACCCACAGTATTGTCTCAAGCGTTTAAAGCACTAACTTTCATTCGTGACTCCACTGTTAAAGAGCTAAATCTCAGTTGTTGGTTGGGATATTTACTTCAGGCTGGGGTTTTCATAAATGAAAGTTATTCTTACTTAGTTGGTTAGCCTTTTTGTCAGTCAGGATTCTACAGTTAAACCTCACAGAAAAAGAATGAAGTGATGGTTTTCCTCCACTTTCCCAAGGTTGACACACTACTGTGAATTCAGAACATAAATCATTCTATGCAGAGGATGCCACAGGTGTAGGTGGTAATGCTCTGGTAGATCCCAGTTGAGTAAGACTGCTAGACTGTGCATGTAAAGAATTGGTTTATTGTATGTGAAAATGCCAGGGTGTGCTCTACATGGACACTTGGAACGGTTTTTCTCTAGGCTGTGCCTGGGAGTAAAGAGCAGTGGCTTCTTTGGCTCTAGGAAGTAGATTTGGCCCTGGGGTGGACTTTGAAAGCAATATGGACCTTCAGGGAAAGTGTCTTCCTATTTTCTTCCTTCCTTCCTTTCTTTCTTTCTTTCTTTCTTTCTTTCTTTCTTTCTTTCTTTCTTTCTTTCTTCCTTCCTTCCTTCCTTCCTTCCTTCCTTCCTTCCTTCCTTCCTTTCTTCCTTTCTTTCCTTTCATTTTTTTTTAAGCTAAGTTTAATATTAACTCTCTGAATTTTGTGTTCAGTCTCACTGGCACATGCATCATGTTAAATTACTTTTAACATGATTTGACTTAACTGCTTGCACTCCTTACATCTTGCTCTATTGAACTAACACTGTAAATACTCTTATTGAAGACCAAAGACCTGTGGGAAGAACCTTTCATCTAGTGACAGTGGGTGGTTGTTAATGCCAGTAACCACATAGTCACCTTTTTATGCTATGGTTCTTGGTTTTGTTTTATAATTTTTGGGGTTCAGTTATTTTTTGAGATTTGTCATTTTTATTTTGCCAAACTATTCCATAGTATATATTCATTTCTATCTGCTCTATGATTTGCATTTAAATATGTTGTTACTAGAAATAATGTAGTATAATTGTAGTTGTTTTATGATATATCTTTTTAGGATTTGGACTTAGTTCAGAAAACACTTGTGGGGAAATTAACATTTCAGTTGAAGTTACAAATGTAATTTCTATCCTGTCATATTTTGGTGACCTTTTGTGACAGCTTGTCTCAATTGGAGGAGAGCATTTTTTCTTGCTGATTAAAGATGTCATTTGAAACCATTTTATTACTGAGGATAGTAAAATTAATCTTGACACTCAGAACCACTAGAAAAATAATTGCTGATTCACTGCATAAAAAATGTGTGTGAAGCAATCATGTAGTCAAGATTAAAATAAAAATCTGCGCTGGTTAAAAGGAGATTATTACGTTTTCTTTCCAAGGGTGCATATTCATTTGAATGAGAGGAGATACCATATCAACATTTCCAAGAAAATGAGTCATAGTTTAGATACTTAATTACCCCCAGTGGAGAAGAAAGGCTTACAGTAGTCTTTAGTGATGTTCTAGAACAATACATGTTTGCTAATATAAGATGTATTGCCGCATTTATACACTACTGTAAAGTAGAGGAACCCTGTTTGGATGAGAGGGCTCCCTTAGGCACTTAGAATGTGCTGTTGGAAGATTTTTAGGGTCTGTGCCTACATTGCACTCTGATGCATGGGAGAGACACAAGTTGCTATGTGAAGCTCCTGTAGTGCTTTTAAGTAGCCAGCTTTTCTTTGGATAGCTCTCCTCTCATTTGAGAAGGTATCCAGATCTGGCTGTACAGATATACAGTGTCTTTTTTTTTTTAAAGTATGACATATATACATATATTCTAATTCATCTAAAAGTTTAAAGTGAAATGAAGTTAATGGGTATTTCCTTAAAGGAAATTATCGTAATTATTTCCAAAGAAGGTCGCTAGTGGCTTTGATTTATATCAGAACACTTGGTGTTTTTTGTTTTGTTTTGTTTTTTTGCTTGTTTGTTTTTTTTGTTTTATTCTGCCATGGCTCTTTAGTAATATTTTCTATTTTGTTTGGATTTTTGTTTTGTTTTGTTGGGCAGGGTTTCTCTGTCCTAGCTGTCCTGGAGTTCACTTTGTAGAGCTGGCTGGCCTCAAACTCATATAGATCCACCTGCCTCTGCCTCCCAAGAGTGGTGATTAAAGGCGTGCACGACTACACCTAGCTAGTGGCATTTTCTTACTGGCCTCTTTGGAGCCCGGCAATAGAGGAGGAGTTTCCAACTATAATAGTCTGTAAACACTGGCTACTTTTTAGATTCACTGGGCATATTGTGTGAAAGTGAAAGCATTTTTAAGATCAATAAGTTATATATACATATATCAAGATATTGCTACTCAGTCTTACTGTTCTCTCCAGAGATGTATATCGCATGGACTGTATTTAACAATTGTACATCTTTTTACATAGAGCTTTCAGCAGAAGCCAAAGCCGCATTGCTTGAATTTGAAGAAAGAGAGCGGCAGCATAAGCAAGGTCGCTATGGTTCCCGGCGGGGAGGACGGCGAGGAGGCTCTCTGATGTGCCGTGGAATGGGAGACCAGAGACGAGAGAACAGTGACAGGGGAAGGATGAAGGAGCACAGGCCTGCCCTGCTTCCTACACAGCCTCCTGTTGTGGTAATTATGGTGTTTTATTGCAATTTTAGAGCGATGAAAGTTTGATTCTGGGGGGTCACACAATTCACACCTTTTCTGAAAAGACACTGAATCAGTAGAAGAAATGACTGAAGCTTCTGGGTTTGGGTCTATGTTAAGATTTTATTTGTAGTCTGAGGATCATGCCTTTTCATTATTGGGTAGTCTCAGCACTTTGGTTGATCAGCTAGTGGCTTATGTGGCTACAACCAAGCCCTGCTTTTCTCCCTTATATCAGTGAGGCCCTCTCAAGTATGCTGCTTTTGAGGTGCTGATGTTAACACAGATAGGATTTAGGTCATAGTTGATTGATAAAGTGTTTTTCTATAGATTTCCCCCTCAGTAGCAGTTTTTGTAATTATTGTATCTTAGAAAAAATTTCATGACTTGAGACTGAATTATGCAGTTAAACTTGAGTGGATTTCTTCTGGGATATCTCAGAAGCAAAGATAGGAGCCGTGGTGTTTATTGTCCTTTTGTAAGCTAGAGGTAAACCTCATAGCTTTCAGTCAGTGTTAAGAAGATAATGTAAGGAACATAATGCAAAATGTGTCCTTAGTGTATACCACATATCCCTAAGGCTTGCAGCCTACGCTTGGCTTCAGTTAACAGTGTTTCAGATACAATCCATTGGTGATAGGAAGTAGAAAGAATAATTATTGGTCTTGTGTTAGAATCCAGTTTACTGTACTCCAAGAGACGAGGAATAGGTGGCTGATAGCACTTGAAAATTTGTGACATCAGTGCATGGCTCTTTTGTACACAATTAGTTGGTTCTCCATCAAGGTAAAAAAGTTAAGCCTCAGACTGGTTTTGCATCATCATGAGTGCCACAGAACTCCTTTTCTTATTTACAGGTGAGGAAGGGGAATGGAGAGAGGGTGGGGGATGCTGGTAACAGCCAGGCAAAAAGCAAAGGTAACCTGCATCCTGACAGGGTAGCTATATCCTTGGATCCTGATATGACCACCTGGTAGGTTCCAAAGCCACCATATGGATGGTGGACTGAGTCTGACCAGCCATGCACTTTGACTACAGCCTTGTCTTTCTCACGGGGGTTGTCTTCAGTGACCTTCCCCAAGGCACAGAGATGCTTGAGATCCTGCTTGCTCCTCACCCAGAGTGAATCTGTCTACTTGCCTGTTCACCTCCACTTTCTAGGAGGAATGTTCTTGACTCTTGTTTCTTGATCTCGGTTCTGTTCTTGAGGTCAGCCCTAGCCTGTACTCTTAGTGAATACGTGTTTGCATGCCTGTCTTACGGCCTACACCCCAGGTCCACACACATCTGAGGTGTCACTTGACTCCCTTCTCTTGATTCTTTGGGCTGCTTTGTTCTAGAACCACCCCTTCTTTCCTCCTACCTCTCATACTTGGGTACTGTGCAATATTTGGGTATTGTGCAGTGCTAAGACCTGTTCGATATGGTTTACCTGTTAGCAACTCTCAGTGACACGCTTTTACTCTTGGGCAATTTGCTGTTCTCTTCTCTCCTTGTCAGAAAGTTGGGAAGGCATTCCATCCCCAGACAAATATGCTAGGGTCTGAAATCGGTGGGGACGATTCCCAATTTTAGTGCCAGCCTCTCTTAGTGAGGTCAAACAACACTTGACAGTTTTCCAGTTCTGTATATCACACGCTTTCATGCCTAAAGGCAATGAACAGGTTTATTGGGTTCTGAATCTTTGGAAAAGTTCTTTCTTAGGAAAGATAGCCAGCCAATGTCATATACAATTTAACTTCAGTCTTACTGTTCCTTTAAAGTCTCTCCTTGTTCTTCATCAGACTGTGGCTGTTCTTCTGTTTGCCTTTTGCCGTGGCCTGTCACAGGCCTGTGTTCATCTCTTCCATCTCACACGAAGTCACTTTCCTAGAGAGGGCATCATTGTGGATCCCATGCATGCTTTATCTTTCACTTGGAATGCAGTGATTCTCTATAATTGGGCATTATCCCAGGGAAAACGACTAATTAGACAGCTGAATTACGAGTGTTTTGACTGCTAATCGGCAGTATAGCTGATTTGATTAGTGGTTAAAAGCAAAACTTGTGGAATCAGATTGTCTGAGTCCAACTCACTCTCTGGCACTGTCAGGAGTAGGCTTGCTGCTTCCTGTACAAGTCTCCGGGTTGCAGGGTCACTTTGGGTTGTACTTTATTTTTATTTACCTTTTTTTTTTTTTTTTTTTTTTTATGTGCTGTTCTCCTGTCTTCTTGACCAAACAGGAAGTTCTATTTCCTGGTTTTCTCCATTCATGATCTGTTTATTCTCTGTGTGCAATGCATTTCTTTTCTCCAGTGGAGGCTTGGCCTAGATACCACTTTCTAAAGGCAACTTCTCCTTGGCACAGCTCTCTGTAGCCCTGACCCTTTCTTAGTGGCAGGTTTCTAATGATTGCTCCTGTCTGTCTCTTGTCTTCTTGTGGAGAGTTAGGGCTAGCTATGTTTAGAGGCTATGGGTGGCTTTGCTCTTTATGGGCAGTTTGTTTCTTGGGCTGAATTTTATTTTTCAGAATTCATGCTGTGTGCTTTGGGCTGTTATTTCTTCTCTCTTTGCTATGGACTGGTTGAGCCACATACCATCTTGTGAGTTCATGGCATAGTTTATTTATCGTGTGTTCAAAGTTTGTGTACAAGATTTTACTGTATACTTATTTCTAAGAAGTTAATTGGTATAAGCCTGTAGCACATCAGCATTACTTTTGTTTTCATCTAAATGTTGATTTCTGTGTATTTTTCTCCTTTGGTGGTTTTCAGGCTCACTCTCCAAGATTAATCCCTCCTCCACAGCCACAGCCTCCTCCTCCACCACCACCACCTCAGCAGCAGCCAATCAGAAGTCTGTTCCAGCAGCAGCAGCTACAGCCTCTACTTCCTTTACAGCACCCGCATCACCCATCCCCACCGCAGGGAGTGCACATGCCCCCCCAGATCGAGACTCCAAGGATGATGCTGACCCCTCCCCCAGTGACTCCTCAGCAGCCCAAGAACATCCATATCAATCCACACTTCAAGGGGACAGTGGTGACCCCTGTTCAAGGTAGGTGTTCTTTCCTGGTATGTGTTCATTCACAAAGCTACCACATAGCAACTAGATTCACAGATACAATGTAGTTTGACCTGTTCCTTTCTTCAAAATGTCTGTATCTTAGTTTGTGACTGAATAGAAAATACTGTGTCAGTCTCAGTGTGAGGCACAACTGGAGGTAGTTGTTGAAGTCTCTGAATGCTTATTTCATATATCTCATGGCAAGAATGTTGGAAGTGATGACTTTTCTTCTTAGCCTCTGCTTGGTATTCATCTTTAGTTTGTGTTACCTGACAAGTAAGGACCTCTCTTTGTTTGTTAACTGTGTTGCTATGACAAAAGAGGTGCTAGAGCTGGGAGCTGCTATTAAACACTTGCTCCTATGTCTGGGCTTTGTTGGAGAGAAGAGCATAAAAGAGTTCTGTTTATGTTCTTGTTCCTTCATGGGCAGAGGTAGTTTACCTTGATTGGTAAGCAGGCCTATGAGGCATGCTAGATGTAAATGAAGAGGGAAAGTAGAGCAGAGTTGGGGAAGGGAATGCGTAGGTTATCTGGGGATTCATTAGGTTAGTTCTAGAGGTATTCAGAAAGATAAAGAGTGACTTGTCAGAGAAGATGGTCACGAGTCTCAGAGAGGTGTACAAGGAGGAAGGGTTGTTAATAGTGAGCCCAAGTCTTGGATTTAAAGTAATTAAGAGAGACATATCATTTCTGGGGTGACAAAAGGAGAGAAGTGATGCAGGGTTCTTCTTGTAAGGACTTAATTTTTATTAGAAGAAATGGCCTGGTTTAGGATATTAACATGGAGCAAAAAGGAAGTTTTGGTTCTCTCATAGCTGAAACTGGTCATTTGATAATAGAGTGCATTGTGTGCTTCTATTTATGCATCATTTTAATGCACATTTTTTTTTGCTATTGACTTCTTACTATTTGATCCTTATACTATGGAAGTGATGTTAGACCACACAACTTGTAGTGATTCTCTTACCAAAGTTCAAAATGGGCTACTGTGAATGCAGCTGGAAGCATCAACAACACATTTGGTCCAGGAGCCACTAGCGATGTCCAGTGTAGGGGTGGATCAAGAAAGACCAAGGCATCAGTCATCAGAAGTTACAGTGACGAAAGAGCAGTGTTGAAGTGGAGCACTCTTAGAGTGCAGTGCATCTGCTTAGCAGTCATTTAGCATTGGGGGAAATTAAAAAGGTGAAAAGGCTTGATAGGTGGGTGCCTCTTGAGCTGTTTGAAAATAGAAAAAAAGTGTCATTATGTTGCAAATTTAGTCAACAACAACAAACTGTTTCTTCATTAGATTAGAATGTGAAAGGGGCATAGTACATGATAGCTCATGAAGACCAACTCTGTGGGTGGACCAGGAAGTGCACCTGGGGAGAAGGGTGTGTTCAGCCAGCAGATGACTGTAAGAGCCGGGGGTCAGAGGATTGTGCAGCAGAGGCAATGGGAGGCTGTGTATAATATAGGTGGATTGGATGAATAGGGGAGGGAGGCTAAGTATCTCAGAGGGTGGAAGTGTCTAGTCAACAATTGAGCAACTTCAAATGTTCTGGGCTAACAGTTCAAGTTGGGCATTGCTGGTATATCGAAGGGCTAGAGCAGTGGTTCTTAACCTGTGGGTAGCAGTCCTTTTGGGGGTGTCAAATGACCCTTTCACAGGGGTCAGCTAAGGCCATCAGAAAATATAGATATTTATATTACAGTTCATCACAGGAGCAAAATTCCAGTTGTGAAGTAGCAACGAAAATAATTTTCTGGTTGGGGGTCACCAAAACATGAGGAACTGTGTTAAAGGGTTGCAGAAGCACTGGTTGAGAACCACTGGTCTAGATCACTAGCAGAGGTGTGGGTCTATGGAGACCAGGAGTGCTGGGCTTGTGAGTGGTAGGAAGAGAATCTGGCGGAGCTGCTGGGGGCAGGATGGGAAGCTGAGGAAGCAGATGGCTCCTGGATAGGCTATTGATTGCCCTGGGCTTTAGGAAAACTTCAGTTCTGCTGATGGCTTGTGAGGTGAAAGTGGTATGAAGGAGCCTGACTAATTTGGGCCTAGCATGGGAAGATCCTGATGTGGACTGACATGCTTTCTTTCCATAGTGTTCTCTAAAACAAAGTTATTGTTGTTATTGTTAGGTGGGGTAGGGGGAGCAGGCTTGAGAAAAAATAAAGCAGAGAGAGTCACATCTCACACTTAGAGGGAAGAGCTAGCTGCATATGGTTGAAAAATCACTGATTTAGGTAGGGCCCTGTGAGCCAGGAGCAGGAATGGGGAACTTACAGACATGGGACCAGAGGCAGCATCATGAGTGCAGAAGGTGGCCCTGCATGTTTGGTAGTAGGAGGCAGAATCTTAGATAAGTTCTTGTGGCCTCAGTTTTCTTAGTGAGCAAGCTGGGGATAAAGTATGTTGGAAAGTGTGCTCAGAGAAGTCTTGAAGCCATAACAGACCAGGAGTGAACTGCAAATTTGGAGGAAATTACTGGAGATGGACATGTTTGTCACTGGCAATGCTTGCCTCCTCTTACGGGTTTATTGTAGACAGCTGTGTTTACAGAGCAGTAGATAAATAAGGAGGACCTGAAATCAGTGGGTCCTGTGAAGAGAAGACACTGGAGGAGGGGATAATTGTTGGAATCGGTCCTGAAGGGAGAGAGTTGATGGAGTGCCGAGAGCTGCATGGAAAAGAAGGCAGACATATTCTTGCAGAAGTGGCAGTCGGACTGGGACAGAGGGTTCTTAAAATGGTGCCAATGACTCAGAAACTGATTGTGCAAGGTAGAGTGGGAGCTTTAGGTGGCATGAGGTTTGGGTCTGGGTTTGGGACAGCAGTGGAATTGGGAAGGAATCCACCTATCAGGAAGAATGGGAAGAATCCTTGTCACTTGGGGCTCCTGAGAAAGGGAGAGAGTTAGGAATAGTTGATGATGAGCTCAAGAGGTAGAGAAATTTCACAAGTTGGGAGAGAAATCACAAGGTCCCTTGCCTGTGCTGGTCAAGTTGCTAGCTTATTCTGGGCATTTGCCATCTTTGCCTTCCCAGTGCTGGAATTGCAGCTGATTACACACCCATTTGACATTTCTGTAGGTGCTAGGGACCTAAACTCTTAATTCTCATCTTTGACTTCTGAGACATCCTTCCAGCCCTCAACATAGCCTTCTCTTTGTTTCCCTAAATTGAACTTCTCAGTGGTTGTCCTATACCAATATTTAGAAATTAGGTATTTCCTTGTAAATTTTAGTGGAAAACTGGTGGCTGATAAGATGCATAGGTTTCCTTCAGCTCAATAAAAATAATGGTATTGGAAGTACGAAATAATAAAGCTGTAAGTAGGTCCTGGAATGTTCTCTAGGCCAGGTGGTGTCATTTGCAGTCATCAGATTGGGAAAGTACTAAATGCAGATCTCTCATCTGGGAGCTTAAGTGACTCAGTAAATGCTGAGTCTATTTGAGCCTTCTTTTTTAAAATTTATTTTTATTTTAAATATTTTTATTTATTGAATTTTATTCTGTGTGCATTAGTGTGAAGATGTCAGATCCCTTGGAATTAGCATTGCAGACAGTGAGCTGCCATGTGGGTGCTGGGAATTGAACCTGGGCCCTTTGGAAGAGCAGACAGTGCCTCTTAACCACTGAGCCATCTCTCCAGCCCCTATTTGAGCCTCCTTAATGTCACCATGAACCCAGAAGCTTTGATGCTACTTGCTCCTTGCCTTTTATGTACATGATGTCAGAGAAACGAAAACCTTCTTCTTACTGGTTACATGTGAAGTCCTAGCAGTGTTTATTTATTTAGTATTTTATAAATAAGCTTAAACGGAAGCCCCAATTTTTGGGAGAGGCTGAGTCCCAAGATGTATACTATACATGCAAAATACAGATCAAATTAGCACTTCTCAGACTCAGTACTTAACAGATAAGTACTCTTAAAAGTCTTTTTTAAAGTGTACATCTTTAATCCCAGCACTGGAGAGGCAGAGAGAGCCAGGAGAATTTCTATGAGTTTGAGGCTGTCATGGTCTACATAGTTAGTTCCTCGACAGCCAAAGCTACATAGTGAGGCCCTGACTCAAACAGAAAAAGATTCCATCTATTCATCTGTCTGTCCATCCAGAGTCTCAGTGTGTAGCTTTTGTTGACCTGGAACTATGTAGTTCAGGGTACCTCAAAATCTGATCTGTCTGCCTCTGCTTCTTGGGTGCTAGAATTAAAGGCATGTATCCCTATCCCTAGATAGACTTATTTTTACTTATGTGAATGTTTATCTGGATGAGGGTAGGTGTGTGTGCATACAGGTGCTCATGGAGGCCAAAAAGTATTGGAGTTGCAATTGCAGGTGGTTTTGTGAGCTGTCCAACATGGAGCTATGAACTTGAGTCTCTGCAAGAGACAGTATGCACACTTAACCACTTAATTATCTAATCATTCCCCTGAAAATCTTTTTATAATTAACATCTAAACAATTTATTGAATAATTGTATGAATATGTTTGCATGTGTATATATGCGGTACTGGTGCTGAAACTCAGAGCCTCTTCCTTGCTAGGTGCTAGGTACATGCTTTTTCATTGAGATAGTCCTCAATCTTTGCACTGTGTTTTCTTTTTGAGAGTGAGAGACTGAAAGACTCCCCCGTTGTAATAAAACTAAACCAGATTGATGGAAGCTTAAGTTCTCCAGATATCTGTCCTTACTGCTATAATAAATTGAAGACATCTTTTGGTATATCTAGGTTACTAAGAGTCTACATAAATAGTAAATACTAAATTTTCAGATTCAAGGCTTAACTTAGACTGATGGAAACATCAAAAGTTTTAAGTTATCTTCTGCTCTATGAGGTTCATGCTTGGGTCTGGATCCTACTGCTCTTTGCATTGGGCCAGAACACACCTGCTTCCGTGCTCTGTTCTGCCTCTGTGAACTCTACAAGGGTCATTTTCTTGAAGAAAAAGGACGGAGACTTCGTTAGTTTTGCCAACTCCTCAAAGATTCTGTTAACATACCCATTCATTAGAATCAGCTCTTACCTCTCCCAATTCTTACTGTGCTGTGTTAGAATTGTTTAGTTCCTATAAATGATTGGTTTGGTAGAGGAGGCAAGTGTTTTATGTTTGTTACTTGATTTAAAAATATTGTCTGTCTGTTGTTAAATGTACCATTCTTTTCTTTACCTTCATTATAATCTTCTGAGATGAGAGTGCTCTTTTTTCTTTCTTTGGTTCATAGCCTGCTCTTTTCCTTTAGACTCCTTGTTGCTTTTTATCTTTTCACAGGAAGTCTTATGTTGGAGTAGGCTCTCAAGGGAGGCTTGGGCCTCTGCTAGCTTGACATTCTGGAAAAGGAAGTTTCAGTTACATTTGTTTTTGTTCAGATAGATGTCCCAAATGCTCAGTTAACACTGAGTCTGTAAAACTGTGATGCCAATTATACTAACCATGATTCAGTTCACTGTGTGGGATTCATTTTGTAACTGTAGAAAATAAAAATTTGACTTGTCACTCTAAATAAAAATGATTTGGATAGATTCTTCAGGTGCATTTTTGTGTCTATTTCTCATTTTCAAGAGTCCTCTTTAAAGTTGTATTGTATTAACACTTTGATTTATTTGCTAAGCCCGTTGTAACAAGCACTACCAAGAGGTATAGGAATGGGCAGGCTGATTCCCTTGGGCTCAGTTCTTGGATTGCAGATGGCTTTTCCATGTCCTCACATGGCCTCTCTGTGAGCATATGTTTGCATTTCTCCTTTTTTGTAGGATTCTGGTTAGATTGTATTAGTGCTTACCATTTGGACCTCTTTAAAGAGCTTTCCAAATGCATCACATTTAAGGTACCGATATGGGAGTTTCCTGGGTGCATCTAGCACCATGTTTGACTGTAAGCTCCCACAAAGCAACAGTGATGAGTTTTTCTAAATCCAGATCAGTTTAATGTGTGGCATATGTCAAAGAGGCAGCATATGTTTAGCCCCAACGGCGTAGCTCTCTCACTTCTTTTCTACCATGAGCTATCCTTTGCTGGGCAGTGGTGATGGACACCTTTAATTCCAACACTCAGAAGGTAAAGCTAGGTATATCTCTGAGTTCAAGGCCAGCCTGGTCTACAGAGGGAGTTCTAGGACAGCCAGCAGTACACAGAGAAATCCTGCCTTAAAAAAAAAAAAGGGAAAGAGGAATAGAGAGATAAAGAGATTCTCTTGAAACAAGTGGACTTCTTGATCTAGTAGACTGGTAGACACATACTCAGAATCACTTGTTTTCTTCCCCTGTACAGATGGTTGGCATTTTATTGCCTGGACTAATTTCACCATAGTTCTTTTAAAAGAACAAATATTTAATAAACCAAGTTTTCTTTTGAGTGTCAGCATAGTAGGTTGCTTTCTTGTCATTCTTAGAAAGGCTACATGAGCATTGTTTCATCCTTCTACCTGCCTCTTTTTCTTCCTCTTCTCTCCTTTCTCTCTTGTGATTCTACAGTATTCACATTTCAATTTATGTGTTCCTGGGTAGGGCCTCACTATATAACCCAGGCTAGTCTTAAGCTCACTGTGTAGCTCAGACTGGCCTCAAACAGTCCTCTTTCTTTAGAATCCTGAATGGTGGAGTTACAAGTATACCCCACAACATCCACTGAAACTAGATCTTTATTTCATATAAGAAAATTAACATCTTTTGTTACAAAAGTATTTGAATTACTAAATAGTAGTTCTCTGCTAGAACTTAAGCTTCATATTGTACTGGTTTATTCTGGGGCCAAAAGTACCCTACTCTCTTCTCTTGTGAGATTATTAAAAGTACCAAGTGTGTACAGGTAAAGTCTAAACTTAATGTTATGTGTGCACTGTGTATGTAGTATACACTTTGTGTGAGAGCTTATGTGTTGTCTTCCTTTGAGCTGGTCTGATGTCAAGTGATTGTAATGCAAGGTGTTTTCTTACAGTGCCCTTGCTGCCAGTTCCGAGCCAGCCGAGGCCTGCTGTGGGACCCCAAAGATTCCCAGTGAGTAGCAACTGTTCTCTTTAGCGGGGGCTGGGGGTTGGGGGAAGCATGTCCTGGCTGAGAAGGACTGCACTTGCCTGGCCAGAAACAGTGTGGGTGCTGGTCAGTGTTGACTGTAGCCCCAGTCTTGGAAAACCTTAATGGTCAATAGATGTTTGAGAGCAGAATTAATTTTCACTAAACTTGCTGAATCAGGACTGTCATCAGAATGCCTTTCATCTGAAAGAATATGAATTCTGATTTTGTCATAGTCCTCTGTTGACGGCACGTCTCACAGGCAACATGATATGTGTATGAGGCTATGTATCATATTCCAGGAAATGAGAATGAAGTGCTTGGTCATGAAAGAGCTGAGAGTTTTCTGTGCCACAGGTTTCCTGTTCTGAATGAAAAATTTAGGTCTGAAGCAAAACACACACTCATATGTGCTGCTAGATATTTATTTGTAACTAGAAGAAAAAAAGTCCATTGTTGGTTTAAATGTATGCGTTTTATTTTCTTGAATTCTTGGTTTATTACTTGTTCTTTTTAAGAACCATGGGAAAATTAGTTCAGGCAATGAAATGGCAATGCCATCTGTGGAAAAAAAGAAAGTGATTTTGAGTATGTATGTGTGGCCTGTTGACAATGAACAATAGATGGGGATTAGATAGAGAGCCTGCCTATTAACCAGGTCCACTGACAAGCTCAGTGTTGGCTTCAGGCTTTGGAGTACTTTCAGACACTCTTGCTGTGTGGCTGTTATTTGTGGTACCATCTGAAGCTGGTTCTTTCTTGCCTTGTTCCCATATTTAGCTAAAGTTTTCCCTTAGATTGCTGTTCACGTTGTATAAATTTAGCTTTTAATTAGTTGTTTTTGGTTACCAATCCCTATTCAGAACTTTCTTTTAAATGGCTGCGTCCCCCCAGGTTGCCATGGTTTCATTGCCTGCACATGTAAAGAAGCACTTGTCTCCTTGGTTTAATTTGAAATGCTGCTTTCTTTTCCTTGAGCTTCTGTGAAATTTGCTGTTGGTCTTGTTTTCATGTTTAGTTTGCACCATGGTGCTAGAATTTGATGTAAAACAATTCTGGTTTTCAGAAATTTATGACACAGAATGCTTGTCAAAATGAAATTGTGAGTAATTTGTAATTTTCACTTATTTTTCAGTTGTACAAAAATATTTTTTTTCTGATAATAGAAGGAAAAAAATACTCATGGTATTTTAAGAATATTACTAGAGGAAAATGAAAGGTTAGCACTTGGAGGTCAGAGGACAACTTGAGGAAACTGTTCCTTTCCTACAATTGGGTTCCAAGGATGGACTATACTATACTATTGCTGTAAAGAGACACTATGACCAAGGCAATTTGTACAACAGGAAACTTCTAATTGGGGTCTTGCCCTCAGTTTTAGAGGATAAGTCCCTGATCATCATGGTGGGAAGCACACAGGCATGCACTGGAACTCTAGCTGAGAGTTTTACATCGGGGGGGGGGGAGAGAGAGAGAGTGAATATGAATATATTAAATGAAGTTCAAGTTGTGTCTTAATAACTGAGTAAAATTATAAAGACAATAAAGCAAGGTTGTGGTCTAGTTAAGCCTTTGACCATTAATTACTACTGCTGGTCATGTGCACTTCAGATCCTATTCCAGCCCTTTTCTACAGTTGAAAGGCAGTATTTATTATGCAGACTCTTGCTTTATAAAATGACCTACAATTCCCAACATATGCCTGTAATCCTAGCACTTGGGATGCAGAGGCAGGAAGATCCTGAGGTAGATGCCAGCCTGGGCTAGATAGTGAGACATTGCCTTAAGAAAAATGAAGGTCTGGAGATTATAGCTCAGTGGCATAATGCTTGACAAGCATGTTCAAAGTTCTGAGTTTCATTTCCAGCATCAGGTCATACACGTGTACAAAGACTATACAGAAACCATAAAGTATTCAGTTAAGAAATCCAACTTCAGATTTCTTGGTCTTCTGGAATCACTGTGTTTCCTTGGTGCATAAAACTAGATCTATATTTGGAAGTCTGTGTACCAGTTTAAATAGAATTGAGTATTCTCATCTCTCTGATAGCTACTATCCTGCACAGTGCTGCACATACAGCTGGTTCTCCTGTTAGATTTCAGTATGCATATCCTATCTTACAGGTCTACATAAGTGAGTATATACCATGTGTGTCTTTCTGCTTTTGGGATACCTCACTCAGAATGATCGTTTCTAGGTCCCACCATTTGCCTGCAAATTTCATGATTTCCTTGTTTTTAATTGCTGAATAGTATTCAATTGTGCAAGTGTACCACAATTTCTGCATCCATTCCTCAATTGAGGGACATCTGGGTTGTTTCCAGGTTCTGTATATTACAAGTAAAGCTGCTACAAACATGGTTGAGCAGATGTCCTTGTTGTGTACTTGAGCATCTTTTGGATATATGCCTAGGAGTGGTATAGCTGGATCTTAAGGAATCACTGTTCCTAATTGTCTGAGAAAGCGCCAGATTGAATTCCAAAGTGATTGTACAAGTTTGCATTCTCACCAGCAATGGAGGAGGGTTCCCCTTTCTCCACAACCTCTCCAGCATGTGTTGTCATTTGAGTTTTTGATCTTAGCCATCCTGATGGGTGTCAGGTGAAATCTCAGGGTCGTTTTGGTTTGCATCTCTCTGATGGCTAAGGACGTTGAGCATTTCTTTAAGTGCTTCTCTGCCATTCTATAGTCCTCTAGTGAGAATTCTCTGTTTAGCTCTGTACCCCATTTTTTAATCGGATTGCTTGATTTGCTGCTTTTTAACTTCTTTAGTTCTTATATATTCTGGATATCAGCCCTCTGTCAGATATAGGGTTGGCGAAGATCCTTTCCCAGTCTGTAGGCTGTGGTTTTGTTTTGATAACTATGTCCTTTGCTTTACAGAAGCTTTTCAGTTTCATGAGGTCCCATTTATCCATCTAGTTTAAGGCGCTTTCTGCAGGATGGAATATTTTAATCAAAGTAGTAGAGTTGAGAATTTACTGGTACTTTTGAAAGTAAGGAGAGTAGAGAAGAATGTTTAAATTTTTATACTTTTTGTTTTGTCTTTAAGGATACATTGACCTTGTATAGGAGGATTAGGCAGTTCTTAATTGAACTAGGAAAGATTCCTCTCTTCGCCTTACTAACTGGGAAGCAGATAGGGCAGACATGGTTATTTTTAGCTTGGGTGTTCTTGTTTTCATGTTAAAAATCTTGTTGGTCTCACTGCACAGAGACAGTCCTGCTTTGTATGTTATTACCATGTAAGGTTGTGAGTCCTTTTCTTCAAGTATTTTTTAGTTTTTTTGTCCCAGAAAAGATATTGTTAGCTCACAGCAATGCTAAAATGTCAATTGTTGCAGTAAATGTTACTTTGAAGTTTTGTCAAGATAGCCTGCATTTTCAGTCTCATTGCTCTTTTATATATAAATCTCCAGTTAAAGCAGTTGTACCCAACCGGTGTGTTTCAACCCCTTTGGGGTGTCAAATGACCATTTGAACAGATATTTACATTATGATTCATAACAGCAAAATTACAGTATGAAATAGCAGCGAAAATAATTTTCTGGTTGGGGGGTTATTCAAAACATGGAGAACCGTATTAAAGGTCACAACATTAGGAAGATTGAGAACCATTGATTTAAGCCTTTTAGACATAGGTTGCTAAAGCTGTATTAGTCCTTTAGTTTATTCTCACTGTTGTGTTTAGGCTAATGATATTTCTGGGGACCAGCAACATATGGTAGGCTGTGGAAAATTTTCTTAGCTGAAAGTTTTTTGCATGCAATATATTTTGATCATATTTTTCCTTCTTCCTAGATCCACTTTATCTCCCTACCTATCCAACTTCATGTTCTTCCTCTCAATCTCCCCACAAAACAACAAAACCAAATGTCAAACAAAAGCCCAGTAAGACCAAAATTAAAATAAATACTAAAAGCACACCAACTTCCACACACCCACAAACACAGGCAAGATGTTATTGCCTCCTGTGCATGGGGCCTGCTCTGGAGTGTGGTTGATAGACCAGTGACATTCCACTGGAGGGAATTGATTTTCCCTTTTCTAGCAGGTTATCAATTGCAAATAGTGTCTTGGTTAGGGGTGGGACTTTGTGCCCACTTTCCTTTCTCCGTACTGGTGTGGAATTATTTCTAGTTCTTCTTTGTTTAAATTAAGGATGAAAATGTGTGTAGCTTTGAGTTGGAATTAGTCTTTAGCAGTGTCTGTATTGTTTGACTTGACCTGGCAAATGAGGCTGGTGCAGCAGAGCTCTGGGCCACATTGTGATGTGTGGTATCAGGTGCTGGTGATTGGGGCTTGCTAGATAGGTCCTGAGTGCTATTTCATGCAAATCATGTCTGAGAGACTGCTGCAGCAAATCCCATTTCTTTTCTGATTATAGCTTCACTGATGAGAATCAAGACTATGCTCTCCAGGAAGAAAGTCTTGCTTTTGAGTGCTTACAGTTTTTACAACATGGGTGCAATGCCTTTTAATTACTAGCACTTAAGATAGAGAAGGGATGATGGACATTTCCTCTTATCAGATCTTTGAGTAGTAGCAGGAGAATGTAGTAGAAGATCCTACCAGCTGTCAGATATTGTCAGGCTTGCAAGCAGAGAATGCAGTTTAAAATGCAGGTGACATAATACCCAGCATCCTCTGCTTGCTTCTGGGTTTTTGATTAATCATGATTACCATATATTATCATACCATCAAATTTAATCATATCAATGAATGCCCATCTGCAGCAGTAACAGGAGTAGCTAAACACAGTGGAAACAGCCATTAAAGGAAGAGGTGGTTTATCATGTTGTGCATGCCTTCCTTATGCATACGGCTGCAGGTGGGGCTGGTTTAAAGGCCACACTAACAACCCACAGGCTAGGAAATAGCTATTGAAATTGTTTCATACTGATTTCTTGTACAGGAATTAAAATCATTGCACTACTCTGTACAAACTACGTTATGGAATGATGATTGCTTATCTGCTTTCTGGGTAAAAATGTTAAGTTGACAACAACATACCATAAACTCTTCTGAGATGTGCAGTGCCCAGTAAATAGACTTGTATCATGTTTACCTTTGGGGTGTGTGCGAGCTTGCATGTGTACACCTGTGCATGCCCTGGCATCCCTATGGAGTTCAGAGAGTAGCTTTGGGTCCCCTTTTCTACCATGTAGGTTCTCAGGTATTTAGGCTTGGCAGCAAGAGCCTTTACGCAGTGAGCCATGTTTCTGACTCATATCCCCAGCACTTAACATTTATTTTTTTTGGCAGTTTTAAAACACTCATAAATCTGCTTAGATACAATTTTTAAAAAGAAGTTTTATTATTAGTGTGAGGGGTAGGGTACATATTCCACAAGGTGTGCATAGCGGTCAGAAGAAAAGTATTAGGAGTTGATTTTCTCTTATTATGTGAGATGTTGGGGGTGGAACAGTCTTGTGCAGCAAGCACTTTCCCCCTAGCCATTCTACATTTTAAAGATAAATTTTAAAAGATGTCCTAGACATATCAAAATGTATTTCTTCCCCAAAATTAGACTTTTTTTTTCCCCCCACTTAGAGTAGTATTTTTGTTAAACTGGTCTGTGAGCACCTTACTGTGATGGTAATAAAGGACAGTGCCAACACACAGCATCTGTGTTGGCCTTGCCAGTCACTAGGCATTTTATGTTCTAAATGGAATATTACATGTGTCTGCATTCAGCTTCCTATCCTAGGGCACAAGGCACCTGAGATCCGCTGGCTTTGTTATACCTGCTGGAAATTTGTCCTTGATTGTCGTTATGTAGCATTCCAGTGCTGCAGTTTGTTTTTTCACTACAGTGTTGCTGGCAAGAAGCATGTGCTCATCCTTCAGTTGTCACTGGGTCATGTGGAAAATGTGTTCACAGGTGGGAATTTCTCTATATAACTGGACCATGGCTTTACTTTCTTTTCTTTTTTTGGAGACAGGGTTTCTCAGTGTAGTGCTGGTTGTCCTGGAACTCGCTCTTTAGGACTGGCTGGCTTTAAACTCAGAGATCCACCTGCCTCTGCCTACTGAGTACATGGATTAAAGGCATGTACCACCATCACCTGGCTGTGGCTTTGCTTTTTGATTGCTTCTTTTTCTTTAAAAAAAAAATATATATATATATTTATATATATATATATATGTGTGTATCTTATATATATATATATATGTGTGTATCTTAGAGCAGTATTTTTAAAGGTCAGATGTGAAATAAAAACATTATTGGTGGATTACTGCATTTTAGATTTTTCTCATAGTTTGTGTCCAGCACCCTTCGGAAGCAGAGCTTACCTAGTTGTGCAGGATATAGCACTTGAACAGTGTTGAGCGCCTTTCCTCTGCATTTTTATGCTGTATATGTTCCTAAGTATCAACATCACTTTTAGAATTTACTATTACCTGTATTTATTGGTGTGCATGTGTGTGTGTGTGCATGCATATGTATATATGCACATGTGTGGAGGTCAGGAGAAAGCTTGTGAGACTCGGTTCTTTTTATCCTGTGGTCCAGTGGATCAAACTCAGGTCATAAGGCTTGGCAGCAAGTATCTTTATCCTGGGCCATTACTCTAACTCTCAACATGCTCTGTAATAGACTTTGCTTTTCAGAAAGAGAGCTTGAAACCCAGGGAGCTGGACCATTTCTACAAGACTATACCATTCCTTGGGTATGCCTATAGAAGATTTGCTAGTGGGGCCTGTCTAGGCATGGCTATCCTAGGGCATGTGCATGAGTAGTGCACTGCTTCATTTTGGGGCAAAATGCAAATTTTTTGGAAGGTTGCAAAAGCAGTATTTTATATGACAGAGGTTTGTAGCTTACAGTCACCATTCTAATTTATTGCTTGACCCAACAACAGTGCTTTGTATAAATTCATTCAGTGTTCCTGAACATGAAACTAGTTGTTTTTTCTTTGGAGTGTTCAACTTGAATCTATGAATGTAAAAATGCCTTCTAGGAAAATCAGTGTATTTAAACAAAGCACAACCTGAAAGAAAAATAAAATCTATGGAGAATGCTCAGATAAGAGGATTAACACATTGTGATAGAAGGCTGCAATTTTAATTGTGTCAGGGGTCACTTGTGGTCTTTATTCTTTGCTTTTAACCCATTTAATCAGAATTAACTGTGAGGTGTTCTTAAGTGTCAGCTGGTTTCTTATACAGTTCTTTGCATTTTAAGTGAGATTAATAAATGAAAAACATGTTATACAGGAAGGTTGTAATTTATTGAAAGATTCAGGAAATTTCAATGACATTGTTAAAGTATTTAATTAGTCTTATTAAAACATACCAACTGACCCTTTTAGAGAAGCTGATAAGTGGCATAATAGCAGTTGAAACCTTTTTATTCCTGTCTTTATACGATTAAGTTTTTGCTAAGCAATTTATGCAAAGTTTCCATCTTTTTTTTTTTTTTTTTGTAACTGAAGTTATCAGTTCTTTCTGAATAGGATTAATATAGATAATGTCATGTAATTAACAAGAGATGCAAAACAGTGAAAGCACAATCTGTACAAGAATTATGAAGGGATGATAATCTCTTATCTTGGATTTTTAAAGGGATATAAAGAAAGCAAAACAGCAGTTTGAATGGATTAGACTAGTCTTTTCTTTCCAGTGGTAGAAGCACTTTAGTACTGAAAGTTACATGACAACACAGTTGAAAAATAATTCTGCATTTGGTGGAGGGAATTAATCATTCATTAACCTTTATACCCATGCATTGGTAGGAATCACTGCAGGAATGTAGAGTCAGAACTCAGAACCTTGTCTTCTGTGGCTTAAGCATTGAGCTGAGGTAGATGGGAAGAACCACAAGTGTGGGGCCTTGTTCTGAGCTGCCATTAATCTATGGTGAAACTCTTAACCTTCAGTTTCTTCACCTTGTTAAGGAGTAGTGGCTTGTTGCACCCATTTCTTAATTGTATGTATGTTAGGTACAATATTGTATCTGATGTGTGTGAGCCAGGCGTGTTCAAAGGTCATATTCAAAGGTCATAAAGCAGAACTCAATTAGTTATTGTAAGGGAGAGGGTTGAAAAGGGAAGAGAAAGTTTGGGTTGATGGTAGTTCTATGATATTTTGGGGACTTATATTACTTTTCTGCTTAGTTGCTACTCATTCCAGAGTAAGGCTGGGTAGGTGGTGCATGCTTACTGAAACACCCCAGGATTAATGGAATTAGATAGCATTGTAGCTGTGGCTTTCTGGGATTGTGGGCTAGAATTCTGGGAATGGGGGCTGAATCTGAGGTTAGCAGAAGCACAACCTGGCTGGGCAGAGGGAAACAAGAAGGAAAGGCTATAAAGCAAGGCTGAGATAGGATTCCAGCGTAGAGTCCTGAGCCCTAGCAACTTAATTTAAGACAGAGTCCTGAGCATCAATCCTAGCTGGGGTCAGCATGTGTGGGTAAGGGCTCCCCTTCTCCTAGTAGGCAGTTCTCAGAAAAACAGTCAGTGGGAGTCTGGATGACATTTGAGACATGTGCAGTGTGTTGTGATTCCTAGATGGCTTCAGAGTGCCCATCTCAGGGGTGCACAGTAGAGTGGGCTGACCCTCCAGGTGGACCTGCAGGGTGTTCCTACTTCTTACCTCATGGTTTGCCAGGTTCCGTGTAGATTGACTCTCTGGCTCTGACCCTGATGTAGTCTCTGTATTTGCAGGCATGTGGGAAAAGAATAAGGATAATTTTGGGGAGGCTTTAGCTTTCTGGGTTAGAGATTCCACTCATTGTATATGCTCTCCTGGCCACATGGCCTTCAGGGCAGGCTCCATGCCAGAGCCTTGGTGGCTTTCAGAAAATGACAGACATTTGGGGAACTCTAGCAGCTAGCTGTCTTTGGAGGAGTGGGGCTCGGGTTCCTGTGAAGCAAAGGGTGCTTGCATTCATTGGTATTTTATTAACACCCATGTTTTTCAGTAACAACGGGATACTTTTCATTTTTTTTCCCTGTTAATTGCTGTCCATAGACATAAACCATTGGCTAGCACTCGGACAAATTCAGGAATCACTTACATAGATGCTGTAATGAATGGATAATTCTGCCATGGAACAGACTCCCTGCTATCTTCTTATTCTTTGAGAAATTTTTGCCTTATTTCTAGTTTATTGATCAGATTTTATATTTGGCTTTAACCCTGAAAAGTACTTGTTAATATGTATGGGGTGAATTATTAGAGTTGGACTTTATGTATCTTATAGGTGTTTAAGTCTCAGTTCAATCTGAAGCAGAGCCATGGAGGCTGACAGGGGCCTTGGAAGTAGACAGCATACTGTCCAAATAACTGACTCTTCAAAGAAAAGATGTTGCCTCTTAGAATTCGGGAGACAGTTTCCATGTTTTTCTCCTCATTCTTCCCCAGTAATGTTACAAATAAGCAAGAGAGTCTGAGTATGCTGTTCTTACTTGTCTTTTGTAATCCAATGGTCACGTCACACCTTGGCTTCTGTGGACTTCAGAAGTTTCAGATAAAGGAATCTTTAGGCTAAGACCCTGCTTAACCCTCCCTCCTTTCATCCTTCCTTCTTTCCCTTTCTCACTTCTTCTGCTTTGTGTCATGCTATAAATACCTGTGTACTTCTTGGAAGCTGGTGTGCTACACAGTAGTTCCAAGGTTAGAATGTGAGGCTTGGTATTCGATGGCCATTAGAAGTGAAAGTTACTTATTTACTATCTCTAACACTTCGTAACAGTCTGTGTGTCAGACCTTGTGCTAAGTGAGGAAGACATATTAGTATCTATGATAGCCATGGCATTCTGTGCAGTTAAGGCCGAAAGAAGTAGGAATGGACTGGAGAGATGAGGGGGTTTTCAGTTTCAATTAATTTGTTTCTTACACAACAAGGAAACCTGGAAATTATCAACAGTCATGTGCTTTATTTCACAGTCTAGACGACCATCTGCGAAACTGTCATGCAAGAGTAATAATGACATGTTTGATAGAGCTAGGTTGTTTGTAGAGTACTGAGTGGAGTACTTTTCTTTTCGTGACTTTTAGGTTCTATTGTTATTTCCATTTTAAAAATGAGTAAACCAGGGTCCAGACATATTAAGTCACCTGTTCTGGGCTGCAGCTGGAAATTAGCTGGGCAGAAGGACAGGGCTGAGGCAGCTCCGGGTTCTTCTCTATATCCTGGAGCAAGTGCTGCAGTCAGTGTTATTGTAAACATCTCTTCTCAATCTGGGCTCTTAAAGGTTCATCTTGAAGCTGGAATAATGTTCTGCTTAAGCATTACAGGGGGTCTTAAAAAACTCTTCTTATGTTCTAGCCAGAGAATTATCATGTGAGAATCTGGAGGCTTTGCTGCATACACCTCACATTGTAATGCTTGTGAGTATGCACTTAAGCAGCATGTGGGAACCTAGAAAAGAAAACTTAGCAGTTTTAATAACATTTCAAAGGAGCAGGATTTGAGATCCCATTATATTTTCAGTTTAATATAAAAGGCTGGCTTTAGAAGTTATAAAGACATAGAATATTCTTCTGTGGATCCTGATAGTGCATAGAGACTCGAGAAGTAATATGCTTAGGTCCAGAAGGATAGCTCAGTTGGCAAAATGCTTGCCATTCAAGAATCAAGACCTGAGTTCAATACAAAGGATACATAACAAAGCTGGATATAATAGTATATGCTTGTAATCCCAACTTTGGTGAGACAGAGACCAGAGGATCCCTGGGACTTTCTGAGCACCTAGTCTGGCCTGCTTGGTGAGACCCTGTCTTAGAGAACAGGTTTGTAGCACAGGTTGTAGCAGCTGGGATTGGACTGCAGCCATGACACACACCTAGTCTGTGGTAGCTTGAAGTTCTTTCTGTTTTTTGTTTTCAAGACAGGGTTTCTCTGTGTATGCCTGGCTGTCCTGAAACTCACACTAAAGATCAGGCTGGTCTCTAACTCACAGAGATCCATCTGCCTCTGCCTCCTGAGAGCTAGGATTAAAGGCTTACACCATCACTGCCCAGTGCTTGAAGTTCTTACTGGAAACTGTGCATTGGTCTCTTTTAAGTCCTCCTGACTCTAACCACTAGTTAGGACAAGGATGATGGGTTAAAAACAAAGTGATGCTCTCCTTGGTTTCTCCATGACAGTAGAACTTCACTTCTGGGAGTGTGGAAGCTACTCTGCTGTCTCAGTACATTGGCCTTATCTATGAGAAAACCTCTCCTTGGAGGACACACAATTAACAGTCTGATAAAGAGGGGCCACCATCGATCCCAATTGATATGCGATTGCAGATTTTACATAGAACCAATACACTTTCTAGTTCTGTGAGCCCAGTAACAAAACCAGACAGGAATGCTGGGCTAAATTACATTCAGTTATGAAGTCTTCGTGAGGAAGTTAGAGTGAAGGGAAACTGGAGCTTTTTGGTCTTCCTGAGATCTGAACAGAAAGGCCAGCTGTAGAGGGTCTTGTCTTGAGTTTTTTGATAATGTAGGAGGTATGTCTAGAAAGTCAGGTGCAGCCTGCAGGAAGCTACGCTGGTTCTGGAAGGAGATAGGTACACCCTGCAAAAAGTTACTCTGGTTTTTGAAAGGAAATAGGTGGGGAGAGCAGCAGTGGCAACATGTGATGATGAATTGCAAATAGATTAGGCTTGTTGCACTCTTTGTTGAAACTGGTGAAACTTGTAAGTTGATAAAAGTTTTCACTGTGAGTGTTGTTGATTTCCAGCTATCAGTACAACTATTGTATAACTGTTGTTGTTAAGTGGTAAATTCTCTCCTATTCAAATCCTCATAGATCTACTTTTTGTCAGCTTGTTAACATAAAGATTTAGGAGCTTGAAGCACGCTCACTGATAAATATCACATCAGTAGCATGCCTGAGTGCTTGCTGAAATTCAGTATACTGTTTGTTTTATGAAAAATCTGACTAAATGCAGTAATAGAATGAAAATGTAGATTATCTTAAATAGGCTATTGCTAAAAATTAGCACATACAATACTAATTGCTGTAGATGATACTTGGATACAGTGAAGCTGCTCAGGCTGTTGCAGGCATAGGCGCATCTGTGTTACAGATCAGAACCAGAAGATGATCAAATGTAAAGTGACCAGAGCAGTGGGAGAAGAAGCTGACTAGGGTTAGGGAAAACAAAATAAAACAAACAACCCAGCGATGATGGACCAGTTAAGATTAAATACACATTTGGTGATTCTAATCTGCTATAACAAAACTGTTTCATTGCACAGTCCCTCAGCAAGCTGGGAAATGGGAATGTGGGTTATCTGTGTTCTACACCATGGTGGGCCTGTGAAGCAAACCTCAAGGAGCAGAGTCAGTCAGGGCCTCTCTGGAATGAGGAGAGATGGCAGAAAATGCTGTTTCCACCAGAGAAGCTGTTCTGGGCGTGGGAGGGAAGATTTTGTATTTTTGTCTAAAACAACACATGAATTAAGTTCTTAGAGAAGAAGATGCATTATAGAAGTTTATATTCAGTGTGGTATAGTTTTCAGAGTTTATAGTGCCATGTAGTATCCAGGCACTGACATCCTATATCTAAGGGGAAAGTTGATTGCTGCTTGAAATCTTCAGCTCTGTAATCTTTGTCAGGTCTCTGCTGGCTGGTTTAAACTACTTTCTGCCTTTTCAATTTGTCCTGACAAAAATGACCTGTGGGAGCTCCCATTGAGTTTTTTAAGTGAAATTTTCAGAAGTGGTTGAATGACTAACGTATGGTTTAAAATTACCAAAATAGAGGTATGAT